>NC_138655.1:143756224-144105439 GCF_964273445.1 Streptopelia decaocto | reverse complement strand
GATCTTCAATTGCAGGACAAATTAGATTTTAAAACAAATTTTGATTCAAAGTTAGTAACCAAATGTTGGTGAGCCACTTTGCTTACACTTTTACAATACCTTTCTCAGCCCATCTCAATGAACAAACTAAGTAATCCATCTGCAAGTGTTAAATGCTCAATAATGTGTCTAATGTTCTTTTTGTAAGTATAATCTTTTAAAAATAGTGTTCGTTGTGATATAGTTGGTTTGTGCTAGATTTCATAGTAGTTGTGATTGATAGCTCAGTTTGCTTGCACTGTAGCTTCAGAAAAATCCTCATTTTGTGCCAAACGTGGGTGTGGGCTGGAGCGTTTCTGTGGCGCAGAAGCTGCTCAGCAGCATCTGGTGTCAGTAGGTGCCGGGTTAGTGACCGCAGGGGCTCGTCCTCACCCGGCTCACCCGCTCACTGCCCTGGCACAGGTACCGCCACACAAGTGCTCAGTAACTGCTCTTGCGGTCGTTGTCAACAAGCACCAGGCGACTGTTTTGTTGGGTTTGTGTGCTCTTTAAAGAGAGAAAGTATCCATTAAGAAATGTAAATTACAAGTTCATCTTTCTGATCTGCTCTTCACTTGATGCAGTTTCTCCTTCTGAAATTCAGTGCACAACTTAAACAAACAATAAAGCACCACCCACCCCACCCACCCCAGCCCCTGGAAGCTGGCTCTTCTAGAACAAGGCAGCATGTATGGAGTTAAAGCAATACCAAAATACCAACTTTAATTAACACTTCTGTTTTTCCTTCTAGGAGGAGTGTATAGCAAGATACAAGTTGCTTGTTGAACTGGTACAAAAGAAAAAAATGGCTAAAAGCTGAATGCTCTGAGCAGAAGAGATGTAGCTCATCTTTGTCAAAATGGGGCTTTACATCTCACATGCAGGAAACTGCATTTTTGTACCTCACTATTTCTATACGTCATGTGCCTTAGTAAAAGAAAATATTAATAAATAATCTTATACCATCTTACCTACTTTGTGTGTTGAAGAATGAAGGTGTATGTTTGCGTTGGAGAGCTGCTTATGCAGAGGTGTGATAACAATGTCTTAAAAATTACTGGACCTTCAGGAGAAGCCCCACTGATAACTGTGTACTGGAACTGGTAGGTTTACAGCTACAGAATATACACAATATAAAGAACTTTGAATCTTGTTTTGAAAATTAGAATTGAGCTGAAGCTGTTAAGCAAGGACGAGAGTCATGGAACTCTGCACTCGAGGTATTTTTTCTCTCTTGCAGCTATAAATGGAAGACAATATGCTCACCAGCGTGTCTGCTGCTGCGTGAAATGTCTGTTCCTTCCATCAATATTTTGAAAGCAGCAGTATTTCTAACTGTAAATTCCGCTTACATTAACATGCATCTGCAATACCCTTCCCTTTTTACCAGCTCTGCAGAGTAATGCACAGGGATATTTGGTAGTGCTGGTTTTTGGAAAAGTTGAAATGGGTGAGAACATTCCAGGCCTCTCATGAAGATCCATCGGGCAAGGGCGTCCTGACCAGTTCTTAAGTACAGAACAGGGCTTAAAAGATGGTGTTATTGCGGGGGGGACTCAATATAGTTTGATTTTATTTTTGAAGAATAGGTAATAAGGGTTGTTAATTCATTACTTGCTACTTTGTTTTTCATAATTTTGGAAAAGTTTTACAAAGCTTAAAATGCTGGGCTGTAATGGGCTGTAACTTGGAACAGCGATCGTAGTCTTTTGCAAGAAACATTTAGGACTTGTTTTTTTAAAGGATTTAGAACTTGTTCTGATTTAGTACCAGGATTCTAATAAGTTTTTGAGCATTAATTCAAAATTAAAATGGAAAATCAGAGGATCATGTATCTGAATTCAAAATCGGAGCTTGGTGGCTGAAATCTCCCATCAACTTTCTGCCATTTACGCCACTGATTTTCTTTTTCCCCCAGTAACTGTTTGCAAGTTGTGTGGCCTCTGACACATCAGCATTGCACAAAACTTCATCCCCGTCCCATAAAACTTTGCACTTGCGTGATCTCTGTGGCTCCCTGAGGCAGTTTATACAGAACTGTTCTATGTGGATCATAGGCTATGTGGCTATGAGGAATAATAATGGGCTCAGTTTGGGGCAAGAAATAGTTCAGGGGCAAATGTCATAAGGACTTGGGGGGACTTTGACACCTTTTATCATTGGAAATGCTTGAGACTCGCCTGCATCCCTCCTGTGTATGTGGCAATAACTGCCCGCTCCCCACGCAACACCTGCAGATTCCATCTGCCCCAGGCTTTCCCGCTGGAGCTCTAAGGAGAGGGACAAGCACCACTGACGCTAAGAAACTGTTGTCTCTTTTCTGTGTTTGTAAGAACATTCACACTGAGAAACTTAAAGCAGTGTTCCTGACAAATGCAGCTTGTCTGAAGGAAGACCAGGCTGGGCAAAGATGGTACATGTCATTGTGCCACACTGCTCAGGTTGGGTACCTGAAGCAATGGATGTCAGTGTCTAATCACAGGCACTGCTCATGCCTGGATGGAAGTGAATTGATGGATTGTGTCCTTATTGCCTGAAGAACCAAGCTGCCTGCAAGCAGAGGCGAGCTGGCAGTGTCAGAGAAACACACGGGCCTCTTCTGCAGGGGACCTGCACTGTGAGCCGGTGGCGGAACCAACTGGCTCATTGTCAGGAACTGGAAAGGCTTTGCAACACACTGGAGTGTGATTTGGAACGGGAGGGGTGTTGCACACTGAGTGCTCTGGCAGTGCAGGTCTTGCTGAGGAACGCGAGTCAGTGTCCAGGCTCGGTGGACCTGACCTGCAGAGATACTGCGCAGGTGGGAGCCTTCGCGCAGTGCTGAAGTGAGAGCTTCGTCACGCCCCATCCAACCTTACTGCACGTTGGCTTCCTCAAGGGCCAAAGGAGTTGGCCCAGCCTAAGCTTTGGCTTTTGTTTGGCTGGGGGAGGAAGGTGGCATAGGTGGAGTCCAAGATGTTCAGGGCCTCTCAGGGTTGTCTCCTGCAGGTCCAAGGTGTGCTCTGCATGGCGAGACAACTGGCCCTTCTGGCAGTGGCTCTCATCTGTGATAATGGAGGTCAGACGTGGTGCTCACTAGAGAAGTGGTAAATCAGAGCCAGGCTTTGTTTTCTCATGGTTCTGGTATCCACCACCAAAGCTAGTTTTTCTAAAACCTTCTGGCCATGAAAACTGAGGTCACTTTGGCCTTGGGATTTAAGCAACTTTTTCTAACTTTGGTTCTAGCACAGAGTACAGATTTTCTTTAAGTAATGCTAGTATTTGCCTGCTAGCAAAATATGTTTTTCTTTCCTGGGCAGTTGTGAGCTGTAGTGCCTTTCACACAATAACTTTGTGCATGAAAAGCTTCTGGTCTTAGAGGACCTGTGCTGTGGCTTCTGTCCTGTGACTTGCACCTAAATGAGTCAGGTCTGAGTGTATGCTGAGAGCATCTTTGCATATCGCTCTTGCTGAGATAGGCAAGACATTACAGAAGGGCAGCCCATCAGCTTTGATGGCAGGTCAGGAGCTGCAAAATCATGGAAACAAGCCTGGGTTTGGCTGCATCTGGCCCTCATGTGAACTTGGCTGTGATGTGGTCTCTCTCTCTCCTTAAAGGGCTGGTGAACTGGAGTTTTCTTTGGATGTCAGCACTGTCCTTGTCATTATTTCCCTGCTATTGTTGGTCCCTCATGACTATGCTTACCATAAAACATCCATTGCTATAGTGGGATTCTGACACCAATCTCTAACAAGTTGAGATTTTTATGAATGTCCTGAATTTGACCATTTCACTAGTATTTCCGACTTTGTCCCTTTCATGCTTCCGTGCATCTTACCGAGAGACGGATACCAGAGTTTAGGCAGTCCCTCTCAACTGAAAGAAACACACAAGCAAACACCACTTGTGGTGGTCTCTGTGGTACTGCTCCAGCAGGAGTGTGACAGCTTACTGATGCTTCTTGTCTGCCGGGCAAAGTTCTTCTCTTCAGCTGATGTCCATGGATGAAGCAGCAGTAATGCTCCAGGTAAAGGGCCATTGAGGATTCCCTGGAGGCCTCATGCTGGTGGGGTGTACTGGGCTTTTCTTCCTCTTCATCTACAGGTGAAGCTCTGTGACATCTTAGTGGCGCAGCGTACATGAGCTCTATGCTCTCCCTTGGCACTAACAAATAGTCAATGCCCACCAGAGTACCAGTGCTAGTGCCCAGGTTCAAGCAGTGGAAACGCCTGGTCTGCCCAGCCTTCACCTCACTTCATAAACCAGTCAGCAGCCACCCCTGGAAGGTGGGGAATATCTTGTAGCCCCCATGGCTGAGCAGCCATTCAGCAGGTGGGACTCAAGAGATGCTCCTTCCCCTCAGCACAGGCTCTGCGCACAGGTAGGACCCGTCCCACGCTGCAGAGCCCTCACAAGGCACAGCAGCAGCGCTCTGCTCCTGCTCCTGCACGGGGATTTCTCATTGAATGAGGAAAGGAAAAAGCCCCCATGTCAGCCTGTGGCCCAGGGCTGCAGGGGGACATGCACCCGCGGTACGCAAAAAGGTCCTGAACAGTATTGCAGCTGCATCGCTGTCACTTGACAGCAAAAAATCTACATGAGAAACATTTTTAAAAATTAGTTGTACTAAATTTCAATGGCCACGTGCAATTGAAATCCTGCCTGTCATGCCACGTTAGTAGAAATATTCACTTTTTGTACAAGACTCACATTCACACGAGCAGTATGCAACCATAAACATTATTAAAGTTTATTAACAAAAGCTTTGTACATATCTTTTCATACACTTGGAATTTTACATCTAGTGAAAATAACAGCACATTTCCATCTTACCTTTTGTACAAATTGTTACAGAATATCCACCAGTGGGTTGAGTAAGTAAAATAAACCACTGGATTACTTTTGTAAAGTATCTACAAAAGTGATTTGTGACATTTTAAAAAAATTCCCCAGGACATATAAAAATAAATTATTTTTACTTTTTCAATTAAATCTACTAATTAGAAATATTACAAATCAAAATATCAATGTTTTCTTGTGAATTCTTCACAATACAAAACAGATTCACAAAACTTTATTTACAGAAATGAGGTAAGAACTGTGCAATGTTTAACTAAGAAACATATTGCAGAAATAACATGTTCTTCCAAATAAGTACACAGTGGAGGTCTAATTACAGCTGGGTCTCTTCCTCTAATAATTCCCACCTTACTATCGATTAGTGGTCATTGCCCCCATTTAACTGTCCTTTACCGTACTGCATAGACTCACGCCATGAAATCAGCTGCTGTTGGAAGTGGTGTAACACAAGTTCACCCGTTTCAACCACTGGTAAATTTTAGTGGGAAATATTAACTCAGTTTTTTGGTAATTTATTAGTGAAAGTGACCCAGGTAACAATCTGCCTGAGCTATCTACAGTGGTATAAACACCTCTAGTAAAGGCAGAACAAGGCTGCTGGTGCAACACAGAATATTCCCTCTGCTAGCAAGGGCAGTCTAGTGCATCATCCGCTGTTTGCAGCCATTTCAACAAAGTGGAGGTAGCAACAGGCACTTGGTTTCGGCCAAACACTACACGTACTTCTTCCAGTGTGGCCTCATCTGGTAAGAAAACTCTGTCACTGGAACCAAACCGGTTCCTTTAAAAACCTCAGAACTCTAAAACCTACACCAAAATTAATAAACTTTGGATTCCATACTGTAATTCTTACTCAGTAAAAGCTCCCACTATATAACAACAGGAATTTAAAGGAATAAAAAGTCCAGAAGTGGATTCCCTTATGAGTCAGGTTTCAAAAGAGGTGTGTAAAACGAAACGACACGAAGCAAGTCCAGGCTGCCATGACAAGCTGAGTCTAAACAGATACATTGCAACTGCAGCAGCAGATCAGACTGGCTTGGGTTGGGCTGTGAAACTACTGCTCTGAAACCAGCGTTCTGCAGGACTGCAGACACTTCTCTAACCTTTGCATTTATAAGATCAGGACTGAAGAGTCAATTGTATGTTTTTCTATGGTTGAATTTGTACTTAGTACCATCATATTGACATCATTATGGTTTGCAGAGTTTTATCTACTTCACAGTCTGAAACATTAAAAAGTACATCCATTTTAGTGCAACAAGAAAGCAAAGGAAAGCCTACCAAAAATATCCTTATTAAAATCATCACCCTTTTGCTGTGCAGTAAGTGTTCCTTGTTGCATTTCTTCAATCCGCAGAAAGCAAACTGCAGTTTGCAGCCAGAGGAAGTGCTATAACAGCAGGACATGCAGTTCTCAAGTATCATTCAAATGTCAACTCTTCTCTGACGCAACTGGTCCAGTTTTATCATTGAGCCTCTGTGTAAGAGAAAATACTTCTAAAAATCAGATTATAAAATACAGAGTTAAGTAAAATTAAATTCATAGAAATGCAAAGTAAATGAGGTACATTTACTAGAGCTATCTAAATAGTAACTTTTGCCTTGTAAAGAATAATCGTGTATTAGAGAATAAGAAGTGAGAAAGGAAGGAATAATCACAGGAGCAGTCCCACACTGAAGCAACTCCCACTACAGGCAGCACGGCTCCCCTAACAGAACAACTTTGCCTCTACTCCCGTTCAAACCCAACTCGCTGTTCTGCTGTCAGTGTCTCCTTAGAACTGCAGGATGGTCAAGACCAATCCCAGGCGACTCCGCTACATTTTACTCGCTGGAGAGAGGCAAAACCTGCCCTTCTCCACCAGGATAGAAACAGCGTTTCCATTCTGCCCCCATCACAGTTCTCCTTCTTTCATGAATTGCTACAAAGTGATTTCCTGCAAATGTTGAACAAGACTGAGCAAAAACCTCACTTGATTTGCTTCATTCAGCAATGCTTGAAAACATGTTCCAACTGGAAATGAGATTAAAACGTTCAAACTTTTGGCTAATAGAGAATTTGTTAAAAATTCTTTTTTGAATTAAAATAGTTCAACAATCTAGTGCAATCTGTCTCAACTGTAACCTTTTTTAAAGAAAATAAAAACAATTTCAAAAGAAATTTATTTCTAAGGGGGTTGTTCAGAAGATGTTCTGAGATTTCCTGGAATGGTTTCCAGCTAATGTTAAAGAACAAAGACAAAAATTCTAACAACATGTTTGTAAATTACCCTAGTTCTGCCTGGTCATGCTGTCCAAACCTAGTAATAGCCATTCAAAAAATTCAAAATAAGGTCACATATATAATAGTTTGTTCTGATGCAAACTAAATAACGGCTCTCAATGCCATTCACGACCCATTTTTAGAAAATGAGGTGCAATAGATTTTAAACACACTAGAACAAATTGTGACCATTTCTGAATGCAGGGGAAGCACTGAGCAAACCCTGTGCCCGAGCGCTTCTGCTCTGAGCGCTGACAGGGAGGGACCGTGACCGCACCAGAGTCCTGCTGTGCGCAGTGCGGTCACATCACAGCAACAGCCTGAACTGGAAAGTGGCAGCAACCATGTGCAAAGCTCAATAAAAGTAAATGCCCATCTTTTTGAATGGAAGGGAGCTGTTTCCAGGAAAACTGTCTTGAAAATTCATCATTTATATTTTGTGTCTCGCTTGATGTTTGGGAAGTACCACAACAGCCCAGCTGCCCGAGTCCTCCTCCACCACTGTGCCCCTAAAGCAGCTGGAGGCCTTGGGGCTGTGGAACTGAGGGAACCAATATCCAGCCCCAAACTCTTCCCGCCTGCTGTTGCAGACAAGGCTTCCCGTTTTTCACTACCACTGCCACTCTGTCTTCTCTGACTTCTTGCTCTAATCACCCTTTGTTTTTACAAGTTCCACATGCTCCTTCCCTTCATCCTCTCTTCTCTTACTGGTATGGCACTTAGAGAATGAAGTCTATTCTCTGACTCCTTGAAGAAAGAATTCCTGTCTTGGAGATGGCGGTTACGGGCAAACGCTGAAGACAATGGAACATCTTTGCCAGAAAAATGTGTCTTGTTCCCTTATGTCTCTAGGCAAGGTTTTATTGCACTATCGAGCTCAGCCTCCCCCTGTATGGCCTCATCGTCCCACACCAGAACCAAGACACAGGCAGCTCATTCCCCTGATACTGTTTCACCTTCCCAGCAACGGGCTCCTCAGCTCTCAGGTCACCAACTAATCTCTGCAGCTCCACAGTGCCTGGGGCCTGGCCAGGACAAACTCTTCAAGTAAGGTGACAAAAGGAATGATCTACAAAACAGGGGACGGAAAGCTGGGGAAGAGGGTGGGGTGAGGAGGACCAGGGCTGCAGTTGTAACAACAAGAAGACAACAAGGGCCTCTGATCCAGGAAAGCAGAATTCTGCAGCCAACAGGTGAGGTCTGAGGGACAAATTCAGAGTTCTAAACCTCATTAAGTACAGCCCAAGGCTGAAGAAAAATTAAAGAAAGAAAACAAAGAAAAAATCCACCACCCTTGAGTTGTGAATAGAGCGACATAACTTGCTGCTTATATTCTAGTTACCTCATGGAAGTACTACATTGAAAACGAGGTGAGAAATATACTTACTGTCACCTTCTGAGCTGCGTTATCTCCATGAATTGTAAGGAATGGGTTGGTAGCAGCTGGATTAAGTGGTGAGGCCTGCGTGCCTGACAGTAAGTTGTTGATGGGTATCTGTGCTCCTCCAGTGATCTGCAGCTGCTGTACTTCAGACTGATGGTGTTGATGGTGGTGATGCTGTTGCTGTACTAATTGATACAAAAGGGCCTGATGTTGTTCCTTCAGTAATATGAGAGCAAGGAGGGAAAAAAAAAAAAATCAAGAATTAGTTACTGAACAACAGTTCGTCCCTGGGTTCTTGCTTTTCCAAATCTTCAGGCAGTGCAAAACTTAACCCCATCCCAGTTGATTTAGGTCGCACTAATGAAGTTCCACAAGGTTGTGGGAAAGGGAAGAAAGTGCTTAAAAAACTTCCTGCAATCAGCAGCTCAGCAGAAGTTCAGCTAAGCCTGCTGGCTTCATCAGGCTTCTATCAAAGAAACATACCTGAGAAGAATATCAAATGATGTTTGTTGAAGTACCAAAACTACACAACTAGCAATACAAATAGTTAAAGCAGTTACCTAATGGCCTATAGGAATAGTGCAAGGCAGAGCAAAGACACCTCATGAGATGATACCCAAAATTCTTTTGCTAGGGTCCTAGTGGAAGCTGGGAACCACTTAGGACATTGTCAGAATCCGTATGTGGTCCCAAACTCTGCTGCCCACAGCTGATGCTGAGATAAGCCACCATGTCCACACAGGACAAAATGGGACTGAAGACACTAAGGAACAATTTTTTCCAGCAATATATACAGCCTGATAATATCCTGTAACATAGCACGACTATCATCCAAAAACTGTGAAGAAACTGAAAAACTCCAAGATTATCAAAACCTGTAATATCAAGTTAAACACAGTTCTAATATTTATATTAGGCTGACAAGTTTATCCCTGCCTTAAGATACAATCGAGGAATAAATCATAATTAACTGGAAAACTTACTGATGTGAGTTGCTGGGTACTTAGTAATTGCTGAAATTGCTGGTGCTGTTGATGGAGCAGAAGTTGTCTCTGTTGGTCAGGAAGTAATCCTAGTCCCGAGGCACTGTGGGGTTTGACAGGGTAATACTGTAGTTTATATGAAAGTATGAGAACTTTTTACTTCAGCTTTCCATTGAAACAAAGAAAAGACGTATAGAAATAGGCAATTCCTATTTAGCATTTAATCACAGAATCATAGAAGCATTTAGGTTGGAGAAGACTTTTAAGATTGAGTCCAACCACTAAGCTAACAACGCAGAGTCCACCATTAAACCATGATTGCATATTGTCAAATATTAAAGTCTGTCTGTCCAGTTGCACTGTTTGATACATACCTGGATGTTACCACCACCCCCCCCAGTCTCATTTATGCTGAGCAACAGCAACATCTTGCCTGCAACATTAAGTAACATAAGTCTACTATGTGCATATTACTTTAAACTCAGACAATAATTAGCATTTCTACATTTTTTCAAACACTTTATACAGAAAAGCAGGATTTTATAAGACAGCTCTTGCCAACCTTTAACTCTTAGTTAACTAGCATTTACTTTGCCTTGGTTTCCTTCTAATTCTCACCTTTTGCTACATGCAGATCTCCCTCTTGCCCGCCTGTCCTCCAGCGCACCCCTGCAGCCCCGCGGGGGCAGCTGGCACTGCCAGGGAACCAGCCCGCCCGCCACTGACCCTGCCCACTGCTGAGCTCCCAGTCCCTCTTCCCATGCCCACATACAAATTTCTGCAGCTATTTAGGAAATGGGTCAGGGAACTGATCCAGCTGACAACTGGTCTGGAAATAAAGGATTTCTTCAGTTACGCCAGTTCACTGCAAGACCAACAGCATGAGCAAGGGTGGGTTTGCAAGAGGACACCAGGAAGACAGCTGGATTTACTCTTTTGGTACTGATGTTAGCTTTTCCTAGTTTAAAATGCCCACTGAATTATTGAGGTGTAGTTACACGATAGGTTTACCCTGCTACTGAAAGGTGAAGTATTCCCCTTTCAGCGGCACATTCCTGTCTCCTCCCCTCACACTAGCTCACACACAATGAGCTGCATCTTGTAGGAATGGAGCTGAAACCTAAGCCAACAAAAAGCACACCGAAAGATTATCTATGGATGTAGATGAGGTTATTGTGTGAATGCACAACCGCTAGTGCCAACACTAAGGTGTGCATAGGATGACCAGACTGCTAGTTGCCATTGATAGTAAGGAATTAAACTAGCTTAAATCAGCCACCAATCCACAGTTAGGCTGCAATCACTGCAGCTCTTCAGGACATAATATTTATCCTGCCTCCCTACAGCAGCTGGCATACTGTAACCCAGCTCTGCGATCACTTTGACACTTACTTGGTTTTAACCAGGAAGTATGAAAATAATCACAGCATCACCATTCTCTGCTGCTGGGACAGAATAAGCAATGCAAACACTTTGTTTCCTATTTCATTGGATGGGCTCCATCCTATAGGAAACACATGATGGGCTGTACATACTACTTCCTATGGGGAATGGGAAATTTATGTCTCTGGGAAGTTTATGGGGACAGACGGGATCCACCCAAGGGTTCTGAGGGAGCTGGCAGAGGTGCTTGCCAAGGCACATTCCATTGTCTATCAGCAGTCCTGGCTAACCAGGGAGGACCCAGGTGACTGGAGGTTAGCAAATGTGATGCCTATCTGCAAGAAGGGCCAGAAGGAGGATCTGGGGAACTACAGGGCTGTCAGTCTGACCTCGGTGCCAGGAAAGGTCATGGAGCAGAGCATCTTGAGTGTCATCATGCGGCACATAAAGGACAACCAACTGATCAGGCCCAGTCAGCATGGGCTTATGAAAGGCAGGTCCTGCTTGACTAACCTGATCGTCTACAACAAGGTGACCTGCTTAGTGGATGAGGGGAAGGCTGTGAATGTTGTGTACCTGGACTTCAGAAAAGCCTTTGACACCCTTTCCCACAGCATTCTCCTGGAGTAGCGGCAGCTCATGGCCTGGATGAGCGTACTCTGCCATGGATGAAGAACTGGCTGGGGGGCTGGGCCCAAAGAGTTGTGGTGAACAGAGCTAAATCCAGTTGGTGGCCAGTCACGAGTTGTGTTCTCCAGGGCTCAGTACTGAGCCCAGTCCTGTTTAATCTTTTTATCGATCATCTGGATGAGGGGATCGAGTGCACCCTCTGTAAGTTTGCAGATGACCCCAAGCTGGGCAGGAGTTTTGATCTGCTGGGGGGTAGGAAGGCTCTACAGAGGGATCTGGGCCAGCAGGATCATTGGGCTGAGGCCATTTGTCTGAGGTTTAACAAGGCCAAGTGCCAGGTCCTGTACTTGGGTCACAACAACCCCAGGCAGCACTACAGGCTCAGGGAAGAGTGGCTGGAAAGATGCCTGGAGGAAAAGGACCTAGGGGTATTGGTCAATAGCCAGCTAAACGTGAGTCAGCAGTGTGCCCAGGTGGCCAAAAAGGCCAACAGCATCCTGGCTTGTATCAGAGACAGTGTGGCCAGCAGGACTAGGGAAGTGATTGTGCCACTGTACTTGGCACTGGTGAGGCCGCACCTTGAATCCTGTGTTCAGTTTTGGCCTCCTCATCATGAGAAAGACATTGAGGCGCTGGAGAGAGCTCAGAGCAGGGTAATGAAGCTGATGAGAGGCCCAGAGCCAAGTCTGATGAGGAGCGGCTGAGGGAACTGGGGCTGTTTATCCTGGAGAAAAGGAGGCTGAGGCGAGACCTTATCACTGTCTACAGCTGCCTGAAAGGAGGTTGTAGCATGGAGGGTGCTGGTCTCTTTTCCCAAGTAGTGAGTGACAAGATGAGAGGAAATGGCTTCAAGTTGCACCAGGGGAGGTTTAGATTGGACATTAGGAAAAACTTCTTGTCTGAAAGGGTTGTCAGGCATTGGAACTGCCTGCCCAGGGAAGTGGTTGATTCACCATCCCTAGAGGTGTTTAAAAGACATGTAGATGTGGCACTTAAGGACATGGTAGTGTTAGGTTTAAGGTTGAACTTGATGACCTTAAAGGTCTTTCCCAACCTAAATGATTCTATGATTTCCCATCATCTACTTCACAGCATTCATTACTATCACTTCCACCACTCTCCTGGTTGTCAAACCTCTTGCCAATGGTCTTTTTCCCTAGCCTGGAAGTCGATTCTACTGACCTTGTCCTCTGCAAGCCATTTTGCCTCTAATTATTCTTGCTGTACTGTTTTTTCCCTTGTATTATAACCTTTTCTGAAACTACGTAATCAGAACTGCACATCATATTACAGGTGCACACATGCCAGGGATTTAACGTGACAGAACACAAAATGGGTGACACCATTCTATTTGTTCCCCAAAAACTGCTAGCAATGGTCATTTGATTGTTGATGAAAGCAGAGATGACACTTCACCATCCAGGGAAACTCCTATCTTTTCCTCCTGAGCTGCAAGAGCAAAACTGAGGCCTAATATAAGCTAGAACTGTTCATGTATTAGACTTTTGAACTATGACACTCATCAGTTAATTGTAATTCCTTCAAACATCTTTAAATTCAATTGTATCAAAAGTATTTGTAACAACTGCAGAAAACAAGTACCTTCAGTGTGACTAATATTACCATTATTTCCTTCTTCTCTTTTTATCTCACTTTTTCTATATTCTTCTATACTGGAATGAATCTTTTCCACTGTTTGCTTTTTTTTTCTTTTTCATTCTTTTATCCCATTCTTTTTCCCTATATCATGTTTTACCTTTGCATTTCGTTTTTCTGCTGCTGTTCCCCCTTTATCTGCTCTGCCTTCCTCTGTTGCTCTGCATTGGCTCTCGAAAGAAAATACCCTCAGCCTGCAGCTGAGATCTAAGTGTCTAGAAACAAAACCCAACTGCAGAAGACAAAACGCTGCAGCTCCCAAGCTTCCCAGAAGAGGCAGTTCACTGGATTTCACCACGGAGCTTTCTCCAAACCAGATCAGCTTGGAATGTGAATTTAATCCTTTTTAGCTTCTCATTAAAAGGTATATGATCAGCCTGAAACTCTCCATCCCACAGTCTTCTCTGGTTGCGAGAATGTAGAGAAACAATCCTATCTTTTTCCTCAAATCACTTCATCTCCTAGTTGCTAGCCATCTGTATTAAGCCATCTTTTTCCCAGAAAAGGATTGAGTATTTTTCTCTGCCGAATGAATGTAGCCTCTTTTACCTACAATCTGAAACTCTCAAACAGCGGTGTGCAAATCATTGTTTTCTCACCTCTTTATGTTCCACAGTTAAAAGAGTTCCTGTGAATAAGGACAATATGCATGAAGAAGTCTTCATGTGTCGGTGAATAATCTCGCTATTTTACACATGAAGCTCTCTGAACAGATTCTGAAGCTTGGGAAGTTACTGTAAGCAGCAACTTACAGGGACATCTGAGAAGTCTTTTAATTACAGAACAATACACCGCAGTTAGAAACCGGGCTGAGTTCTCATGTGGCTTTCCATCATCCCGCGAATACTGATTTAAGCCACCTCCCAGTTCGATCACCGCTGTGCGACCCAGCCGGGCCCGCAGCGCTCGCAGCAGCGCAGCGACAAACCTGCACGCCTGCCCGCGCTTGTTACCGCTTAACCCTCCCCTGACGCAGTTCAAAGAGCGGTGATACCGAGAGGAATTTAACATTAAAGACATAGTCAACTAGTTGCCACCGAAACAGCGCTGAATTCAAGAGCGGCAGGAACAAACGGTGTCTCGGTTTCAGAACCAAAAAGCTCAACCAGTGGAAAATACTTTCATGGTTTTGCTTTGTATTTTTTCTTTTCTTTTTCCTTCAAAGTCATTCCAGAGCCTCTTCACAACTTACTTTCGGTAGCAGAAATACGTTTTCATATTTTTCAGAGAGGCGTTTGTAATGGAAGAAACAGGAATGAAGAATGCACACGTCACTACCAAAATCATGTCAGCGCTAATTAGCATTACTGCTTGCTCAGCCTGAATTTTTTTCCTCTAAATATGCAACCAGAAGAACCGAAAACTCGGGAGAAAATGGGGGCAATTCTGAAATACTTCAAAAGGAAGGGGACCCACCAAATCATCTGGATGAGCTCAACAGAGCAGAGAATTGTGTGAAAAGCGCACTTTTAAATTTAATATAAACATTACTTTTAAATTAGTATTATTGAGGGAGCAGTGCAGAAAGGGATCATGCAGGAATAGAGAAATGGAAATGCTTGCAGAGTTGCACATCCTAAGAGTGTTGTAGCAGAAAATAGGGAATCACTGGAGTATTCCAGACTATGCTAAAAGTTAGAATGAGAGCTAATGAACAGGACACTAATTGCAATATTCTACATGAACTGGAGTTGTCTACTACTAGGCTACACACTCAACAGTTACAGTACTTAAGATGGATATTAAAAAAAGAGACAAAATAACTTCTGCAATATAAAGAGTCAGAAAGAAAGAATCTGTGAATTAACAAAAACATGAGAAAGCAGCAACATGACCAGTATATTTTGGTATTATGTGGAAGTGGAAAGCATTATACAACTGGTTAATGTTATTGATTTTGTCCAGTATTTCTCACTCATCCTCACGCTTTTGGGGAGAGCGTTTTCTGCACACCTTTGATACTCAGGAAAGAAGAGAACTTTTCATTAACAAAATGTCTTTTGTTTAAATGCTGAAATGTTATGTTTGGATATTATATAAACTATGAAAAATATAACCTTCTCAGTAAAAATATAATAGTACATCAAAACAAGAGGATACCCTTGGAAGTTATCAGGTTTCATGAGCCTATTGAAGCAATCCCACACAATAATACAGTACATGAATATTCAGGAGCTGCCAAACCAACAGTGAGGAAAAAAAATATGGAAAAAGAAGCTACAAAACTAGGGATCCCTTGCACCATTCCAACCACATATGCCTTTTTTGGTGGGTAATCCACCATAATCTCCAAAAATAAACTCCACTTAAAGACAAGTAATCCACTCCCTATTTGCAGGCATTTCTTTCCACATAGAACCGTAGTTCTCCTTCCTAAGAGAAGGACACTACAAGGGGTGGGGGGAAGGGGAGCGGGCAGAAGGAGTAAGCCCAGGCTCTGCTCTACTCCAAAACCCTTCCAGACAGAGCAGTCCATTCCCCTTCCCAGAAAGCCGCTGTCTCCCATCCTTACCCATTTGCCTGGCAGCAAAAGCAGCAGCAGTTTAGGCTGCTGAGGATACCAGGTTTTGGGGAAGGGCTGTTATGAATGTTCAAGCATGGATCTTTTTATGCATTTAAAAATCAACAGGCACACCACTTGAGAAACTAATTTTGTTGTCTTTGGAGTCAGACACAGAGAACTGAAAACTCTATGCAAATGTATTACTACTCTGGTTAGTTATGCCTATTACATCTTTAATTACACAACCGTATACTGTTCTCCTTCTCCCCCTCCCTCCCCCTTCTTACTGCAACAAATGGTAGCTTTTCCGGTGCTACTTTAATCCTGGAAGAACAATTGGCAGGACAAAGAATATTGTTTTCTGAACTTAAAAAAAGAGCTGAAGCACATTTACGTAATTACATTCATTTGGGAATGTGACTTGATTAAAAACCAGGAGAAAATGGACACTAGGATTCCCAAAAGCTAAACAGAAAACATATTTTCTTTAACTTGACTATTCGTGCTTCCATTAAATGCCTTCTTACTTTCATTGTCAGGCTGGAAGCAGAACCTAGTTTGACAATTACAGGCTACAGAAGAAACAGTACCTTTTGAAGACAACAGTTAAAAATACAGCTAAACTGAAGAACAGCAGGCACTACCAAGGAAAACATAAAACCAGCGAATTCCTACCTGTTATTTAAGGTGGTTGGCAGAGGATGCGTTGCATTGGGTGGCACGGTTGCATGAGTGAGAGGAGAAGGGTTCTGTGATATTGTTGCTGGGGTCTGAATTACCCCATTTAAAGCCCCTACAATCCCATTGATTGCCAGCTGGCTGGCTGGCAGCGCTCCAATTATTCCACCCACACCAGGCACTGCAGGAATGGTGGAGGTTACAGTCTGCATACCACTAGCGAGTGCCCCCACTGTCACACCATTGACCTGTTGAACTCCCGTGACTCCCGAGCCTTGCTGAGCTGGACTCTGCCCAGCAGGTGGTGGAGTGGAAAGAGCTGATGAACTGCTGGTGCTTTGTCCGCTGGAGGTTATCTCCTGGTGTAAAAACAAACAACAAAACCCCCTCAGCTGCATAAAGTTTCATGTAACAGCACAATGCAAGGACTATGATGAGTTAACTTGTAACAAGTTTAAGTTTAGAAGAAACAAATTAAAATTACCTGATTTAATACAGGAAGCGAATTGTCCGGTAAAAAACTGTTTCCCAGATGAGGGCTTTTACTGCTGTTCAAGGAATCAGTGCTAGGTGCTAAAGTAATTATTTCAAAAAACATAGAGTGGTTAAATTTCTGTAACATGTAAAAAGACTTAGAATAATCATTTGAAAACAATGTCAAAGGAAAACACCTAAAATGTAAAGTCAACCTTAAAATCATTGCTGAATAGTAAAATATTAATTAAATAATTGGCGAATCAATAGATTCAAACAGATGTGCTCCAGACTGAAGTAAAAAAGGAACTACACTGAAACAAGTAGTAGCAGTTCATATAAATCTTCCAATTGACTTTTAAACATTTAAACACACAAATACTTAGTCTGTATTCATCCTACAGGTATATGTATCTCCCACCAATGGCACACAAGGATGAAACCGACATTTCATATAAACACATGTTCTAATTATTTTGACACTTTAAAACTCTCCTCTGCTTACCTGCTTGTACTGGAAAGGTGTGTACTTGATGGGAAGGGCTGGGATTTGAAGTTATCGTTGGAAAGGGCACCGAAAGCTGTGCGTTGAGTAGCTGAAGACGCTCCTTTTTGGCAGTCAGATTCTTTATCTGTTCTTCTAACCGCCTATTTTCAACCTGAAGTTGGTGTAATGATTTAAGCATTCCTAAAACTAAGGTAAAAATGCATATGTTATCTTTCACGGCTACATTCAAAGAAAAAAATAACTTTTTTTTTTTTAATTTCTGTATTATAATTTAAGACTAGCATTAAGTCATATGTGAAAATATAAATAAAATTGTATATATATAATAAATAATAAATAATAAATAAAATTATATATAAATATAAATAAAATGATTACTTAAAGATACATTACAGAAACTTGACTTTAAGGGGAAAGATTTAGGACTAATTTTGTGTAATTTGATGTGCAGAAAAAAAGTACATAGCATGAGATAGCAGTTTTGCAATATATCTACCCCTGGCTTAACTACAGATAAAGTCGCATCATTAGGGCTGACATTCATTTTAAGCAAACAGCAGTACATGATAATTTATCCCCAAACCAGAATATAAAAACAGTATTATTTTAGTAGCATGAGTTAATTGCATAGTTGGGAAATATCAGCTGCAGTACTAGGAATCTTAAACATTATCAAAACAGACAAAGTTTGACAAATATGCATTCAACTAACAAGAGAGCAAACCAACAGCATTTGTGAAAAAACAAGCAAGTTTGCAAGAAGGGAGGTTTCCTGCTGTAATGACGCTGCCAATCGCACCCCGGCGATGTGCGGGTCCCCCAGCAGGGCGCACTGTGTGAGCGCCGCTCCCGCCGCCCAACACCCGCCAGGGCCGGGGCTGCCCTCGTCTCTACCGAGCTCCGTTCCCTCCAACTCCGGTTTGGTTGCAGAACTTGGATTTCCCAACTAGTACCACAGTGTGACTGTAAAGCCACAGGGATAGCCATTTTTTTAAATTCTAAATTGTATTTGTTTAACATGACCTCTGGGCCTACTACAGACATAAGTCTGCTGGTGCAGGCACATCTGGTCATTTCCCAAGGATTTAGCTTTTATCCCTCCTCTTCAAGAACATACAAAGGAACCCTCAGTGAGCCCAAATGAGATGCAATAAGACTTAGCTAAACCTGTCCTCCAGCTATCATGTTTAAAGGATTATCCCTGCATGAATTTCCTCACAATTAGCATTTTTGTCAGGATACCATTCATAAAAATACCAACTAGATACCATTTTACACTACCAGTAAGAAGAATAATATGTTCAATAAAATATAACACAAACCCCAACCTGGTTTAAAAAAATAATAATTATAATGTGTTCAATCATTGTCTTTGATACTGATACATTGTTGAATACGGAGATCCAAGTGATCTACTCATCATTCTTGTATTATTCCACTCTCTTAAACATAACTTGAGAAAATAATTATTTGCTTGCTTAGAGAATTTAATGAGAAATGCACAACATCATAAAGATATGAAAGCCCAGCAGGACAGCTGCCTAACATTTCTAAGTATTTTTTTTTTAAAAGCAGCAAAGGAAGTAGACAGTTTAGAATTTAAAAAATGACAAATGTAACAATAAAAAATTATTATGCCAATTTATGTCACACAATATAAAGCAAACTGGGGAACTGTGCTATATACTATTTGCAGTAGCGGATCTAAGAGTCTAAAATTCATTTCCAAACCCTGCAACCGAGCAGCTGGATCTGCAACTCACTTCCTCTTGCATGACACAATTTCCCCATCCATAAAAATGTAGATAATTATAGAGAATTCTTTTGTAATCTGGTGAAGTCATGTGCTGCATTAAGAACTATATGATACAATTATGCACTACAGTTGTATTTCTATTCACAGCAGAAAATAAGTTCTTTAAAAATTCTTGGACAAGCACTGAATAGCAGTTCTGAACGACACCGTCAACAAACGCAGCAATAAACAGAACGTGAGTACTTACTGTCACTAGGGGTGCCTTGCTCTAACAAAAACTGCTGTCCTTCACTCCACTGCCTCTCCAGAAGCTGTTCGATGCTGGCTGCTACTGGCGGCAAATTTTCCCCACAACTGTTCCCTGATTGATCATAGCGAATCTGCAAGCTGCTTACAGGGGATCTGTTAAAAATATTGCAATTTGTTGTTTAAAGAAAAGGATGGAAGGCAATGCATTAGTAAAAGGCTGTCGAAGTTTGCTGACCTCATATCAGCTCTTAGAACCTACGTATCTTATACTTCCAGGACTAAGTTAATTCATTAAAATCATTAAGAACTCCTGATGCTCACTGCCAACACTTGAATAAAAGAAAGACGTAATATTTCACAGCATGAGAATTTATACTGAGAAAACACATAACCTCTTCTTGCGTACAGGCTAACTTAATAGCTAACTGACAAACAGCATTGTATTCAATGATACAACACATACTTCTACAGCAGGAAACTATTGTATATGGATACATAGGGCACCTATCTTAAAAAAAAAAAAATAAAAATCTTCACAACTTTCCCAAAGGAAACTGGGAAAACAAAAACAATGTAATAAAGTCAGCACAGCAATGGTACTTCCACACAGAAAGGCCACACATACATAATTCCACTGCCTAACCTGTTCTAAAAAGAATCATGTAAAACCAGATTTTTGAGGGACTATGTGAAAATATTATTTCATGAGGGACGCAATTAAAGTTAAAATTATCCTCTGCTTGTCCTGTGCACACTTCCTTTTTCACTCATGAGCACACATAGTTCACAGAATAATCCCTTTGCCACATGCCTTTTCTCATTCAGGAGAAAATTAAATATTCAACACAGAGCCACTAAGAAAGCTGGGTAACCCCTCAGGTCCTGTGAGTACGCTTGTTTTGCACTGGATGGCTAAAATGTAACCTGCAAGCAAAACCAGATGCTCAACCTATTTCTGACTCTGGCCTCACAGATGTATGGTCCCATTCCTCATTTAGGACCAACACCAACTCTCACTACAAGCTGGCTGGTGAGTGATTTTTTGTTTGTGGTTTGGTTTGGGGGATTTTTGTGGGGAGTTTGTTTTGGTTTTGAAGGATTAGTTTTTTGGGGTTTGTTTGTTTTTTAATCAACTGCAGATTCAGATTCTTATAGGTTAGCTGTTACTGGAAGTAATAACTATTGGTGCCATCACAGGATCACGGCTGTACTGTTCTACACGTAGTGCAAACTTACTAAAAAGAGCACCATAGTTCCAGCACAGGACAACATGTAGGGCTCAGGAAATCAGTGTGTTAATTATGATTAGCATAAAAAGCAGTGGTCACAGCACATGAGCTACCTAATGACTGTCAAGCATTTTGTAGGCACCCAAGCAAAGCGATTTTTATGAGAAAAGTTTTTAAGTAGGTGACTTAAGAGCTCTGTAAGTATTTATAAATAATTTGTCTTTTCCATACAGGATGAAAGAATAAAAACACTTGTTAAAACAAAAATCACTGATGAATGGGTAACCAAGGTAGTGTTTTTTGACGAGAGATGACAACTCAACAGCATTTAACAGTTCAGCACAGGCATTGCCAAAACAGCCTTAAAACTAGCTGTTTACACCATGTGCTGAAGTGATAAGAAGGAAGGTTTATGCAGAAGCATTCTGAACAGATGTACCACAATCCACACAAATAATGCACTTAAAAAAAAAAGGGAGGGGGGAAGGAGACAAATACATAAAACCACCACACACACCCCCACTCCCCCCCCCCGCAAGTTCTTTTTCTGCATTCAGGCTTTTGAAGGGCACATAACCCTGCTCTAACAGACTGCACCATTTGAATTATAAATCACCAACAAAATTCTTGTTGGGCTTAGGACTGTTTCCTATCAATTTCACAAAGGTAGAGTCAAAGCAACACATGACAGTGTAGCCTCTGCAATTCTTCTCTGGAAGCCTGTACAGACGGGGAAAAAAAAATATCTAGATTTCCCTGCATTGTGACATTAGTGAATCCATCCTCATTGCAGCTGAACCCCTGCCTCATCTGTTAGACACGATACAGTTCCTGCATACCAGGACTGAATCTTTATTCCAAATAGTATTTGATCAGTTTCCAATAGGATTATAAATGTGCTGTGTGCACAGGCCTGATGCTGTCACTGAGGTGGGAATCCCCTCTTCCACACATTGCTTACTTTCACAACTGTTTTTTGTATAATTTTGGTGTAGAGTTAATCATATTCTTACAGTATTAATTGTAATCAATACTGAATTTAGATACAGGACTACATGTATATTTCAATGCAGGTGCTACATAACAAATTTTTAAATCTAGGGTTAAATATGGGGTAAAAAAAGTTTAAGTGCTACCTCAAGAAAAGCAGCAATTCCTTTGCAAAATGGAAATAGCTCACATATACCAGGTATATTTATATTTCTGATATATATTAAAACTTCAAATATGATGGCTTAAGCATCAATCACTGTGATTATACAGGGGTACAAAGATATAACAATATGAATTTGAAGTGACCGTACACCTCATGAGCCACACGTCTTCTCCGAAGAGCTGCAATCAGCTGCGTCATGAACAGCAAACAATTGTTCCTGTATGTGTTTTTATTTTAAGCAACTGTTTGAAAATTACACAGTTCTTTCGGAGAACTGTGTTATTTATGAACCTCTCAAGCTTCAAAGGGAAGAGAGTCAGAACTTGCAGAAAAATAATTTTATTAGATAAAGCTGGTAACATTCAGAGTTGCAAAGTTTTCAGAGAGCAGACTTTTGAAGTTAATTTTTTATTCACTATAAAACATATTTTAAGAAATCAGAGCTATTTAACTGGGCAAGGTGAGAAGTTACCTGCACATTTTAGAAACGTCAACATATGTGTGATCTTTCTTGTCACACAAATGAAGGGTGAAATTTGCTGACTACCGAAATGAACTGAATGGATAAGTTTCCTAAATTTTTTCCATGCTAGGTACTTCAGACTAAGTTTTTCCTTCTGTCAATGCTGGAACTGCAGTGGTGATTTCTCTCATTCTCCCACCCCCCCGTCGCTTTTTTGGCTTCTTTTTGAAAAACTCTACTGCCAAGCCAAAGCTGCCTGCTCTTTGGCACGTGACACAGCTTCCATCCGCTGAAGGAAGCTCTGCAATTGTGAGATTTGAGCATTATACGTACACTGACAAAACACTCTGCAGCAGCCTCGTATTTAAGAGGTTTAGCCTCCCAAATATTCTGCCTAAAGAGAGCCTCAACACAACTATGCTCTACTGCAAATTGTACAAAGGCAAGGCCTTTGCATATTAACTAAGGCAGCATTAAAACTTGTAATTACCACAACACATATGCATAAGAGGACTGCTTGATATATAATTAATATATAGCTCTGGAATTTCCTAATAGTTGAGCGTTTCCCTTGGCAAAATTTTCTTAACTTACTTGTCTGTATATACATAAACATGTTCCTTATTTATATAAAAATGTGTATGCTAATGTAAATACATGTATTTATACTGAGAACACAGTCTAAACTAATTTGCATATTCTCTGTTGTTTTAGAACCAACATGTATTGGAAAGCTTAAAAGTCAGTTCATGACTAAGTAATAACACCTTACTATTACAATGGATATTCTCACCCCATTCGAGAAGTCTTTTGATTAATTAAGGAATATAATACATGATCAACAACACCAGGCATGTACATTAAATTATCTAATTTGGAGAGATTTGTTATAAATTACTGTAATAAACACATGCTGTAACAACCTAATTCATTGTTTACAGTGCTGAATCTGTGTAACTACCATTTTTCAGCTACTCTAAATCTTTTTCAAGATAAAATCCCCATGGTTAGTCCTCAAGTAAAAAAAATACAGTAATAACACTATAAAATCTAATTCATATGGGATCCAGAATGGAAAAGAAAGTCCTTTAAAAACAAAGAGCTACTTAAAATACACAGAAAATATTGCTTAAGTATTTAAAACACAATATAGAAATTTTAACAGTAATTATTTAAAACAAAATAATGTGATACATATCCAGCAAAAATTCTTATGTCAAACTTCTGTAGTCATTGTGAATTGCTGCAGAACAAAAAAAGTACTTTTTTTTTTTTTTCCACAGAGAATTGTTGCATATTTTAAAGTGGTGAGGGAAAGGGAAGAAAATATCTGTTTGAAATTTTTACTGATATTTACCTTCTCAGACTATCTCATTCTTGTGACTGTTGTAGTCTTTAAGTCTATGGGATTTTGGAATTTTTGCAAATGTGACTAAAAATATGATGTTAAAAAAACTCAAGAGATAAGCAGTACACATGGATAAAATGATAGATAAATCCCTCTAAGGCAAGTCTCCATTTCTTAAGTAAAGTCCTTCATTTGTAAAACTAATTTCAGTTGATATACAAGTAAATTTCAGCGCATTTTTAGCTATCTGGATGTATCAGGGTTTTTTTAAAGACTGATATATCTACATAAAAATAAATTTATGTATATGTGTGTATATATACATACATACACACCTCTCTCTCTCTCTATATATATATATATGCTTTTAAAACACTTATGTATTATTAGTAAAAAGACACTGAAGTTTCCAAACCTTAAAACATTTCCTCTGCCTGCACTCCCCAATGTAAATAATGCTTACCGTGGTGAGAGGCTTCCTCTGGGTGAACCTCCTCTGCCAACAAGGCTGCGGCTGTTATCTCCGAGATCTTGATCTGCAGTGTAAATATTTCACAGCTGATAAATCGACTCTTTTTTAGATAAGAGTTTTAAAGCTGATGTAGATATTTTAAAAATACCTTAAATCTCAACTTCTATCTGTAGTTACCGCTGGAGAGCGAATACGTAACTACTTTAAGATTGCTGAACTGTAGCATGTAAGGTGTTGTCCTTACACACTTCTGAGGCTGTACCAGGCCATGGATTATGTTCACTTCTTTCATTCCTTTCAGTTTTACAGCACAGAAGCGTGGTTTGCATTTGCAGTACCCTCCCCTCAGCCACTTTTAATTTCTACGGTGAAAGTAATGAATCACAGCTGTGGACAGCTAATCTGTATGCTTATCACAGCAAATCCTGATGCTCTGTATTTTTTTAACACTTTGCATCCCAAAACAACTCATAAAATATATAACGTATTAAACTTACTGCTGCCATCTAACAAGCGCACATTATTCTGCAAATTTACTGAAAACTTTATGAAAGTGTATAATTCACTAATTCCTATTTATAAGCAGAAGCATAGGAAAGTCCCTTGCTAAAAAGGTAGTAAAACAAACAAAAAAGGCCTCATTAAATATACGAAAACGTTTTGCTTGGAAGGACTCAAAAGGGTTATTTTCCCTATGGCCTCTCAATAAAATAACCCTATCTGCCCCCTTCAAGGTTGCCCTCCCCCTATTCTGAGTCAAGCGACCTCCGACCCCGTGGAGGGCAAAGACATGACTGATCCATTCTTGGTAAACTGCTAAACTCCTTCCCTGCCCCCAAAGAGGCACGACTGCCGCGACATGTCAACAAATCCTTACGGGGGAATGAAACAAAGCAAAGCCAGCGGCTCATTAAAACCGCAGAGAGGCAACGCTACAAAATGCCAATCGGTAAATATTCACAAGATTATTAAATGCTGCAGAAGTTCTCTAACGGGATCTCTTTCACACAAAGTTGGGTGTAATGCAATTTCATGAATTATGCAAATAAAGGTTTAAAGTATTCACGACAAAACCCAGAGCTGTGTTACTCTCGTTGCAAAGAGCTCCGAACTGAACACATCAATCACAGAAGTCACAGGAGACATTGTTGCATTCCTGCCTGCTGATGGCTCTGCTTAAACATTTACATTTCAGACACTAAAAAAATAAAAAGTTTGAAAAAAAGGGGAAAAAAAAAAAAAAAAAAAGGGAGGAAGAAAACCCGTGCTGTTCTGCAGGACAACTGAGAATTTACTTCCAACACGGAACAACTTTATACAGACATTTAATAACCCAATGCTGAGCAGAGTTCAAAAATAAAATTTAACTATCTTTTTAAAAAATAGTTAAGTCTGTAAAGCTGCATATCTGTTCCCAGCAGCGGGAAGCTTACCTGCTTGGCTGTTCTCAGACTGAGCTATAAGTGCTGCCATTGCGGAGCTGGGATTGAGCCTATTGCCGTACATGTGGGGTGGGGGCAGGCTGAGAGAAGATCCAGGTAGGGTGCTTGCCTGCAATGAAACCAATTAAAACTTGAATCCTAAATGCTAAATATATTTTAAAGAAGCCTTCCTATTGCAGAGTTATTAGTTTTTTTAAGGTGATTTTTTTAAATGGAATGTATTTAAAAGAAAAAAAAATATTATTTTCCATTTGTGAGTATGGAAATAGAATTGCAGTACTTGGAAAAATACGTCAGGCTCTAAAGTGTGTTTTACTTGTCATTGGCAAGATTTGTTAATAAAAAACCTTTAATAAAACAAATTACTGCAGCAAACATTAAAAATACCTAAAGTGCATTTTAAAACAAGCACCATGTAACAGGATGGGCAGACTTCCTTGCAGTCCCGAAATATGCACTCAATGCTAGGACTTCATGGCATGGCAACCATGTGGTTATCCTACTAATTATTTAATCTTATTAAACCATTTACAAAATAAGGGCAGGTAGACAACAGATGTCTCACAAATGCTTGGGTTCCTTACATCACAAGCCGGCTGTGGAGGTCAAAAGGTCCAACTTTCAGCTCCATAGTTTAACTACACAGAGCCATATTTCCTTTGCCCTACTCCGTCATTAGTAAAACCTGCACACTATTTGGTTACTTCCTATTTTGATAGACTTGGAAGCCTGGTGTTTTTTTGTTTTGTTTTGTTTTTATTTTAAAGAACGCAAACAGCCATTACAAGTATGTTTTCTATACAATAGGGGGCTCGCCAAATCACAGCTTTGCCCTGACCCCATATAAGGAACTGTATTTTTGGCAGTTGGCCAGTTCTACTTATTGAAGAGCTCCCAAAGTTTGTGTTCATTCATGTTGCTAACCACAATTCTGAAGCTCTCTGCTGGGACTTGTGCCAAACAAGTGAAAATGAACCCTTAAACAGATGAAGCTAAGGAGGCTGGCCAAAATCTTGCATAATCCAACGCAATAAAAATACCTTCCTCCTTAGCTGCTTACGCTTTTTCCCTTTCGAAGAAAAGATTTGTGTCAAATGCCGAGTTGCAGAGACAGGCAATCAAAGAAAAAAAAGGCAAGGCTGCTTACTAAAAAGGCATTTTTCTACCTGATAAAAAATATTTCAGAACAAAGAAAAGATTGCTGTATGGGGGGTGGGGGAACACCAGGGACACACATCCTGTGTGATCATTGGTTTTAAAATGGATATTTTAAGAAAATGTAAACAACCTTTCCAAATAAAACTTTTTTTCTTTTCTTTTTTTTTCTTTTTTTTTTGGGGGGTGGGGGGAAGGTGAACAGTAAGGAAGTCAATTTGTGGGACATTTTGACATGTGTAACTGCACACAAGAGACAGGGTAAACATACTGGTTATTACAGCAAAATATTACAGAGTATAAACCATGTCTCTGGAAAGAATCACACACTACCATTAAGTTTTGGCTTTCAGCCAACATATTAAACTTGATGAATGGACTTTTATGAATTCACACAACTGTTTTCAATGATGCTTTATTTACTATATACTGGTGAGAAATTGTGCCTGATACTTACATTCTTCTACTGTCACAAAGTTAGAAAAAGCCACATGTAATTTCTTACAATGATCAGGTTTTTTTCACTTTTCAGTTTAAAGGTATGTGCAAGATTGCTAGATACAGAACCGCAGTTTCATTTCAAACCTGGCTGTTATTTCTTTCATTTTTAAAGAATTGCATGTCTTTAGTAGAATTAATCTGAATTATTTGTAAGTCTTAAAAACAATGCAGGCATTTCCACCTGCCCAGGTATAACAACTTCCAGAAATACAGTACATATTAGTACTGAGACACTTACTGATGAAGTCAGCAATAGTGCACAACTCCTGCTATTTTCCTTAATAAACACCTATAGCATAATTACAACTCAACTACTATTGTTTACTAGCACAACCTTCAGCTGTTTTCCACTCAAAACCAAAACAAACTTCAAAGCCTGAAAAACAATTGGTTTTTTGGTCAAATTCTTTCACTGAAGAAAGCTTATGGAATGGAATATTACGAGATTCTACCGTTATTTGCTTCTATGTCTAAGAGACAAGACTAGCAAAATAAAAATCTCTATGTACTTTATTTAAATAAATTGGTTGAGGTTTTGAATTCTAGTAATAGAGTTTGTTATATCTTTTTTGTTTTTAAACTGTAAGTACCAGGCCTTATTTCTATTTTAGAATATTTCTACATTTCTTAATTCTAGTAAGTATTCTGATTACATTTTACACAGAAGCTGCTATACTTACTCTGTGTAATTCACTGCTTAAAACTATGCAATAGCAACTATATATTGATTATGGCAGGGCAGCTATAATCAGCAAGGAGGACACATGTTTATTTGACTGAAACGTGCCCAAATAGCTGTAAGAACTTTCCAGAAGTATCTAAGTATCTTGAAAGGAGTTGCTGAAGTCTGTTGAGTAACCATCACATCACAAAACAAAAGACATCAAAGGAATCAAACAATGTTTGCTAAATGGGCTGATAGATCAAAAGACTTAGCATGATTTAAACAATATCTAAGAACTTGAGTTTTTTCACAAGTGGTGGTTCACCCTAAACTTAACCCCTGTTTATACTTTAAAATAATAGTAAAGGTGTCCTACAACAAGCTGAAACTACAGAAGTTCTAGTGTCTCCATGTATCCCATGCAACTCTCAAAGGAAAAAGTCACATTAGTAAAATGGTTCAAGTAAGTTGGAGGTAAGTAAAAAACTTTTAAAGTACTTTTTAAAAATGTCAATGTAAAATGACAAGAATAACGATTTGTGAAGCCTTATTATGTATGTGACAACTCCATCAGACAGGAAAGTAGAGGAGGTGGAGGAGTGCTACATTATTTAAAGGTGAAATAGGAGCTTCATGTTTCACTCACAGTCGAAACAAGCTGTAGCAAGCATTTATTAAAAATGCGCAATCATCCTGTCAATATATATTAAGGTCACAGGACTGAAACATGTTCTAAAATGCAGAACTTTTAAAGCTGTAGTATTCTTTATTTCAACTGATTCTATTTAAACAGTCAACACAATACATGATCAAAATGTATGAACCAATACAATAATGAGACTACTAAGTATTTCTTTGGAAAAGGCAGCAAATTTTCCTGAAAATATTTTAGCCAAAGGATTTAAGCCCATCTAGAGGTATATAATACACTGCTTTCATTTATGGCATGTTCAATAAATCAGTAACACAATAAGCAGCAGAGCAGCACAGAAGGAGGATACACTGTAATTCAGAAAATGCCCGAATGCAATAAGAATTAATGACTGATATTTGATTGATGCTTAAAAACACTTCCTCTAGAGCAAGAAAGTGCGTGCAAGTATATTCTTCTAATTAAAGAACTAGATTTGCCAGTTAACTGAATTTAACTCATATATATAAATATCCTCTGAAATCCTTAAAATAGTTTTGTGTTTGTTTGCATCACTCTGAAATGGTATTTTACTGTAACAGTATGACTATAAAGTTTCCCAAGTTGACAACTATTTGCATTCATGACTGGCCATTTACTTAAATTTCCAGGGAAAACAAGTTTCTTCATTTCAAAAGTTGTATGTTCTTTAAGAAAAGAAAAATAAATAAAAAGGGAGAAAAATGAGACTATGTTTAGCTGTATACAAGTAGATCAGGTTTCAAAAATTTGAGAACCTTTGAGCATACCTATTCCCCTCTTCCTTTCAAATTTTATGCTACGGAATATTTTCTGATAACAGGCCTCATTTCTGTCTCAGCTCCACACCAGTAAGGTTTTAATACTCAGCGTGTGATGAGAGATGAAACCAAGTGTGAACAACTTTGGGGTCCCATGAGTAGGCTGACTGTTGAAGCTGTCAGGTTCAATTGCATCATTCCACATTATTCAATGCCCCAAACTGCTCCCTAATTGTTAGGGGCTTAACATATTCAAAACCATTGTTTAGGCTAATGCTGAAATGCCTACAGTTGAGTTTCCGTAAAGAAAGGGGAGGGATTTAATTGTAGTTAAACCATTTCTGAACTCTCCTGCTTTCATGATAGGACAACAAGGATGGCCAGAACAACCAATTCCAAGACGGCTTCTTAATCAGTTTATATCCAATCAACATCCCTTTTCCCCTCTGCTTTAAGAATAGTCATTGCTGTATTGTAGCTTTGCGTTGTATTATGATGCTTTACAATTAGTGACAAATTACCTAATTACCTACTTCAGACAATTTCTGTTTGTCAACAACTATTTCAAAGGTTATTTTTATTTCTTGTTTAAAATAAAAATAGATCATTGCTCCCACAATGACTGTATCCCTTGAAGGATGAGTGCCAGATTAATGTGGTTGGGGTCATACCACTTACCAATCATACTAGGTTCTTCATCACAGCATGATGCTGTGACAGAAAGCGTAAAACTACCCCTTGTTCCAATTAACACAAAGTAAAGAAATCAACAGCACTAGGAATCACCAACACCTACTTCTTATGGCCAGCTACTACTGAAAAGAGTCTAAAAACGTGATGCAGATGAAGTTTAAAGCTAAATTTTCTGCGAGCCACTCTGCCGCACTGCTGAGAAGATGTTACTAATGCTTTCCATGCAATTGTCCAGCTTCATGAAATATGGAAGTAAACTCAAGCACTAGACCAAATATTAACATCAGCTTACTTCATCTGGAAGGCATCTTAAACTGATGTATTTTGGTCAATGGCAAGCAACATTTATCTGAACAATCTACTATTGAAAATAACACCAAATTGTAACATGCAGTGCAATTATATGAGCTTAGATATTCATCATATTAATGCCATGTACATTGTGATAATCAAAAATTGATCATATAGATACATATATAAATTAACTGCTTTTCTGGAGAAGTGAAAAGAGTTGCATATGAAGTAATAGCAGCAAAAGCAACCTGGGGCCTTATCTTTCCTACTTTAACTTAACAAGTGAAGAAAAGTGATTTTTATCTCTGGAATTTTTAAGGCCAGTTACACTGTGGAGGGCACACATCAGTGGGCTTTTCTCGAGTATTCAATGCAGTGGGAAGAAGGTGCTATTGCTTCCTTTTATTCTTTCAGTATTTCTGGTACCTTCTTTAAGTTCAATTAGGAGACATGGGCGGAGCCACTGCTGCACATCACCACTTGCCTTCTTGGAATTCTGTTCACCTGGGATGGCAACACGCACCTACATACGAGTGGGTGGTCAGACTGCAGCAATACATCAAATTTCTAGGAAGCCCAAGAGGAAAGTTCTGCCACATCAACAGCTTTTCATGCATCACTTGCTGCAACACAACTCTTGAGTGTTTTCACCACAAACATGGAATTCGCTTACACCTTGTTTCCAACTAAAAAAAATTCCAAATTCCTGATTATTTTCCTATATGCCAAGAAATACAAATGGAATTGAAGACAACAAAAAAATCCTTAATAAAATACTGTTTCTACATTTTTTCTGAAACCATCATCGGACTTCTCAAAACAACGACCACAACACAAATAATACTAAAATGCAGCATGGTAAACTCTATTTATATATTTCAATTGAACTGATACTTTCTTTTACACCTTTTAAATTTGTAGTTTGGCTTTCATGTGTATTTTGGCTTTCAATTCATTTTCAAGCAAACTATATTGACTCCTTAACTAAAACAGCCTGCAGCACTATCGATGACTGAAAGCAGAAAGTGTTCTTTTTACAGCTAACCTCACCTCACCTGCTGTCGTACATACATCACCAATGTGAGTGAATCCCAAACATCCACTGGAGCCTTTTACTCATTCATTCTACAAATGCAATATGGGGATTGAAAAGATAACCCATTACATGCTGCCACGACCACCATCTAAGTTTAAAAGTTTGGGATTTTTAAAAACAGTCAATGTGCAGTTTTACAATAAATGTTTTCACTAACTGGTGAAATTAAAGAATTAACTGAAAAGCTTAACTAGGAGGCTGGAAAAGTTCAAATGGAATCAGAAAAATGCTTGTGATGTCTCACAAGAAAAAAACAACTTTTCAATCAAAAAGTATTAATTACACATGTACTAATTATTATAATTAAATCTGTCATGAAAACTATATACATTACATGTAAAATCATCCTATGGACACATTGCTCACATCATTACCGCTTTTTATGTTACTAGCAAAAATAAATACTTTGAACTCCTAGCTGTGATGAAGACTCTTGCTTACGAACAAGCCAATAATCAAATACTGTCTTTAAGAATCAATTCTTTTATTAAATGTACAAACAAATCCTTCAATTAAATGAAATCATCTAACCTTTAAACAGCAGCACTCAAGTATTTTCCAAGAAGGGCATGAATGAATGTAACTGGGAAACACAGTGGGATTTGAAAGGCAAAATGAAAAATTAATGGCACACCTACAGAAACTAATTTATACCTCTGCCCAGTGTACAACAAGGGCACATCAAGTCATTAAAAACCACACGGGTAGAAGGCCTATCTTCCAATAATGTGAAAAAGCTATAACCTCAACTGTACTACCAGTTTACTCATATCCTCCATGTTAACTAAGCTGCATATCCTATAAAATTTAACCAATTAAAAGCTATTTATTTACAAACTAGACACCAAAAAGAAACTTGTACAAAACCTGACTAGCATGCTACCTCATTAAGAGGTCTCTTTTGTTTGTTTTTGTCTTAAAAAGGAGGATTTACAGAGATAAGACCCTGGGATTCCTCCACCTCCCCCCTGCAAACCTATCTGGAAACAGAGCTATCATTTCGACACAAATCCCTTTTACCTCAAGTTCTTCCTCAGTCCTTTCCATCTACCTCTGTCTTCACTGCATTTAACCTGTGTGTGCTCTACATAGAAAATGGAAACAATATCTTACCTAAGAATCTGTTTTCCTTAAGAACATACATATCAGAAATCACAATTTCGCTCTCATATTGACTATCAGAAAGAATGACATGATTAGGAAACAAACCCAGTATACCCATAAAGGAATCTATTTTCTTCACATAAGTATTCCAAAGAAAGCCAGCCACTTGTAATATGGCGAACAATGGATTAGAGAGAAAAGTAACTACTGCCAAGATCATCTATAATTTCAAAAATAGCAATAATAAGGAACCAGACACTTAGTCATATTGACATTTAAACTTTCTAAATAAACAGCAATAGTCTTTGCTATTTAAGTGATGAAACAAATGTCTACAGTAGCAGAATTACTGCTGTGTAAAAATGCTTGCAAGATTCTCAACATTTTACACAAGGCTTATAAGGACACTGCCTCAGCAAAGAACTTTGCAGCTTGTAACAAAGCACACACCATGTAGACTTGAAATGTTTTTCAAGTCAAACCTAAACATTTGGTTTTATCTAAATATTTTTTAATTTATTCTTTCCACTGCATACAGACTAGAAAATTTCACATTTTTCACATTCAATACCCTTACTATTGTCTCAGGCAGCTAAAATGAAGTAGCTACACTCAGTTCAAGGAAGAGGTCAGTGTGCCTCAGTTGCCTGGAGACTGATGGTTGCTACAGCAGCACCAGATAAGCCAAGCTAAATAAGCTTCAGCTTGAAGGCAGAAAACATTTATTGCTAGACGGAAACGTTGATGCAGTCGTCTCAGCGTGCAGCACTGCACAAAATCATGCAACTGCCTTTCACACTACCTGTATATTGCGTAAGTCTATGCAAAAACAATCTTACTGAAGGAAGAGGAAAATGCAAAAAGAAAATATTTTTTAATTGGGCTAAATACTAGATTACTTGCAACTATGATTCCTTTGTTCTTCTACTTGAGTCACATGTTAGAAGGAATTTTCCCTCTGGCTGTAAATTCTTCCTCTTTGCTGCTCTCCTCCACCTCCACCCCCACCCCAAAAATCCTCAGTTAGATTGAATGAGAAGAAAATCAGATTTTTACCCATTTGCCTAGAAGTAACAAGGAATTAAAACAACTTTTAAGAGACAAACAAGAAAATTTAGATGGAAAAAACTTTACTAGTATGGTTCTTGTACATTTTTAATTTTCTAAGATGCTTAAATTTCAGTGGCTGTGACACAAATACTGTTCAGTGACTTTGCAAGGAAAGTCACTAGTTTGCATTGGTATCTTACACCACAACACCAAAGCCCTCTCTGTCTACAAAATACTGAGGGATGCATTCAGCACACGTTCTAAATCTGCCAGCACTGGCAATTTCCTGTGGCAGTGAGTCCCATGGATGAGCAACATATTCTAATAAGAGTGATTTCTCTCTGTTCTAGATTGCTGGCTTTTCCTCTTATATATTTTATTTTTCTTTCTTTTTTTTTAAGTTATAATGAGAACAGAGTAATTCCAGCATCCGAACAGTCTGTGAGCCATGCTGCTGTTTTACCTTTGACCCAGTGGGTAGGAACCTCTTTTGAGAGATCTTATCATCAAGAGGTGTTTTGATAGTCACATAAAATATGTTAATTGGTTTTCACATCTCCACCATTTCTATTGATTAGAGAATTCCAGCACCACAGTAAGGATACAATTTCCTTTTTCTGGAAGCATGCTGCTTAAACTGTGCAATATCATGATCTCCAGATGTTTTATTATTCTCTTTTTAATTATCACTCATATTAAAGGTAATGCGAATCATCTTTAGAAAGACAAATGCAGAAAATACAAACAAACTGACCACAAATTTTTACTGTAAAGCTTGCTACTTTTATGTTGGATCTTAAAGACAAAAAAAAAAGATGACACCACCACCATACACTGTATGGCAATATATAAACTGAACTTACAAAAAATGAATAGAACTTATAAAACATACTGTTTATCTAGAGGAAAGATCACCTAGTTCTAGATTAAATAAAATGAATTAGTATTGGTGAAAGGAAAAGACTGGTATGACCTGATGTCATGATCAGCAGAGGATGCATATTTTGGAGAAATTTAGCAATACATTAACATACTGTCATAAGTGCTGTCTATGCTTTACATAAATTACTGATTTCTAAGGGATAAGAGGTGTCACCACAAGGCACCCACCCATTACTAGCTTTGCACACAAGCAGTAGAAATCTATACTATCTTCATAAGAGCTATCCCAGCATTCAACATCTCAACTATTTTTATATTAAGAAACAGACTTCAGGAAGTAACCTGATAAAAAAAATGTAAGAGGAGCGCAAGGGTCTTCTCAAGTTATGGAAATCATCTCTGATTACATGTCTTATGTAATTTACCATAAGTAGGATAAGTTACTTTGCAGTGCAAGAAAGGATTATTGCTTAAATAAGGTTTTTGAGATAATTTCAAAGTCTCTACTTTTAAGGCTTAAGATATTCTGATCCAAAAGTGTCTGCAACAGAGTTATACTAAATTCTTCACCTCAGCCACCAGACATGGTTGTGACGTGCACCTCTGGGAATGGAGCAGGAAGCTCCCTCAACAACCAGCCATCTAGTGCAGGTTAGCTGAACTCTGAGATTGCCACATCTGTCATATCCCAGCGTCCTAGAGCTGAGGGCACTTTATGTTTTTCCATGCATTCATTCTGCTCCCCAAAGAAAAGCTCATTAAAGCACTAACAACTAACAGAACTGCCGCTTTCTAGAGTACCCACAGAGAGGATGGCCCAGAAACTTCCCTTCAGTGGACTTACACACTTCTGCCTGCCCAGCTCTAGCCAACTTCAGAGTCTTAACCTGAAACTTTCCTCCCTTCCTCATGTTTACTTTAACCTGAATTTTTTTTTTTAAAGGTGGGAAACAGCATCAATTTATCTGAGCAAGACTTGGAAAGAGAAGCAAAGGGAGGAGTATCTTTCTTGACCACACTGAATCTGAGAATATGACATCCATAATTTGAGGCTACACCTGCAAACTCAGCAGCAATATGTATCAGGCATGTGCATTTTACTGTCCTATGAAAATGGCCAAATCCTCCTTCTGAAGACTTGCAAAAAGCCTCTCAACTTGAATTTTCAGCAAAGACTACTATCTAATTCCCTCATGAATCCACTTCTGCTTTGAAAGGTATAAATAAGATTGCTCCCCAAACTGCTCCTAAAAGAGGAAAAAGAATTAAGAATAAAGTTCCTTTTTCCTGTATTTTCACTTATTTTCTTGTGGGTGTCGGAATAGAAACCAAAAAGAAAGGGAGAAGAAAGTTCCCTCGATAGCCCACAAAACAATAAGATGACTTCAACTGTGACAAGAATAAAACCACTGAAACAGGAAGCCAAAACCAGTGTAAACTAGTAATGTGGAGAAAGAGCACGGGACTACAGATATCCAAAACTAGGGACTAGACTAATTCAGAAAGTGAGAAAATAAAAACCACAGGACAGAAGCATCTGGAACATAAGGTGCTCTACATTCAAAATCTGAAAAGATCTCAAGATTCCTGAGCTTTCACATTCCTCTCTAGTTAACAAATAACTTCAAATCTATTGAAAAAAAAAAATCCTTATCTCCCTCTAAAAGCTGGATCAGACAAAGGAGGATGACCACCACTATATGAATGCTAAAGAAAACCCTGCTGTTTCGCCACTATTCCTAAGGGGAGTAAAGCCAAACCAACTTCAGCAGGGACAATGGAAGCAATTAAAGCAAACTTATTTCACTTAGAATTGCAACTGAGCAGTAGCACCTATCTTCCCAGTTATCACATCTCCACCAAGGAGGCAGCTGTTCACTAAACCGTGTTGAAGTGGATCTATCATGCCACCACAAATAAATCCTGGACTAAAAAGAGTAACCAACAGCAACTACTCAGTTCCCTGTCTCTGTGCAAGCCACGAGGGCTGCTCCAACAGATACTTCTTGCCCTGCTCCTTCTATTAGCCGCTTCTGTGGCAAAGGAAGCACAGCACATAAAGTAATAGATGGGAACTTAGAAGAAAATAAAACTGAAGCTGCAGAGGAAGAAAAACAGAATAATAAGAAAGGAGAATCCAATGGAAAAAAAAAATCTCTGCCCTGAGAAAATAATCTTTTGTATTGTATCTGTAAAACAGGTTAGTGACAAGAATATGCAATATTGCTTGAAACTGCCTCACAGATGTGCTCATTACAGTCACTAAGAGAGCACAGATACATTACATGGACCAAAACCAAAAACCAAACACACCAAAAACCCGCACTACAAAGTCACAATTTGGTCACAGTGAACTTCCAGAATAGAATAAATCCTGAAAATTTCTGAATAAACTGAGATTGCTGAAATGTAAAGATCACACATTACTGAATCATACAACACCAGCACCAAAGAGCTGATGAGCTACAAATAAAAAATTTTAAAAAATTAAAATTTAAAAGGCTGTGTGTCTTAAAGAAACCACTATATGCCATTTCCACTGCCACTAAAAATACTATTGAAATGAGATGACAACATACTTAAATGATTTTTTTTCTTGAAAGGAATACAGGCAGAGAAATGGTTTTAATAACCAAGGACTGGAAGAAAACCCAGTCAAAAACATCTACTTCTATTTCTGCAGACTGACACTGCAGAGCAGACGGCCACAGAGCACTAGTTGGGTAATTTCACTCATTTAAGTCATCAAAAAGAACAGAGAGCTCAACCAATTTCAATCTTCACCCATGCAGCAAACTTTTCATTATAAAACATTAAATCTACTAAATCAATTTTTTTAAAAAAAATCATTTTTAAATTTAACAACCACCATTTCCTGATAAGTAGAAAAAAAAATCCTGCTGTATGATACCAAAAGATACTGAGGCATCCAGGTCACTGCGCTTTTTATGAATATACATTATTCACTAAGAAGAACTAATCAGAAAGAGCAATACAGCAAACTGTTACAGAACAAAACAGGCTGACAAACATTTTTTTTTTATAATTATAAAACACAAGGAAATCTTAGAGATAAAAACTGAGCATAGGACCTCAGAGTGTTACAATTTGTAACGTGGATTAACACAGAAAAAGTTAAGACAATATTCAAAATCCAAATGCAAGAAAGAGACTTTTCTCAACAACGGAGCACACATTACTATTCATGCAAAAGTTGAAGACACGCTTCCCAGAGAAAAGACAGTAGTTTGGGATACAGTAATTTGCTGTTCCATGCAAAACAGGAAGTACCGACAAACACATCAAAACAAGAGCAAATATTTGTGTGGGCTATACTTCTCTCCTGTATCCCTTTTTTCCTGTATTCTTGCAATTGTTAAATGCATTGTTATCCTAATAAAGCCTAACTGAATGAAGCACTGTAGTGTATTGGAGGCTATGCCCAAGACGTATAAAAAAGAAGACAGGATGAAAAAAAAAAAAAACAAAAACATTTTCAGCAAGTGGCATTTTTACTAGGCCACTGATTCCCACCTGGTGAGGAACACCAGCATTTCAATTCAGTTATGGCACAGCATGGAACACAAGCTAATAATCTCTTCTGGATTTATTAGATTGAAATAAAAATTAAGAGTGGCATGAGGGCAAAGAAAATGATACACAAAAGAAAAGGTGATCGCGATAAGTCCCATACTGTGGTTTTTTTCTTCAAACAAAAAACACACTATGGGAACTATCAGACTAGGCAATAGAATGAAAGAATCAAAATCCAGGATTTTCAAGTTGATTTTTTTTTTAAAAGCTTTAAAATAAGTGTTGTTTAGTTGCTGAAGGAAAAAGCAGCACTTGGTGTTTTAACCACTTAAGTTTTATATAGGCATAACAGTTATTAAAAAAAAAAAAAAAAGGCACAGTAGTATTGCCTGATATTCTCACGACAGTTGCTTTCAATTGCTTGCAAGTTCTCTGAATACTATGAACAATTTTTTCTGTGTCAGAGGTCTACCATAACCTCCTAATCAGAAAAGTTCAGTCAATTTGGAGACTAATTTTATGGATTGTTTTTTTTTTCCCCAAGACCAACTCTTTAGAATTTCTTAATACCCTCGCTTAAAAACAGAATTTAAAAAAAGACCAAAAAAAAATACAAGTTTATGATGTCCCCAAAATAATAATTACAAATGACCAACAGAGATCTAAGAAAATTTAACAACCAAAATTGTGGACGAGTGCACCTTAGCAGCACACCTTGGAGGCTATTCTAGTTGCTAGTGCTATTCCAATTGCACATCTGCTATCCTGACCAAATAGCTGAGCAACCAAGGTCTGGGCATATACTTGGTCTCTTAACTAACAGTTTAAATAAAACCCACTTTTGTACTTACTACTTTTTATATGCTATCGAGGCACAAGCCTACCTAACTTCTAAACATCGCATGTACACCTAGGATCTTGCCTGATTTTATTTTAATTAGAGCACTACATAAAAAAATACATTAGGAGACCATTATTTGAAGACTTTCATAGTCAAGAGGTGGGTAAACACTCAGAATACATCCACAAGAGCCCAGTAAGCATACACAGCACTCTGATGAAACTTTGCAGAACTAAATAGGTAAACCATAACCCTTGAAATATAATCAGTTTTTTATGATAACTGCATGGGGAAAAAAAAAAGGCGGGGGGGGGGGGGGGGGGGTGGTGGTGAAGGTTCTCTTAAACTGGAAAACAGCTACATAGTAAAATAGGTTCTCTTGACTGCAGCTCTTCAAACACTAAAAAAGAGCTCATGAACTGAAACTCAAACAGCAACCTGGAGTCCAGGAAAAATAAAGGCCCGTTACAGGTGGTTGCCATGATTTAGTGTGAACCAAAGACACTTCCAGGAGGCAGACCTGCTTGTTATTTTCAATTTTTAAAAGTTGGGAGAAAATTCACAACACACATCCATCTTCATTCTCCTCCACGCTAGGAAGTCCTCTGCAAGCTAATTTTCCCCACGAAAGAGGAAGAGCTGTGTCCATGGACCTTAAAGCCAACTGACCACCTCTTGCCACCTCAGTTTCTTTGTAGGAAGTTTCTCTCAAAACTGATAAATCGGCAGGGTAAAAAACCCAGGAAAGTGACAGTTAAAGCAATTTAGCCTCAACTGGAAATTTCCATTGCCTACCTCTTGGATGTTACTGGACACCAGACATAAATGAAAAGTGCCAGTCTAACCGCAAACGGTGAAGACAGGCAATACGAAAGGGAAAAAAGATTGGGACAATAAATATAGGTCCCTTGGCTGGAGAGCATAACTTAAGAGACACGTCATGCTACACAGCTTATCTGAGGCATGGTGTTTGGCTGAAATATCAATGCCTGTATAACGGTTCAGATGATGGGAGGACCAAGTTCAAATTCATACATTGACACCATTGATATAAGAAAAAATGAAGACTATGCCTTTACCAGTTTCCAACTGGCAGACACTAGTTACCAAAATGTAGTCCTAAAATCACTGAAGCAGCACAGGACTTGGTTAATTCTCTGTGCAAACACAGGAGTTCCCTCCTAAGGCTGTCAACAAAAACTTCTCAACCATTTGAACCTCCCTTTGTAGTTCAGAACCAAAAGACCCTTTAAATGGTAGTACCTGTGAATAAGATCCTGACAAGTAAATCTATGACCACTTGAAAACAAGGTAGGTATTGAGGTAAGATACATGGCTCCTTGGAAGGGAGGGTGGGGAGAAACACCACACAACAAAAAAAAAACCCAACACATCTTCCAAAAAACAGAGTCAAAGGAATGGCAGGCGTTTTAAACACGTAAGCTGTGGGGGGGCTCTCCAGCTCAGCTAAACACTAAGAGCAAAGTGTGCACCTCCTAGGGTATACTTCACCTTTTTGTGACAACGTGAAGAAAAATATATTATTGTATTTCTGTTCCTGTCTGTTAAATATGGGCTCTGTTCCATTGCTTTTTGAATCTGTTTATCCTCTGACAAAGTTTAACTAACAGAAATGGTATCGCACAGGTCTTGCTTATTTAACTTTTCCATGTCATTTGTGATTTTACAGAACTTTCTCAGTGTCCTTTTCTCAGGCCAAGAGTCCTACGCAATTTACTCATTCCTTATAAAGATGCTGTTCCTTGCCATTGTTCACTACCATGGACCTTCCTATACCTCTTTTGATACATACTGTATCTCTTTTGAATAGAAACTGCCTTTTCCCTTTAACATGAATAACATTTGCCCTCTTACCACCTTGCCAACATAGGCCAGTGAGGTCTGATCTCAGCAGTTTGTGACAACTGTTTTTCATAATAGCTCACTGCATAACGTAGTGTAACCAGTAAACTTGACTTCTGTTTCTCCTTCTTTTCCTAGATCATTTCTGAATATGTTGAGCTGTACAATAGGCCATAACGCTGATCATTCTAAAACTCTGATGGTAAACCTCTCCATCGTGAAAACTGAGCATCTACTTGTTTAGGGTTTTTTTAAATAATTTAATCTGCTGCCAAACTATGACACAACCTCTCCCCTTATCTCCAGACTGCTCAATTTAAGTGTCTTCAGTGAGTTAGGTTGTGGAATACTCTTTGGAAATTTAAAGAAAAAAAACAACACTAACGCAAACTGGTTGTGATTTCCCCTCACAAAAGCTATATTGTCTCTTTCTCAAAGCATCGTATTTTTAATTCATTTCTTTAAAATACTTTCTATCAATTTGTGTAACAGAGATGTCACCCAATTTTTTGTGAAACTGGTCAACAGGTTCTAAAGTTAAAAGACAGAAGTCCCACTAACATAACACAAGCCTTATTTCTTTAGGAAACCAGTCCAGAAGAATTACCTAAAAATATGAAAAGCCACCTATAACAACAAAGGGTTATTTGATACTGAAATGTATTCTGTGTCAGGCTTACACAGAATATTTCTGCTATACATGTACTATACAAATGCATGAGCACGGACACACCATGCACTAAGTATTTACGCATTAGACTTGATTGTAATTCTTCAGTTTTACATCCACTATCTTAAATCACAGTAGACTATATAAATTAAAAGTTGATGTCTTATATGCACACAAAAATGATATATTTGATACAGTCATTGTAAAACAGATTCCCATCAGAAAATTTAAAAGACAAGAAATACAAAGTATAAAAACATCATGTCCAATACAGTATTTCTTCACACTTATACTCTAATCGTGGTGGCTCTCTGCAACTATACCTTTGTATTCTCTTCCCTTGATAAATGCCATCTTGCCCAACTTAAATTCATACAAAATACTACCATAAAGTTATTTTTTCTGGTTCATTACTTCAAGCACGTCACCTTTCTGCACTCCTCAAGTGCCTCCTTATCACTTCACGATCAAACATGAACTATGTATCTTCAGTTGTATGACCTTTCAAATGCAAACCTGTAGCATAAATGTCAACTTTCATTTGTCACCTAGATGTCGGCCACCTCTTTTCCAGAGCTAGCCTTAGTTTGTCAAATTTCCCAAATAAACCTCTCTGTTCTTTAACTGATATCAGCACTTTCACCTGAGACATGCAAAACTTTACATGTTTTCCTCTTTTAAATCCTTTCTTAAAACATTGTTCTGATAACAGAAGTTGGTTAGAGCACTGATAAATTGTAACCAGCATTTATGCTACTAATCATAATATAGTTGTTATTACTACACACTTCCACAGACCATTTTAAAAAAATCTATGTGCTCTCCAAAGACAGGACTATGTAACATTATGGGGACCTTCCAGCCACTGTAACATTTTCGCAACAAATACAATGCTTATTAACCTATTTTCTAAACAAATTATTGTTTCTTTTAACATTGAAAATAACCAGGTCAATAACATGGTTTGCTATCTTAAACTCTTGTGATAGTTTACCTGAGTTGCAGCAACAACAGTAGTTATAGAAGGCGCAGTTGAAGGTGATAGAGCTCCCACTTGCTGCAAGTGGCCTGAAGCCTGCTGAGGTAAATGAGAACTGGAAACGGGAGTGCTAGATCCTGAGCCAGATACTGCATTTGGAAATGATACTGCTACATCATTGCTGCTAAAAATACCTGAAAAAAATTACAAAAATGATTACATGCATCTCTCTCTCTCCCCCTCCCTCTGTTTTCTAGTAACCATGTAAATATGCAGTAGAAAATTAATCAAGACAAATAAGACCACTTAATGCAGAAAGTTCCTGTGTTGAAATTCTAACCATGCCGACTAATAAAAGCGCTCTCATCACTTGACATTCTATAGTTCAGGGAACACAGACTGATTCAGTTTAAAGTTTTTGTAAGACATATGTGATAAAGCAAATATTTATGTGCATTACAAACTGCTCAAATATTAACAGTAGCAGAATATTTGGCTAAAATGCCTGCCTTTGACTGAGTCTGCTATCAGGGTTTGCTCTTCCAATGAATTACTGTAAAAGTTAAAGTAGATAAAGAATGAAGTATTGGGCTATGTAACTGAACATATACAATAAAAATAGAAAAATACTTTTTAACTTTATAATTTTGGCAAGTAAGGATTGCTTGTGTATTTTCAGAAAAACACTGACAGCAGGTCTGAGGACCCAGTACTCAGATTTGCTGGTAGAACTGGTAGTATTTCATTTATTCACAAACTAAAACTCCATCCACGATCTAAGAATGCTTGACTAACATTTACTTGTTGGCTGTTCTAGCAGAAATGACTAAACATGTTAACGTTAGTCAGACTGGTACGTTAGCAATTTAAATAGGAAGAGTTCATACCCCTCTGTGAAGCCATTACTTCTGTTTGTCTACATGCAGGGGAAAGTTCATTATATAGGTTGGGAAAAAACCCTATTGACCAGAAGCCCAGGACAAGAAGTAGTACCTGTCTATGAAACTGTTAGGCTCCACGTGCATTAGATAAGTGAGCTGTCAGCTGGCCAAGGAATATCAAGCATGGTAGCACTGAACTGCAGTTAGAGGAAGAGTGCCACAGGAAGTAAACAGAAGTAGAATGAACATGGTTAGATCAAAAAAAGCAACAGAACTGAAATGCCAGTTAGAAGGCAAAGGTGGAGCTAGTTTGTCAATCATACAAATAATGATTTGAAGAAGGCAGTGACAGTAATAAGATACGCAATGTTAAAACACCACTCGCCACCCAGCAACCCCTCTGAGCATAGGCAGTCAGGGGAAACTAACGTCATCCGAACTCACACACAATATGAAAACACCGATGCATCTTAAATTCCCTGCCTCTATTAACTGCCAAGAAAAATGGGAGAGAAAAACAGCCAGATCCAGTAGAGAAAGGTATGAAAAAAACAGCTGAAGACACATTCTGACAACATGGCTTTCCTGCTAACCGAGAGTAGTGACTCCTTAACATCTCCCCCATCTCTCCATCACAGCAGCTCTGCTTTTCTGCTAACCTTCGTATTTTTTCCCATTTAGTGCAACTTCCTCAGCCATCTCCCGCTCCATTTTTTTGGTCACCATCCCAAAAATCTACAGTTATGGGACTACTTAGCCGTTGAGATCCTTAAAGTGTTCACTTTGTGATGACCCTTCTCCAATTATAGCTGCCTTGTCTAACTAGACAGTAAATTCTACGGATCCTGCTCTAGGTTTATCCCTACACATCACCAAAATGAACACCATTAACAAACAGCCTTGCTACTGAACATATTCTTAAATGAAATCTAATTACAACCAAAAAACCTGAAACATACTGCAGGTCCTGACATGATTTTTTTTAAATATGCTTTCAACTGGAGATTTTGAATTAATAAATGGATGAGATTTTTGATCCTTTGTATTTTGAATACAGTAAAACAACTAAACATACAAAAAAACCTTGAAAAAGATGAGATTCTCATGCAAGTATCTGGCTCCAGGAACCGTGCATTTTAAGGGTAAAAATAATGAAATATCACAACACTTATCATCAAATCATAAGAGCTTGTCACCACAAATGCTATCACTCTCATAAAATGTCAATGATAACGAGTGGAGAAAACAAAATTTTTGTGAGAGTAAAATAGTAAAAAAAGAAATATTTTGCCAGAAAGGTAAAAGAACCCCAAAATTGTAAAGCTATTGTAGATTTTTTTTCTTAATTTTTCAATATCTTACATATTCAATAACTGCAGAGTTGCTGCTGCTTCTATTTTAATGATAAGGTTTATTCTTCCTCTTAAAAATAAAGTTCTGGAATACACGCAAATAGTTATAAAATCAAGGCCAAAAAAACTACTTCAAAATAAAGACAAGTGGTAAACCAGTTTGCCAGTGGAATGAGGTAAGTTATTATTTGCTGCTAGAAATAGTAGTTGCAGTAGTAGTACTAACAACACTCACTATTTGTTGCTGTTGTGAAATACTGGACAAATATGACCTATCTGCCCACTCTGGGCTAAGTATTTCCATTTAGCAATACCTTACTTAATACATAAAATACACGCACCTTCTGGAACTAGTCATGCAACCAAGATATTACTCAATGCAAGCACTCAAATAAGAACTGTATGCTGAACATACAAATAAATCTTTGCTTTTCACACCATTTCAAAGATACCTGTATAAAAATTATATGCACATCATATTAGAACACCAAGAAAGTCCATACTTAAAATGTCTCAAACATATCAAGTTGTCCTTTTGGGATTTTAGGAGAGATAAATCACTTTCTGGATCAGGAAGGAATAACAACAAAAGCCTGAACAAATCACTATAAACCACATTAATGTTTAAAACAAACAAACCACCCTGAAGTCCTTCCCACATTACTGAAAAGCCAAATAGCTCTAGCTTGTCATGAATGGCAATTTGTAATTTGCCGGAGGCATGAACAGCGTGGTTAAACACAACTTCAGCATTTTCAACAAGACACAGTTCTTCAGCTGCAGGTGCAAATGGCCATGTAATACTGGTCAGGTAAAGCCTGACTGTGCTTAATGCCGCTAACACAGCTGCAGAATGCGGCTTCTGGTTCTGGCAGACAAAATGCACATAAAGCCCCTGCTGCTGGAGTGAAAGGCTTAACAAAAGGGCCAGTTTAAAAAAGGCATCTCTGAACAACAACTAACTGCCTGCTTAGCACAGAACAGTAGTACTATAGAGCAGGGAACGCATCAGATTATGCAGGCTGGAAAAAAATGCATTCTTTTTGGTGACAATCAACAATGAAACAGATAATAGAGGAAATAAAAGAACTTGAAGAATAGTGAAAAACAAAATAGCCGTAAGTCAGAACTAGCTATACAGCAACATACACCAAGCACGCAGAACAACTTTAGCGATTTTATTCAAAATCTCAAAAGTAAGTAGTTCAATGAGCAGAAGAATTAACAAAACATTAAATTCTGAGTTTCAACAGTGTTGCATCTCATAGATGACATCAAGCTTTCCCACCACAATTTCTGTACCTAGCCACAAAATCCACAGTTTCTATTTTCTAGTGCTACAGCGCCCTACATTATTCAGCTCCCTCACATTCCCTTCCTATGCTGGAGATTGCCTAGTCCAGCAAGAGACAAAAACAGACTGTCCATCCCTATTACAGGAACTTAGATATTTTACACTCCTTTATCAAGTTTGCTCAAAATTGGAGAACAGGCTCAAAGCCTGTGGGCCAAAATCAAGAGAAGCAACATGTAGACTCCTTCCTTAGGAAGCCAGAAAATATTCTCCCTACCATACAGATGTATTTTTTTAAAAAAAGTCAGTAACTTTGAACTCTTGCAACAATTGTGAAAAGAGGACATTACTTGAGATATTTGTCAAAGGTTGCTGATCCCAGCACTTTGCTAAAATTTAAGGAATAAGCAGAATCTGGTCAAAGAGTTGAGGTTTTTTAAATGTAAACCTGCAACCCCACAAAAGTTGTGCAGAACTACAGAAACTTTCTACCTGGAGGAGGACAGACAGACATGGGCCAGGAAATTTTGAGTTATAAGAAAAAGAACTTCTTTAGAAAACATGAAGCTATATACACATCTTCAGTACCTTTACTTCCTGTGATCTCAAAAAGCCTCCCCAAAAACCAAGACGACGTTTTATCTAGAACAAAATACAAAACTGACTTCAAATGAAGCAGTCCATTAATTGGTAACCAAACAGGTAGAAACATTGATTAGGTTTAGTTAAGCAAGAAAGAACATTTCTGTTCCAGCAGAATGTTAATAGTGGAAGAAATTTCCCACTCTTGCTTATTTTGTAGTACCAACATGAGTTAAAGTGAATCTAATGCTAAACACAAGCAAGTAAACACCGGTTATTGTGACAGAGTTGTCTAAAAAGAGCAGAAATAAAATTGTGTTTGAAACTGTTAACCTAGCAACAATATTTCATTTTACTTGATTCAAGACAATGAAACTATAGTTTGGATGCTAAGCCCAGCCTGTTTCTTTCATGAAGAAATTTGAAATCTAAGAATCAAAATAATCAAGTTGTTTTCCTGCTGATGACAGCAAAGTGGTAGAGTTCACTTTCAGATAGGTTTCTAGAAGATTCTGCAGTAACAGTTCTAGAAGTGCAAAGAAGCCATAGTTACGGGTTTGCAGGCTGATAACAAGCCAGAACTTCCGTTCCTTTCAGTGCCTGGGGGTCCTTTTCTGATGGGAGGCACAGAAGCCTCTGTCGCAGATTAACAGTCAATACCCTCCTTGTATGAACGGCATCCTGTCTCCCCTCTGTTAGGAGGCAGAAGGAAAAAACGATCCCAGACTCAAAGTAGCCAAAGAACAAAGACCGCTGGTGGTGGAGGGGGGGAAGGAAGATACAAAATACAGGCCTACATGCTTTCGAAATGGAACAACTATTCTAGTTTCATAGCTATTGACAGAAGGCAGACTGCTGTAATTATTCCCTTTGAAAATACTCCACAGATTGGATTTATATTCAGAAATCAAAATGCTTCACAAGTACCTTCACAAAACTGAGGAACGCAACTCTTCATGGCAATGTCACGTATATGATAAATCAGTGATCTAAGAACAGGGTCATCTGAAGTCTGCTATCAAACTCCATTAAAATTAACCCCAAATCCCTGACAGCTCAGCTAGCAAAAGATCTTTAGTCAATCTCTACTGCCCACTTCCATTCCTATGTTCACGATCCTCACTGTACAGCTATCCACAGTCATTCACAAATGTATTCAGTAGCGGGGTGGCAGGTGCAGGACCAGAGCTGATCCATGTGGCTACCGAAACAGTCTACACCTGTGTTCAGCTAATCCCCACCTGCTACAGGAAACAGCATTATTTTATACTTGGTCCCACATTTATTAATGACCACAGGTCAGCAGTGTTACAGGACTCCTTCTTCAGTACACTGGAACAGTGAGGAATACATCCACCATCTAATAGGAAACAACATGAGTCAGTATACATTCTGCAATTAAACTGTTGTTTCCACAGGTAGATTTTTAAGTACAAGATTTCAAAACTGCCTAAACCACTGTCAGAGTGTACCTACTCCTACTTGGAATTAATCCAAGCTCCTACAGGTCTTGCACTACAGCCCTCCACTGCAGAAGGGCTCAAACCCACATCTTTCATAGCCTAGCCAAGGTGAATTTGTTCTCTGAGAGGACAGGTCTGAACATGATATGAGGAGACAGATGAATAAGACACTGGACTAGGAACACAGGGAGAATGGCATCGTTTTTCTAGCCCAGTACATCCATCTACAACAGCGACCAACAGCACAGTGACCAATAGCAGCTGCACAGACAAATCTTCCAGCCTCTCGAAATCTATAACTTATTGGTTGTGAGCTTGAGGAATGGCCTCTGTAATTATTGCCTTAAATCTGCTTTGAACCCTGCCCCAAAGAATTTCTTCCAATCCTTTCTGAACAGTTGTAACTTTTCATACCACATCCCATGATTATATCTCAGTTAAACTTTTTTTGGGGGTGGGAGTGGAAGATAGAGATGACACAGGGACAAACCTCCTTTCATTTGTTTCTTTCAGATGTTCCAATTTCCCACAATAAATCTTCGAGATGCTTTGCAATTGCCTGTTTAAGGTTCACATATATAATTAATTCAGCTTTATGAAATATGACAAGTTAAGAATTTCATATTTATTCTAGTCTGATTCAACAAATTTTGAAGTATTCTTCTATAATAAGAGCAATAAGATAAAGAGCTCCATGATCGTATCTGAGAGACATATGCTCAGCACTACAGGAAAGACCTGTAGTTCAAGTGTGTCACAGCACAGAAAGATCCTTGCAAGAAGAAAAAGTTAGACAGATATGGAAGAACAATTGACAAGTAGATCTTAACTTTTATTTAGATGTTTGCTTTTGTCATGGTGAGCCAAGACATACAAGCCTAAATTACTTAAATATGACGTACTACAACAAAGTAGTTCTAGGCTCACTAAACAAGCATTCCTGAGTAGGAACATGACACTTGTGATCTACGCTTCTTAATGATTTCCAAGGAGAACTGAAATGTGTTTGCTTAAGATCTCTGAAAACCTACCATAGTTTCAAACCATTCTGACAGCAATCTATCTTGGTGCTGAAATGGTGAGACACTGGAAGTACGAGATTCCTCTTCATTGGTAACATAATATAGTCTTTTAAAGGAGTTTCTACTTCAAGTTTTCTCTCTTTTGGATTCCAGTGATCTGAAGTTGGTGTGTTTGAAAAGATGCTGCAGGACGCTTGATTAAGCCAGAGTTTCCAAAAAGAGGGCTATTAGGGGGGCTAACAAATAACAATGGCAATTCTGTGGTGACTAGCTACTTCTGGTGGGGAGGAACAGCTGTCGCCCGAACTGCTGAAAGACTACACATAGCCGTCATTAGCGACAACTAAAGCTTTAAAGTGGCATTCTGGAAACTCATGGACAGGTAGTAAACACTTAAGGTTGTAATATTTGACAACTGAACAATAACACTCCATTATTCAATACTCCGAAAGAAATTGGCATAATGAAACTATTTCAGGATGACTTTGTAATTTGTCCTTCCCTTGTTCTTCCTTTTTAAAATTCGTATGGTTTAGCCAGGTGCTATTCTCCCCATGCTTCAAGGCAGGCAGATGCCTTTTTAGCAACACTGCAGAAGTCTGCTCAAGTTGGGCTGAATTAAAAATTTTAACTCATTCATGGTCAGTAGATTCTGACTAGTTTATGTTGCCTTAGCGTAGAACAGAACCAGCATAAACAGAGACCTGAAAAAAGGAACAGGAGTAAGAAACAGAAGACAGAAAAAGTAAGAATAGGAGCCACAGAAAGGCTACAACCCAAACTATTACAATTTACAGCTAACTCTAACATAAAATACAGCACTCAGGTCATCACTCCCCACAGTCTTTTTTTTTTTAAAGTCTGCACTAAAATCCTCAACAGATATGAATCCCTGTACCCCCTCTCCTGCTTTCCAGTGGTAAGCCCATAAAAATGCTGCAGAGGAGATGAGACTTCAAGGTCAAGTCAAAAAAGTTTGACTGTAAGGTCCAGAGTAAGACCGAGAAGGACAAAGCACAAAGTTATAACAGCGAATAGCAGTGAAAACTTTACATCGATAAACTGCAATTTTTCAGGTTTTTTTAAACAAGTTTTTTATAAAGCATGAAAAACATAGTAAGTTGACCATTAAGCTGAGAAACAAAGCACTGAGTACTAAGTCTCTTACTGGCAAAACTGCAGTGTGCCTGTTCCACCTGGAAGCATCTTGACTCTCTCTACTAAGACAGGAATCTTCATGGGAAGATACAGCCTGCACCACTCCAAGTTCTAGTCTGTTTTTTAACTGATTCTTTCAAACGTGTTCAAGTCTTTAGCTATCGTCTTTCCTCCTTTACACTGTCAGCATTAAATTCAACTGACAGGCTTCAACCACCACCTTTTTAACTAACATAACTATCAAATGAACCTCTCTGCTTCAAACTTGTATTCGTCTCCGCTCAAACCAAAACTCCGTTTCTTTTTTCTTTTTGGTAATTTCTTGCTGATGTGCAGCCAACTTAAACTCAGTGCAATGGAAAAACAAGCTCCTGATACACTGTCTCAGTCAAAGCTCTTACAGACAATCACTCTTTATCTGACTCATAATCTGAACATGATGTTGGAGTAAACTATTTCCTATATTTAAATAGTTATCTCTATATTTAAATATTTATCTCAAGGTCAAATACTTTCTTTTCATCCTGTACACCTAGGGCAAGATCTTTCCTTGTTGTTCATCTTATCAAAATTTCTACCTACCCTCATTGATTTCACCCATCTATAGGCCTCTGACAAAACAAGAGTATGGAAAAAAACCTGCAAGGGAGGGGGGCAGGGGGAGAGGTAACCAACTTTCAAAAATCTTACTTAGAGAAACATGGGAAGGTAGATAAAACACACACCACCGCCCCCTCCACGAAGGGAAAAAAAAAAAAAAAAAGACACCAAACAAGAAACACAGGCAGACTAGATGATAAATCCTGTCCAAACAATGTTCCAAAACATACATGTACGTAACATTATGCTTCCCTACAATATAAAGCATTATTATTGCTTGACAAGAAAGAAAAACATACACCATTAAGTAAGTAGTACTCCCTATGCCCTTCCAATTTCTAGGAAGGAATACACCACCAGTTTTTTTTTAAAAAAAAGGCACAATGTGGAAAGAAGTCATCACAAATGGGCTTCCACCAAATTCTATTCTGCACTATTGTGAACCTATCCGTCTTCAACATTAAACAGCAAAAAGGCTCTGCTTATAAAACAGCAGAAACTCACCAAGTCCAAATTCAGCACACTTTGTCAGATACCCTTCAGATGTTTTATTTTTGTTCAGAAAAATGGTGAGCTTGCTTTCCTTCATCTCAAAGCTGGTTCAGAGCACTGTACACCTGGGAGAGTGAGAGGGAAACCCTATATCAAAAGGAAAAAAGCTAAACCTATTTTACTAAAGCAAAGCAAATCTAGAGAAATTTCAGTATTTCTCACTGCATGTAGACTATGAAATATAAATTTAAATTCATAATTAAAAAAAAAAAATATTATTTAAGAGACCCACCACTATAAAACTCTGCCTAACAGATGTAATTCATCTCTCTGACAGTGTGAAAAGCAAAGTCCTACAAAACCTTAATGATTGCAAAGTTAAAATGTCAAGAACTTCACCATGCAAAGTTTAAACATTTAAATTATTTTTCATATGCTGAACTCCAAGTCAATACAATTTGCAATGCATACAACACTGCTCTTCCAACATACATGTACATCATTAAGAAAATTACTTTATTTGGCTGACACCAATGGATTAAAAAATTCCCATTTTTATTAACAGATTGCCTGACACCAATTAAATAGAACATTGAGAAATAAGCTTTATATTCTTCAAAACCAGCCTTATGATGGGCTTTAACTGTAAATATGGCCTCTTAAATCCTTCAGTAACTTGTGAATATAGCTATGACTGTTTCCTATGTATGAACAAAAGTCTTGAAAAAGTAAACCAAGTTCTAATTTAATAAGATACATTTCATTTCCACTGGCTATGAGTGAGTACAGAACTAGGGGTACAAAGCCAATACTGAATACCAAAGGGAAACGGCAATTAGATACATTAAAGATTCAATATTGCTCCCTCTGAAAGTGATAGTCCTGTTATCAGTGACACAAATGGGCAGCATCGGGCTGTCAGAACAAAGAATGGACAAAACACGGCTACCTTCAGATGCATTACTTGTAGTAATTTAAGTAGTCAGGAAGGCAAGTGGGAGAATGCCTGAAGTAGACACTACTATAACACACCTATGAATGGAGCACAGAAGAACAACTAGAAACACTATTCACAAAATTAAAGAAAAGAATCTCAGAACTGGAATAAAACTGTTATCATTTTACTGCACACATACAAAAAGATCATAAAAAGAGAACTGAGGAACTATTGACCTATCAGGCTCCTGCAGACAATCTACAAAGTTTTCACTCAAGTACTGAACAATTGACTCACTGCAGACCTGTATTTCACCCAATCCATAGAATATGCAGACCTTCAATCAGGCGTTTCCACAAAAGGCTACCCTTTGTGATAAACGAACCTCTGAAAACCATTCTAATGTAACTTACCATTATGTATGGTATTCATCAACTTTGAGAAAGCTTTTGAGTTAGGAGAAAAAGGGCTTCATGTTAAGATCATGTTTAACAGACACACAAAAGAATATATGTATAGACAGGAATTTCAGTGAACAATAATATACCTGAATACATCTTTCTTGTATTAGAGCTCTGATCATTCACAGTAGCTCAAATTGTAAAATGGATTTATTTCTATCCACTATAATTTTTTACTTATATTTCTTTTGTCAGTGTTTGTTAGCTTTTAGATGTCAAGTATAAGAAGATTTCAGCACATGCCAACTAGCTGCTTTCTAAAGCTACTATTACAAATAAAGTCAAATACTTTCCAGCGACAATCAGTCTTCCCAACAAAAGACTGATTTTAATTTCGTTGTCCACAACAAGTGTAGAAACTTAAACTGAAGCTGCCTTGCTAATTTTAATCATGCATATTTTTTTGCTTCACTGATGGACTGAGACAAACAGTAGCATCTCCTGGACTTCAGGGAGCTCAGCTGAAGAAGAACTCAAATGTGTGGAGAGAAGGAACGTTCAACTAATGGTACACTAAAAGAAGTGCTCACAGGAACTTCCTTTTCTTCGAGGGTTGGGGTTTTTAGAGAATATGGACCTCTGACCATGAAGTGCCAGAACACACCGACATCCTCTGCCGGGCAGCCAGGAGTCCCTGTAGCTCAGCTCCCACAGCAAGCCAACACCTGCGCCCAGCTGCGGAGCGGTGGCAGCCATGCAGATGGCTCACCTCTCTCTTCCACTTACGCCATGCATCTATTCATACTTAGGATAATGACCTCATGACTACAAAATTATTTTAGTTTCAAATTACTAGTTCACTCTTTTATGCTACTAATGAACGAAACCCTCAGCTTACACGCCTGGTTTGACAAAACGATCAAGTGAATGATTTTGCAGGCAAGAGTGTCACAAACACCTCTGCCGTACTTCGGTGAGCAAATTTTCTATTTGCATCAGCCTCTGAGGTCTGACTGTAATAACTGCTCGTGTTCCAAGAGGGTGACTGTCCTTATGCTTTATTTTTCTCTTCTTTATTCTGCCCACAAGTGGCAGCTCCTAAAGAGCTGTTATAAGCCATTTTTAACTGCCAGGCTCTCCTGAACATTGGGATTCCAAAAAAGTGAACTAACAACAAAGAAAATTTAAACTTTTCTCATTGATACTAGCATATTACAAAACTAACTCAGAAGTCATTTAAAAAAATCCTTGCCTTCTAACTACTCCCTAAACTTGAACAACTAGTCAAAGTTATTTCCACAGAAAAAACTTTTAAAATTTATATTTTATTTAAAACATTTCAGGTCAAGTCTGTAATGTAAAAACAAACAAACAAACAAACCCACACCTTCTCAACATTTTTCAGAGAGCTAACAATATACAAAAATATACTTATAATCAAAACTACTGCTTTACAAGGAAAAAAAAAACCTAAAACGCACAAAGTTAATATGGCCGGGATCATCTACATTATGCTATTGGACAAATTCTGGCTCAGGTGCATGGGACACGGTGCAACCCCTGTCTGCCACCCTTCCGAGCAGAATCATTTCACCCACATCAACTCTCGACAGTCTTTATTTGGTTATAGTTATATGTTTGTTCCAGTTATGCTCCATTTTTCTGCACAAGAAATAGCAGCAATTGTGATCCACCACTGCTTTGCATTTTAAGGAAAGCCCCTTTCAAATTTAAGGAACTGTTGGGTAGGTTTTGGAGAAGGGCTTGGGGTGGATTTGATTGCCTGAAGCGATACCTTTTGCCTTTGTTTCTTTAAAACTGCACCACACAGGAGCTACCATTAACCCAAACCATCACATACATTGTATTCCAAAGCATCACTCAGAGCTTTCAGAAAGTCTTAAAGCAGAAAACACTAGCTAAAATTTACTACTAACAAGATACACACTTCATAGACAAATGAGGAAGAGAAGCAGCTAAAAAGAGCTGACAACACAATTCAGCATACCTAGTCGGCAACCTGAGCTTAAAACAAGTGATTGTCTGACAACTCAAAAACATACATAAAAACAAAGATGCAGTAGAATCCCTTTCAAACTACAGCTCCTAGATGTGGAAAAAAAAGTCACAGTACATACAATCTTCAAGAGAACAGTGCCAATTCCAGGACACATGACTTACACTTTAATAATCTGCTACTGTGCTTATCAGAATGAACTTTTCACAACAAGCATGTGCTACAATTGAATAAATATGTGAGAAAAGGATTCACACCTTTGATTCTTACTTTGAAAGTCTCTTTTTAATCCTTAAGATTCCCTACAGGAAGTAAAAAGACTGTCATGCAATGATGAAAAAAAAATATAGCATTACGAATTATCAGAAGGGAACAGAGAACAAAACAAAAAGCATAATGATGCCACTTTAAAAATTCCTGTTGCACCTACATTTCAAATACTACCTACACTTTTCAAAAGAGGATATAGTAGCACTAAAAGAGATCTGAAAAGGCTAAAAGGATATAGTATGAATGACAAGAAGGTACTAAGACATCTAGGTCTAAATAAGATAATGGGGAAATGACAAAAATGTATCAATTATGAATACTGTAAAGATGCTGAATATTTGTAATGACTATTCAAGGGTTTTAGGAGTGCCAAAACATGATCCGCAACAGCTGCAAACAACATTCAACCTTTTACAATGTATAAAGATACAAAACTAATTTCTCATGTTTCAGATATTAACAGCATAAATAGTTTCAAAAATTATTAGGCAAATTCATGGAAGAGACTGATTCACGGAAAACATCAAACAGCTACAGATATCCAACCTTGAGATGAGATGCAAGGAATCCTAGTAAGAAAATGTCCTGTTAACCTAAGTCCTTTAAAACAAACTGTTCTAACACAGACCTCATCCAGTTATATGATGAAGGGCAAACGCTAGATCAGTCCTTCTTGTGACTGATGGGGCTAATTGCAGACTCCCCCAAGTCTCCACACAGAACAGAAGCAGAACTGTTCCCCTACCACTATTCCCTTCCACACTCCATAAATCAGTAGAAGGCAGATGAAAAAGGTGTTTTATTCTGGAAGGAAAAAAAGAGCTACTGTCTGGGTTCCTGTTATAACTGCCCCTACTGGCAGCTACCTCCTTCCTGACTGTTCCTGAACTGAAGGACCCTCCCAGCCACCCAGCTTTCTCCTGTAATGTACAGCAAGCTCTTGACCTCCGACATGCTGTCAAGAAAGGTTAGAAACAGTGAATGGTAGTCATATATGCCAAAAACCTATATGCTGTAATGGCTGGACTTCACATTATTCGTTTTCCTTTCTTTTCCATCTCTGCTGCCTTACGCACTTTTCCTCTCAGTCTTGGCTGAATCCTTCCTTTCTTCATCTGATCCTTATGGTAGTTGCTACTGCTTGCTTTAAAACCTTATAATTATTCTTCCTTAAAATCAATCTTGCTCAGGAAGACTTTGTTGCTTCCAGCTCATTCATTTCAGTTAGTTTCAAAACATCTCAGAATTGACTGTGTATTAATACCTACATCCATGTCACCATCCCTATTGTTCCTTACCTGTTTTTAAGGGAATTGGTCACACATACAGAAACTAAAGTTAAGCTTTAAGCTTACCAAAATTTCCATAGCAGAAAAAATGCCTAGAGAATATCAATGACTTTGTGATTTTGGCCCCTGAAAGGATGTTGTTGCTGTAACCAACCACTAAATCCTTCAGATTAGACATTAGTCCTTGACAGTTACCACACATTACATGAAAGCTAACTATATTGACAGCTTATGAGTTGCTTTTTCTTTTGTTGGAGAGGGGATTGGGGAATGGGGTCTTGTTTTTTTAGTTTAAATTTATTTGGAACCTCTAGTGATTCTTGTCAGGAAATTCTTCTTGTAAATGTTCAAGACAAATACAAATTGGAAATAGATATAAAACCAAAGGATCTGATCAAATTACTTAGAGTGAAACCCCAGATACATGTTCATATTCTTCAGCTCTTTTCCCAGTTTCTATGAATCTCTTCTCAACTCAAGTTGCTAGAACTACACCGGTCCCAAGCCCATAGATGCTCACTCTTTTTGACAAAAAATACTGGGGTTTTTTTTTTAGTTACTTAGTCCAATGAGAACTCTCTTCAGAAACTTTTTACCACCGCATGTAATTCTCCCTCACGCAAACATCTGCAGCAAGCTAGATCACTGTCAAAATTAACAATTTTTATAATGTTATCCTTATGGCCTTCTCACGGACACTTTACATATCTACCAGATCTGACACAAAAAATGAAGAATTCTATTTTAAAACTGCATTAAGTATATAAAATGAACAATATGAAGTAACGAGCTTGCATCTAAATTAGGTGTTAAATCCCAGTTTAGTTAAAATGGACAAAAAAAATGCTTTAAATTCAGGATTAGACAAGAAGTAGCTTTTCTAATAATAATAAATAGTTTGTTTCATTTACTGTTTCTTGCATAACGACCACAAAAGCACTGAGTAAGAACTATTTTGCTAAGTGTTTTGACAGGACCCTTTATGTGTACAGCATACCTGTGTATCTAACTCCTACGACACTTTTTCAATTATCTCAAATCCTCCTGAAAGAGAGGTTTATTTAAGGAATCTTCTGGAAATACAATGCTGTCTTATCTGTGCCAAGTTTACATTTTATTTATGCTGGGGAGATTTTTTAAAAGGTGGAACGACACAAAGATCTTGCATGTTTTAAGCAGCTGGTACAGGCAACTTTTATAAAATACCAGTAACTGCCACACAGTGAAAAGGCACGGGGATACACTGTCATTTAGTGTAGCCAGGACACATCTTTACAGTTTCCGTTTTTAAAAGTGTTCTTAAATACAAAAGCTACTGAAATATTGCATTGTACCTGTAAAGTTATCCCAGTTGGTTGCTGCCATTTTAACCAGAGCTGGGCATTTAAAAAGAGTGCAGTATATGGATACTGTAGTTCCTATATATCAACACAAGAATCTGTCCACCATGAGTCACAATAATTTTAAGGTAACTAGTATTCCTTATACCACTATATTCTGTCAGTACTTCTACTGAATTATTTTAGTTTTCTTTTTAAGACTTTACAGGGAATCTCAAAAATAATTATGATAATCAACAACAGTTTTAGGCATCAGAGCCTCTTCTTATACAGAAGTTAGTCACCCTGATCATAATCCTGAAATTACTTTCAGGTAGTTTAACTTCTGATCCTGCAGCTCTTCATATCAAATCAATGGAACATTTAAATGCAAAGTACATTTCCTTCTGACTTTAAAAACCTGTCTGCACTGCTATCACCTCTGACTGAGAACAACAATAAAAAAATAAATTCACCATATGAATTGGACAGTCTTCAGAGGGACAAAAATGCTGCAAACACTATCAACACATACACATCACTTATTTTTCAGCTATACTTGATTTCTGAAAGGTTTGAAAATCTGTAAGATCTGAAAAGCACAATTTTCAAGAGGGGGTAAAAAACTCTACTGCTGCTTTTATAGTCAAGCCTCTTCTTTGCCCTCCCCACACACACACTTTTTTATGTTCCCATGTCACCTTTAACAGATTTTATGGAGTTAAAAGACTGATTGCTATCTCACATTTGACTTACAAGGAATGCCATGCTCCAGCAAATTGACTCCAGACGCTGAAAAATGTTCCGTCAAAAAGATGTATATTTTAATTTAAAAATCCATGTATACAAAATGATATCAAATGAAAGGGGGGGGGGGCTAAGCCAAATTTTTAAAGGAGGTCTTGGGAACTAAAGGGTTGCAAGTAAGCAGACAACACCTGCATCTCACTTCAGCTTCCATGCAACAATGTAATTTAATTGAAGTAATATTCGCTTGATCTTCAAGACCCACCTGGACACATTCCTGTGAGATCTGCTCTAGATGAACCTGCTTTAGCAGGTGGGTCGGACTAGCTGATCTCCAGAGGTCCCTTCCAACCCCAACCGTTCTGTGATTCTGTGTGATTCAGAAAAGGGATGCACCTCTGAAGAAAATATCAAGGTCTGCAACAAAGGTATCTGGCAGGACGGAAATCTTAACAGCTTCAGAGTGTCTCCTTGTTCCCCTGCTCAGTCTATTTGAAATTCTAATTCTTAGTTTTATAAAAAGAGCTAAAGAACTAACATAATCCAAGCACATAACTGGAAATTTCAGGACATTTTATGCTTCTGCCATTTAAAAAAATATATATATTAAAGATAATGCCACATACTTGTACTCCATGTATCTGCAAAGACAATCAGCTCCTGGAAAAGCAGGCAGTTTATTTTGTTCACTATGCAGACAACAACAATAGCAAAGCTGTCAGCTAGATTTCATTCATATAAAGTAGTTTACCCAGATTATCCACACCTAAAAGAAGTGAGTTTTTACTAGGAATTCAAACCTAACACCATATATATACAAGGCACTTCGTAGGCTTATGGGTCAAATATAATCTAAAAGCAAACAGTTTATAAAAAGCTCATAGATTTATTTGAAAACCTACCCTCACCAAACAAGAAAGATTTATAGCTAAATTTGAAAAGTAGTAACTAGAGCAATTTAAGTAGCCTTTAAGCCCTCCCAGTCCATTTTCTTACCTGGCAATACAGGTCCAAGTAACAAAAAGTTAATCTGTTAATATAGATATTTATTATGTTTCAAAAAAATCATCTTCAGATGCCAATTCTGCCAATAATTCTGTATGTGAAATAATCTAGATCTACAGAATTTATTTTATTCATTATTAAATTCATATTTGCAAAGTTTCAATAAAAGACAAAATTCTGAACAGTTTATAAATAATTACATCTTTTTACTCAGCTGTTCAACATTATGAAGTCTTTTTCCTGAAATGAGTAACTACCACAATCTTCTTCATTTTTTTAAGTGAAAGACATAACAGAGAAAACATGAAAACACAGATTCCCTTTCCTATATTAATTTGGTTTTGTTTGTTTGTTTTGTTGGGCTTTCTAGGAGTCTGAAATATATTACGAGTTCATAATTTGAACATAATAGTTACTATTGACTGTTAAAGCATAATAATGATTATATATTTTGGAATATAACTAGAAATTAATGCCCAGAGTCACACCATGATTTGAGAACCTAGTTTCAAGAACGTAATCTTAAAAATGCCCATTTTAACCTGACAGACACATCCTCATGCAACAGTTAGTCGAGTACAATCTCATTTCCACATATGCCAAGATCTTCTCCAATATAAGCAACCTGACATGCAAGCTATACCCTAGTTACGAGAACTTACCTTCCCTGAGACATTTTTCACTTCAGAAAGCCCCTCACATCTGTTCTCACTCAAAAATTCTACGATTTTTTGAGAAAGGAAAACTTCCTTTTGTTTTGGATCAAGTTTTGTTTCAAAGCAATGCTCCAAGAGTTTCTACTCTTGCGACATTCACAGGGGAGCTGCCACTGCTGCCATGGAAAGTCAGGCAGCCTGGAGACAACAAAGGTGGAAAGGCTGAACACTCCTTGTTTTCAGCAGCCCACCTAGTTAAGTACTATTGGTCTATATTTTTCTGTCAACATTTTTTTAAAAACAGAAAATGGTGCAACTACCAGTACACAGTCTGCAATTACCAATGCAAAAGTCTTGATCAGAAATATTAATTCTTCCTTTATAACAATCATGATCATGCTTTTAACCATTTTTGTAAACTGAAATAGTCTCAAAGATATTTCAGTCTATCAAAGAACTTAAGACTCTCTGAAAAGGACATTTTAAAAATCCTGATCATTGTATGCCTCAACTTTCCTAAACTCATATTTTATGAGGAAATTAATATCAGAATTAAATATAGTACTCTGCTACCTGCAATATCTATTAAGTTATTTCAAGTGATTTAATCTTTTAATCCCTTCTTGAAATGAGTGCCACAGGGACGACAATAGCCTTTTTTTCCTAAAGCATCTCAGTACAAGATGAATTTCAGTACTCCATCATTATTCAGTTTTTCAAAATTCTTTTCAAAACACATCTTTTGTACAGAAAACACTTAACAATAAACCTTGTAAAACTTTCCTATCAAGGAATCATTATTCACTACATCAGAGTAAATTTCTTACAACACATTTTTAGAAATCACTGTGAACCCTCACAGCAAGCATCGGAGATTTCTTAATTTCTTCCCAATCTTTGATAAAAGCATAAAACATATGATGTTGGGAACTAATTTCTCCAGACCCATACTGCATGACAGTTCTCAACTACCTACTGTATCTTGAAATGCATTATTTGCCCTGTTACAGTCTATTTTATATGCCAAACTGATGCACTATGCGATTTTTTCTTTAAGAAAGCCGAGGGATAATACAGCACAGAATTAGATTCACAGATAAGAGCCAAACAAGAATCTCTGTGAGCATGTGGTTTGATTCTTAGCTCTAGAACTTCCCACACCTGCAAATCCAATAAATAACCTCGATTGAACTGTGTCTTCTAGCACATAGCTGCACTCTGCTGAAATCAGAGCTACCCTCTCATTAGTTTGCTGTTTATGCATTCAAACCTTTTTTAAACATGGCTTAGCACTAGAAGCTCAAACGTAACTGTTTATTCACCTTTATCCTTTTCCTTTTTAGCCCTTCCTTCCCCAGAAGACCAGCCTTATCCTGCAAGTGCACATCCATCTTTCCTACACATAATCTTTTACTTCAGCTCCACCAACACAACTCTTACTTTGTACTGCTTACCAAGAGTTCCATTTTACCCTGTCCTCATATCCAATTTATTCAGAAATTTCAGAATTTAAAAAAAAAAAAAAGCATAAGGTTGATAATTGATGCACAGGGAAATAACACAACTCCAAACACTTTGATTTAATAATTCCCTGATCAAAATTAAACTGAGACTTAACTACATTTACTGCAAAGGTTACTGTCTTCCTATCATTACAGGTCTTTATTTAAAATGTCGTGCTCTATCAATTGAAATGTGGACATCTACTATGCCACTACTTCTATTTAAAAAATACCAAAAATAAGTTCAATAAGTTCTTTTCCATAACTTATAACCACCATTAATCATTAAATCTTTACATCTCTAAACATCTTGCTTTCTTGTAGCACACACATCCTAATTACATAACATAAACAACCCACCAGTCTCCTACAACTTCACAAGTTCTAAAGACTTACTGAAATTTAACTATGACAGTCTAAAAACACAAAAATATGAGGTACTCATCATCAGGAAATGCCAATTTTTACTTCTGGCTGTGACTGCTGTTAACACTTGTTTTAGTTAAGAACATTGATGGGGGATCCATTTTGTGATAATCCGCATTCTCATAAGCTTCTACTACCTCATGTGATTTCTTCCCAATTACTTGATGTCTCCATATTTTCTACATCAAACAACCATCAATTTTAACATGTTAATTTCGCATCAAATCAAAACCATTTCTGTTGAGCCTCAAATACGAAGAATGAAATTATCTGTACAAGAATTTTGCCTTGTTTTCTACATCGTTTGCCTAGTCCTAAAAGGTCATTAATATCTATTAGTGTCAATTTGTCCTTTCTATTCTATCCCCTCTGGAATACAAACTATCTTCTTAATACAGCAAGACTTCTTTTTCTGCTCTGGCTTCTAAGGCACCTACCAGGTAAATGTAATAGCACAAACTGTTTCAGAATAATTGTGTCTGAACTTGCTCTCCCAACAGATATAGCTGGTAAGTCAAAGGTTACAGAGGAGTTTAAACATAAAATCATAAAGATTTAACATAGTTCAAACATAAAATCGTAAAGATTTAACATAAGCTCTGAGGGACTGAGTATCTCAATGAGAATGACTTTGAGTCACTCATCTACTTTGCAGATGAGAGTTCTCTTACATCATGAGTACGACAACAAGCTCAACACTCTGATCATCCCTTTGCACACGAGCGTAACACTTGGCAGAGGCTTCATCGTCACTTGAATTAGATGAGAAAGAAGAATAAAATACATGGACTAAGCTAAAGCATTTAGTAAACTCCCACATGAAGCTGAAATTTGACTGCACCAGGCAGATCAACCCAGAGGGGCCTGTTCCAAAAAACATTAACTGTTTCTAAATCAGAGTTTGAAATATTGCTATATTAAAGTACAATCCTGGGTTTGGATACGTCCTTTATTCCAAAAACTGTCTAGTATTACCAACCAGAACACACTGAAGAGTGGTCAAGGGTAGAATATACATGATGTAGAACTAAAATGTAAGAAGATAGATTATAAGGTTGCCTCAATTGTGACAAAGGAATTCCAGAAGACTGGCACAGTAAGGGTACTGAAAGAATGGGATAACCATTTCAAGGTCTGATTTGGAATTCAACCTCTGGGGGTGGGGGGAACGCTTTATAAGTTTTTGTAGGGTTTACAGTACTCATAAAGGCATAAAATCAATTATGCAAAAATTAAAATACTGAAGCAAATGATCTCCTGAAGACCTTAGCAACTGAAGTTATACTATACAGTTTGTTGTACACTTGAAATCAAGAAGAGAATTGGGAAAGACAGAGAAGCATGCATACACGCTTGAAGCACTGCAATTCTTCCAGAAGCAAGTATCCATTTAGAACTTGACTATAACTGTGCAAGAACTTTACCATAAAACAGAAATTTCAGTTTACTTCTGACACTTGACTGGTTTTCATTTTACCTCGCTGCATTATTCCACAACAGTCAGAAGGTACTGTATGGCAAGTAAGGGGTTTTTTCCCTATTGATGTGGGACATGAGTTCTCAGAAAGTTTTTCATGCACTGGAGTGTACTCCAAACGAAGTGGAGCCAGAGCCTGCACAAACTGCTTGACAGAAAAATACAGACCATATGAAAGTTATTTATCATAACTGTATTTTTTTTCCTCCTTCTCACCAGCTTATTATTTTCCACACTACTGATGAAATAAGGTGAAAGTATGGTAAAATAAACATTTGACCTTGGCATCTACTACTAGCAGAAGAAAGCATTAGGACAAGATGTTACTAATCTCTTTAAATTCCTGCATGAATGTTTTCTGGTTTTTAACCACCATTGTTGTTAAAAGAAAAAAAGAAAAATCTTCAGCAGAATGGACCACAGCTTTACAATACTTTGGACTGCTTTAAGAATTATTCCCCAGAACAATGCTGAGAATGAAAATTAATCCTGAGCATACAACTAGTGTGACTTATAAAAAGTTAAATAGCTCTATAAAATTGTAGGGTTCAGAAGAAAGCCCCCCTTATTAAAAAAAAGGTGATCCTGAAGTCACTCCAAAGACCAGGCCCATTTTGAGGGAACCGGTATCAGCTTCATCTAACTCCAACTGCCAATTCACTTAGGTCTTCTTAGACAACAAACTTACAGTGTTTGTGAATTTCCAGCAGAAAGGTAAGTATGGTTTGTAAATAAGCTATTTTTTTTAACAGGGACAGATGTACTAGAAAAATGCTAATTTAACTAAAAATTCCTTATCACCCTACCAAATAATTTTTTTAAATTTCTTTAAATTACTTTTCATTCCTTTGGGTACATTGTTAAAGTAATACATACAGCGTTTCCTATCAGATTATAAATACATTTCAGAAAAAAATATAAAGAGCATTAAGATTGAACATTCAAGCACTCAAAATTTTGAAAGCATCAAATCAGTTGCATGGCAACTGTAATACAAACTGAGTGTATGTATTGTAACATCTTTTAATTACACGGCCTTGTACTATTCATGGTACATATCTTCTTATTAAGCAGGAAACCAGAAGTTCTGTGGACTGGAAAAAGTTTGGAGAGGACAATTATTTTCACAAAATGAGCTGAACATCCTTACTCTGAATTAAAGTTTTATGGAAGACATTTAGTTATGTATAAATAGCACATGATGAATCTGCATTACCTTTTAAGATAAGGTTTCCTTCACATTTCATCTAATTTGAACATTAACTGCGAAGAGGATTATCATATGTCTGTGAAAGAATTATTTTCATAATTTTTATGGATCTCAACAAGTACTCTTAAAAAAATTGAAAAAGAATAGTAGCTTCAGACAGCTGCAGTTAAGAAGGTTATTTAAAAAAAACGAGAAGAACACTCTTGAAAAAACTATCTCAAAACCTTTGTTTACTATGTTCTAACTTATTCCTGATTCTGCTTCTTTGAACACAGCAATTCCAAGAAAGAACCAGTATAACCTTTTCAGCTTGACTTCCCCTGCATTTTCTCACTAGATTTAAATACACAAAATCATATTTGAGGTTCAGGGTCAAATCGTTTAGATTCACTCATCAGATTTATATGTGTCAGACTATATAGAGACATTTCAAAGAGAAACATTGGCATATCATACCTAAGAAAATGTATGTTTCTAATAATACTAGTAATACTCATATGCCATTCCTCATTGTAACAAAGCTGTAAATGGACTGCTAAACCCAGACAATGCTTATGATGAAGTGAGGAAAGAAGCACTACAAGCATAAGAAAGATGGGAAATCAGGGAGAAGAGCACATGAAAGCAATATGCCCAGTTTCTGGATGAACTTAGAGCTCATGCTCGAAGGCAAAGTCATCCCATCTGTTTGCTATTTTTCCTTTGGGTTTTCAGGTTTTTGTTGGGGTGATTTTGTTTCCAGTTTTTGTTTGGTTGGTTTTCATTCATATTCTTTGGCACCTTCAGGAAATACAACTGGTTTAGAGAAGAGGTCTAACACTTGCTAGCAATATTTTAAGTATGCTTAACAGAGGTGAAATCATAGGCTGAATATTGTAATAAACGTATTAAACATAATAAACATATTAAATGTAATAAGCGGCTGATAAATGTAATAAAACCTACCCAGTATTTCCATACATGTACTTCAAAGCTTTTTACAACAGGAGTTTAACATTATCACTGGCATTTTATAGATGGCAGAGTGAGAGGTAATAAAGACGAAGAAGGAAGCAATGCTGGGCCTGGCAAGGGAAAGGCCTGTTCTAGGAGCTGACAAGACCAGAATATTCTAAGACAAATACAAGGTGGGATACACAGGTCATTCCCTTCAAAACAAGATCTTGTATTTCCATCTGTTCCCTCAACTACAACAATACATAATGCACCTCAAAGGGTTTATAAAGGAATAAGAAAGTTCATACTGAAATAATCAGATCACTGAGCTAAGTCTGTTGGATGGCCTCTGTCCATAACAGACGCGAGGTTGACACTAAGAGATGGACAAGGCACTCAAACACATGGTGTGAACTGTGGGGTTGTCATATGCAGGGACAGGAGTTGGACTCCATGATCCTTGTGGGTCCCTTCCAACTCAGAACATTCTATGATTCTGTGTTTTTAAAACTGCATTTTAATCAAAAATATGGACAGTGAACACGGAACTTTTGTCCTGTGCAATTTATTATAGTTGCCACTGCTATTGCTGTTATTACCCACTATAAAAATCATCATTTGCCTATATCTATCAAAGATTTAAAACTAAATGGTTTTGAGATCACATTTTTAAGTCCCTGCCTTGTTCTGAAAGAAATACGAAGTTGTTTCTTGAAGCACATATATTTTTAAAGCATTGCTTGTTTACACAGTGAAAATACACACTATAAAAGAATAAACCTGGCCCATAGCCCACAATAATTCAAGCTCCATTTCTCTTTCCTCCCAAAAAAGGAAAAATAGGGCAAAAAATTCCCTAGTACAACAAAAAGAACAAAATTTCAAAGTTACAAAATTGAGGTATCAGATAGTTTGCTATTTTTTAATCCAAACAAAGGCCTTGAAAGAATCTTCAAAGCAATAGAGATTTTGATAGATACAATATCCTGCAAGGTCATTCCACATACAGGTTTACTGGGAACAGAAAACCTCTCACAGCCCCCAATGCACATAACATTTAGAACAGAGGAAGAACAAACCAGCCAATTTCAATTGCTAAAAAGCAAGCAAGAATATGAAAATGTCATCCAGCTGCACAGGGGTCCAGATTCAGAATATCCTTTTACATGTTTAAACGGATAATTCTCCATATAGACATTTTGATTTTTAATTTAGTTAAATCGGGAAAAATAATTGAGGGACAGCAAGCTGACATGCCTGAGTACCGATTTTGTTTTCTCTGTGTAACAGAACACACAGAAAATATAGTCTGTCTAAACCATCACTTATTTTAGCCAAACCAGTCACATGTAATTTCCAAAAAAACTATTTTCATGCAACTTATTTTTCCCCCCTACAACCTCAAAACCTGCATTTATATAGCACACAGGTCAATCTACTAGAACCACCTACAGTAGAGGGGCAACCTATACACGGAATAAAACTTACTCTTCCAACAGTCAAAATCCTAAATTTACTTTTTTTCCCAATGCTACTCTCAAGATACTTTAAATGACACTCTGTTCTTGAAAAGCATACTCAGAATTATGGCTAAAATAATAAAGACATATTTTGAGGTAAGAAAACAAATCCAATAAATGCCTACCTGAACCCACTGGAGATGAGCCAACACTAAGACTTTGTAAACTTCCATTCCTGAGCAAAGTTGGAGATTTTTGAAGACCAGAGCTCGTCACACTTCCTGCAGCAGATGCCACAGATGAAGTTGGGGAAGCAGAAGAAACTGAAAGATGGGAAAGACTTTCTTGACTTTTATTTCCTTTGGGTCTACCAGGCCCATGTTTACTTTGCTTATTTCCTTTCCGTTTCTTCTCTGTTACAGTTTCTTCTTCTATTCCGGAAGTTTGAGATCGTTTGTATGCTGTAGAAGTAAGGCTTGAATTACCTATGTCTCCGGGTGAGCTGTCAAAGTTTTTCGATTGGGAAACAGCTGATGATGAAGGGAGACCAATTAAGGAAGTGAAACAATTGACACCCCCCTCTTGATTCCCAGTCTCTCCTTTATGTACATCTTTGGTTGACGAAGCCTGTTGAGAATGCGTGAAACTGTCACTTCGCAGATCTGTGTCTGCAAAACTCAAAAAGTCCTGGGGAGACTGAACTGAACTTCCAGAAGACGACTTGATGCTCCCAGGAGTGCCCAAAAAGCTTCCTAAAAGAAAGAAAGAAAGAAAAGGTATAATTCTTTTTTTTCCTGTAGTTGGTGAAAATTGATGAGAAATATTAACATCTTGGAATACACTACTTTAAAGTGAGAGGACTTCATGAGAAGTGTTACCAAGAGCTAAAGAATTGGTTTTTAAGGTAATTCATTGCTTCTCCTGCTGATCTTCACTCTATTGCATCTGATTCTCAGAATTCTATCTGAGATACAGATTTGAATTTGGGGCACAAACAAGCTGAAAATCAATAAAAGGAGAATAACAACTTTGTTGCTTAGGCAACTTTGACATCCCTCATGTTTTGAAGCCACAACAATCACTTGGTGCAAATCAGTGCAGTTTTTTAAAAACATACACATATATAAAAAGAAGGAAGCTGACAGAAACGGGCTGTGATCACATCTACGCTATGCCTGCAATCATCCTTACCATTCTGCCTAAATCAAGGGTCTGACACAGGTAAAGGGAACACCAATTGCATTTAATTCACCCTGGCTGAGGAAGTGTTCCACAGAAGAGGTATTTTTTCAAAAGGACAAAAGAGGAAGTGGCGAAAAGTGTATAAAACTGGCATTTAAAAAACTACTTTGGCACTGCCAGAAAAACATGAAGATCTTTTGTGTAATAGTATTACACTGCTGCTCTAGTATTCGGAATGCAGTCATTTCATCACTGTGCAAGGCAGAAAATGAAGCACACTTAGGAAACACAAACATAAATTTTCACTGAAATTAATTCATTTTATATGAGTGGGTTCATGTGGGTACTGTTTTGTAGAACTCAGACTGATGACAACTATCTCATCAAGAAAATGCTCCTAAATATGACATTAGGCATAAAAAAGTTCTTTTAAAATTACTGGTTTATCATTAGTACTCCATTAAACACTATTAAAATTCCATTTTAAAATATAAGTTATATTAATACAGCAATTTAAAAAGCACAAAAACTTTGTTTTGCATTTTAAATAAGTTACATCAACTTCACTTAATGCAGCTTTAAAGAAAACACGTGCACATAGTGAAGATCTACTGTGCCATCTGCAGTGATAAGACTTTTTCCTTGAATGCAGGATTCCAAAAGGCATTTTGAGAATTCAAACAAACAAACAAACAAACAGAAAAACCACCCACAACTTCCATTTTTTCAAGTAAGAAAGTCTGAAATATTGAAGGAGTTCCAGACGAATTTGGAAGTGCTGACAGCACAAATAAACTCAAAGAAAGAGCAACATCATAAAGCAGAAAGCACAATCAGCTTCTATATGCCACAGTGAAAGTTATGAAAAAGCAACTGCGTTATAGAAGGTTTAGTTTGTTGTGTTTCAAAATAACATGTTTTATTAGTTATGTAATGAAAAATACGGACTTTTAAATTTTTTTCTTTATTCAACTCTAATGAAGATGCCATAATATAATTTGCTTTTTAGAAGTGTCAGCAGGGCATTTAGTGAGTTTTAGAATGTTCAAAACATTAAACTTTTTTATTATATAAGCTAAATAAACTGTATAGAGTTGTCATGTAATCATCATCTCATGTATTTCAACGACAAAGAAACATAATTAAAAAGGTCCTTCACTTTGAAGAAAACAGTATATTTTAAATGTCTGCATCTTGAAAAACTATTTAGGGGCCACCACATCCTATACATTAGGTAGCCCAGTTTCATTTAACTATGTACTAACTACAAAACATTAGTATTTTTCCCTTAAAGAGCTAAGACAGACCCCTAAACTCAAATTCATACATTACATTTTACCCCAAGCAAACTTTTCAGCACATAAACTTCTGGTTTTAGCAGTTAAAGAGAATACCTTAACAGTCTAAAGAAAAGCATCAGTTTTCCTTTCAAATATGCACAACCCTCTTTTTCACATTATGACAATGAACATTTTTTCTCTAAAAAAAGTTATTTCCCCCTCAAAGTGAAACAACATTCTCATTACTGTGGATAAAGGATAAAGGATTTTCAAGTTTGAAATACAAAAGGTTTCTAATTCATGCCGAAGCAGAAGTCGTGTTACAGCGTAACAATTAATACCTTGCTGAAAAGGGCTGGCTGCAGTCACAGTTGTTCCTGGATTTCTTCCAGCACCAGGCTTTCTTCCCCTCTGACCTGAGCTGTGACCTGCAGATTTCTTCCCTTTGCTTTCTGACCCTCTGGCCTCTGAAGAATCTTTTCCACTTGAAACGTGTGTAGAAACTTCCTGGAAATTTGCATTTGTAAATCGAGCTGTAGTATCTTCCAACCGCTTCAAGGAGCCTGACATGGAGTTGTTGCTAGTGCTTGTGTATGTCTGGCATTTTAAGAAAAGAAGAGGAAAAAAACAGGTCACACAAAAAACTGTAACAAAACAACTGTTTAAAAGAACCCATTCTTTCAACTGAATTGGGAATTGTTCAAATCCTAAGGTAATTATCAACAGCAGGAGTTAGACTGAATTGTTAGGATTTTCAGCAAACAATTGAAGTGCATAAAACTTCATTTTGTGGAAAAAATGCACAAAAGTAATGTCAGCTTTAGCTTCTACTTCACTGAGGTCAATGGATCAATCTCAAATCTATGGTCACACAGGCTTTACAATCTATTTAAATAGGATATTGTTATTTTACTGCTTAAAGATAAAAAGAAGAAAATGAGACTTCAAATGCTTTTCTGAAAATACAGTTATTATGTAGTTTGTTTTGTCAAACTGGAAACATTCCATTGGCAGTGGAACTGATGTGAAAGCTTCAGAACCTAAGAACTTGCATTTTGAAGACTTTATAGGCTCAACACCAAATAAAAAAATCAACTCCAGCAAGCCCACCATCCCTTATGTCTTCACTTCCCATCATCACACCAGGATTCCACACCACCTGAATCGTCCAATTCAGCCAGTTCCTAAAGCACCATCAAGTAAAGAAGACACATGAGATCTCGTTGGCCAAGACCCGTGCAGGACTGACTGGCTGCCCACTCCAGACCTGCTGCCCCACAGGAAGAAGAAAGCACAACATACTCTTGAGCTGCCAGTGCAGATTTCTTCCTCAACCCCTACATATCCCCAAGAATTTTGGCCTGTCTCCTACACCCATAAACTCTTCACAGGGCTTTCAAAAATTTTATCTATAGGCCCGCTATTCTTCTGTTAAATTTTGTCAGAATTGTTCACGTTGGTTCATAGGAAGTAAATTAGGTGGTGAAGGAACTTTGTACACAGCATTAGGAAACAACACAAAGGAAAACAATTGTTTTCACACACACACACAAAAAAAAGTTGTAATACCAGAAGTTTAATACAGAAGAAAGAAAATGAAAGCAAAATTAGGAAAAATGAAATATTATTCTACTGTTGTTTATACTCAAACTAGCTAGTAAAATAGCCTTTTGACTGTATAAAACTTCTACAGCAAAAAAACATGGATCAAACTAGAAGTTACTCATCTGTTCAGAACAAACTTAGTTTGTTTTTCGGTTCTTAATAGAATAGGGTTTAAAATAATATCTAAGTTGATCTCCATTAAAGACCACACAAACACACGCCTCTTAAAATTAAGCGTATATACACATTCTCTCTTCCCCAACTGGGACGCTTGCTGAATTTACACCAACAACAGAATATTTCCTCACCTTTACATACAGCTTTGTATAACAGGTATAAAACTGTTTCAAAACCAAAACCGGTAAGGCATTTACACTGAACTTGCTTTTCAGATGCAAATGCCAGAAAACAAGTCAATATGCAAGCTTTGAGGAAGATTAACATTTCAATCTATTTGCATACTGCCCTGTATGAACAAATAAAAATATATTATGGATTTTCTGGATAACAGTGAAAAAAATCAGTTTAAGTCTGTTAAAGTACAATGTTAAAACCAATCTAGCTCAAATCCAATTCTAAGGCGAGTTTAGTAGTTAACTTTTTGAACTATTACAAAGGCCATGAGTATGCTCAATTTTCCTGAAATTGATGTGCCACTTGACCTGAGTTAAGAAGCAGTGGTTCAAATTTGGGTCATTTCAACAAAGGGTTTCCAGACATGCTATAACCCAAACCAAACGTCAGGCTTTTTCTAGGATCCAGGATTTCTCCTCTTATCCAATTCCTTCCTTTCCTAATTCTTATCTCCAATCCACTCAGTTGAATATTAATTGCAAGGATAATTCTCTATAGGTATCTACAATCATAGACTGATGTTATCTAGTATCCCTTCACCATTACTGCTGGAATTTATTTTAAAGGGAAATAGTGAGCTTAATGTTGCTCTACAGACTGGCCAGGGCTGGGCAATGACAAGTAGGCATTACTTTGCATATAGTGTGCAGAGGTTTGCTTTGACTACAAGCCTGAATCCTGCTCTGAGCATGTTTTGGAGAACATGTGCGCACATCGTAATTCTGCTTTTGAAAATTTTGCTCCAACAGGTATTTCTGTTTCAGAAGGTGCTATAAAGTATACTGAAATCTACATGCTTACTTAGAATATCTTGAACACTAATACAATGCACTATATCCTATGTAAAACTGGTATAATTTTGTCAGTATTTTTTTTCCACAGGTTATATTCCTTATGTTAAGGAGTTAATTGCAATGAGCTGACCTAAACCAAATACACACACATCAATCACTCTGAAAATCCACAAGATATGCAATAGGATCTAAGGTAAAAGTGAAACACAAACTAGATTATTAAGCTAATTGGTTCATACAGCAACCTACTCACCACTAAAAAAAAAGTCCAAGGCCTAACAGAAATGTCTCAGAAAAACCTTATATGACATGAGAAATTTACATTGTTTGTTTGCTTTGATTTTTTTTTGAGGTCAGGAGAGTGACAGTGTCAGGGAGCAAGGATGGGAGGACAGAGCCAGAACACCCTGGGTTATCTCCTGCCTGGCTTTGGTCTGTGCAGCCCCCTGAGCTTACAATGGTGTCCCCTCCCTGCACATGCTTTTTAAACGGAATACTCTACTCGACGCCCCTCCCTTCACTGCTCACACTGCAGTCTGTCATTTTCCTTAATTTCGGCACAGACAGCCCCCAAAAAGGAGATTCCTCTGATGCAGTCACCCAACTCCATTCCTTGGTTTATTTGTGAATACCTCATGAAGATTTCATGAATGTTAATCCCGTTCTCAAAAATCAGTCAGTATTTGCTAGTGCAACTATCAAGCTAGCTCTGTGTGTATCAGAGTTCCTTTATGCTCCACATAACCCACTGTCGCAGTTTAACCCCAGCATGCAATCAAAACTATGATAGCTCACCACCCCCACCCCTGGAATCCTGCTCACTGCAGACAGCAAAATAGATCTTCCCAAACAGGAGAGAGGAATGAAAGGTAAGGGAGAAACTCATGGGTTAAGATTAAAACAGTTAATAACAGTAATAAAATAACTAAATAATATTAATATACTACTAATAATATTTATAAAATGGAAAGTAGAATATAAAATAAAAGATACTCAATGCAATTCCTCGCGAACTCTGTCCGTCCCAAGCAGCCAGTCCCAGGAAGAGAGAGCACCCTGGGCCTGAACAGCCGATCCCGGGGGAAGAGAGAAAAAGGCAGAAAGGCCCAGAGACCTCTGCAAAACAGCAGAACAGCAAAAGGCTGGACTGACAGAACTCCACCAAACCAGAGTAGAACTGGAACTGGTCTCTGCCTCCCCAGCCAGAAAACCCAACCCCCATTAAATGTGAGCATGATGCTAATGGCATGGAATATTCTCATTGATCAGCCTGGATGTCAGTCAAGGTCTGTCCCATTCATGCCCTCCTTCCCAGCTGCCTCACACACCTGTGGGCAGAACCCAGAGAGACCTTGGCTCCCAGACAACAACTAAGATAACACCAAATTTTTACATTCTTTCTGTTTCAACTCAAAAACACAGGAAAGTTACTTGGAGAAAAACATTAGTTCTGTCCCGGGGTGTTATCTTCTTGTTCTCAAACTAAATCCAAACAACAACTGTGCTAGTTATAAAAAAAGAAGTTTCTAACTGCATGAAGAAAATTAACTTGCTTTCAGTCAAACCAGCACAACCAGTTTGCAGGTTTTTTTCCCCAAAAAGTGAACTTTAACATTGCCAACTTGGTGCACAGAGAACTATTGCCATTTTTACGTCCCCCATATATCACTCTGTGCACCCTGAAGAGTTATACCACCCATCTGTAGTAAGTCTTAAAACTTCTGGGAGAGCTTTAGATTTATGGTAAAGGCATAATAATCATTCTTGCTAAACACAGTACATGCCAAGGCTTGAGAAGCCTTTAGCTCTAATACAGATGTATAGGGTGGTACTCCTGCACAGAGAAGGGAAGGACTATGGCAGGTAACTCTCCACAAAAATGTGAGATGTTAAGATTGCGGTCTAAGCAAAAAGAAGCAACCAACCAATCAACAAACCCACCACAAACATATATACCCCATGCCCCCAAACACCACACTGCTATAGGATAGCAATGTTCTGTCATATCGAATAGAGATTTCCCCATTCTTTTCATTCTATTTTGTATCCCACCATGGTAGGATCCGAGCACTTCCCTTGAGAACCAGGTTGGGCTGACAGTCAGGGTGAATTGAGAAGGGTTATCATCATCATCTCTACTATTACTGATAAAATTCAGTCAGCTGTACTTTCTGTTTGCAGTATCTTTTCTTTAGTTACTGGTTACAATTTGAATGCAGACACACTTTCCTGTGTGTCTTGGTGTACATGTATGTGTTGGAGTGTTCTTTTAATTAATAACACTTCCCTCTCTCCCAAAAAGAAAAAAAAAAACTAATAATAATTTTAAAACTAACTGTATTTTTCTGGATCTGTTAAACCAGACACATTTTTAAACTCTCGATACAGCCAGAGCTCAAAACCTGAGACAGAAGCTTTTATCAGGACTAAATATAGGGCTGATGATATTTCCCAGCTAAGAGGAAGGCCAGAAGCAAAGACAGAGACACAACAAATTCCTAAGCTTTTCTAGTCTTTCTTAAAAAATTCTGTATCTATGAACCAAAAGAAAAGTGAAAAATTTCTTAGTACATTAACCAAAGAGTAGTTAAGAATGTATTTCAAACTTTTCCAAACTTAACTGATCCAGACTAAGCCGTGTTTGCACAAAAATGCCTCTCAAACAGCATACTTGTATCTCAACACAGCATTTGAACTGGACCTCGGTAAAATTTCTCAGAATTCAATTTTGAAAAACAAAGAGGCAAACCAAGTACACTAACAAGTAGTTTACACCTACAGTTTATTCTGCAGCCTATCTTAAGAAGCCACTCATCCAGATAAAAGCATGCCTTAAGGCATCACCTACATAAATGGTCATTACCGCTGTATCATAAAGGATTTTGCTTCTTTAAAAAGAAAAAAAAATCATTTCAAATTCCAGTTCCTCCTACAGGAACAATGTGATAACAGAAGTTATTATATACCATGATAAAATAATGTATGCACTGCAACAACAGACTGCTGTGAAAAAGACGACAACTCCAAATTAATTCTGACAACTCTAAGTAAAAGGACACACAAAAGTAACATATTAATACAATATTGTGAACCAAGCATTTATCTCCGAAGAAAACAAAGCTTGTTTTACTATTAGAATTTCAATTTTTTTGAGGAATGCACTATGAATTTGTTACATAGAAAAGCAAATGCATGTAAATGGTGTAAAAAGGACTTAGGAAAAAAAAAAATAACTGAAGAAACTAGCCACAAAAAATCACTTCCAAACATCCAGCAGACACTTTTTTAAAAAATATAATTACATTTAGTAACTTCATTAAAAAACAGAACACCAGTTTTCCTGACAATCTGAAGCATTAGAAAAAGAAGGCTGAAAATTAAGTAGACGGCTTAGGGAGAAAAAACACAGGATGCAAAAGGTAAAAAAAAAAAAAAAAACAAACCAAAACAAAACCTAAAAGGACATGTGTTGATATTTCAATTCCACAATGAATGCTTCTTGTTTAGTTTAATCCAATTACAATTTAAATTGTAGAATAATAGAACATTTCTGCTCTGTTTACTCTATTTAGTATTTGCTCTAGCTCTGCCCTGCCACTAACCACAGGAGCTGCAACTTTTTTTTAATGTTATCTATTTAATGATTTTTAAGACTATAAAGAGGAGAGGTTTAGGTATTCAAAAGAACAGAAAAATACTTTAAATTATAAAAATTATTATAAACCCTATTATAAATCCTACAGATTTAACTACAAAAATATATTTTACTTGCTATACATACATATATAGTACAATCTCAATAAACGGTTTGGCCAACAACTCAGCAAGATTCTCATTCCTTATTTGGATTAAACAGATGTCTGCTAAAAATGGGATTTTACCCTTGTTCACATTACTAAAGTGTTCACCACTAAGTCGTAAACCTTGTAAATAGGAAACGCCTAGGGAGAACAAAGCAATTAGAAAAGAGGTTAGCCATAAAACAGAATCCAAATGCGTCTTCAGCATTAGAAGTATATTCTAATACTCAAAAATCACCACTCTTAAATCAGAGCACCAAAGTGGCAAACTGACTCTGCCTTTTTCTTTATTTTCTTTTTAATGAAGAGTTACTGCAAGTTTCAGAAAATCACTGACTACTAAGCCTCATTTGCCACAATAGTGTCAAAAAGAATACAGCAGAACCTGAAACAAGACTAAGTTATCAGAAGTGTGAGCCACAAATAACAGGACGTTAACAGGTACACATCCTCAAGTTCATAATCCTGTTGTTGAGAAACAAGAAATATCCAAAGCATACGAAAAAACTAACTTTCTTGGCAATGATTCTTGAAGTTGATAGCACCACTTGAGGGAATACTTCTAAGGACTAGAGAAAGTTGACATTTCAATTGTTTTACCCTGTTCTGACAAGGTCTTGGTGCACCCACATGCAAACAGACACACTTGTTGAATATTGCATCTCAGCAACCAAACTACACACAGTTAACAAAAGCTTCAGCATCTTTGCTAACAAAATAAAGCTCTACGTACTGATGGCTAATTAATTCAAACCACGATCCCTCAACTCAGATGTCAAACATTCCCACATGAATGGGATAAATGTTTTCTCAAGTCAGAAAACCCATTTCTCAGTACTGCTGCCCACTCTGTAATGCTATCATTCGTGTCATTTTTTTGGTGGATAACAAAAGCAATTCTTGTCGAGTACAATGAGAACTGTCATTATTTAACCCTCTACATTGTCCCTTGAGTTAGGTATTCGCTAGCACACTAACAGGAAAGACCACAGAACCCAATGGAGTAGACTGCTAAAAAGGCAATGTGATATTCCAAGTATATGAAGCATGAGCTGTAATGTCACGATTAGCAGCCTAAATGCTTACAGGTTCAGCGACAGCTCAGCACACACAAGTGAATTTCAAAGGAAATATTTTCTAAAACTTCTCAAATTAATAAACATAAGTCAATGAAATAAAACTCACTGGAGTATCAGTGGCACCTGATTGGGGTTATTAAATCACTCACTATTCAATTACAAAAATCTAAGTCTTTCTCTGTATGACAGACTTCAAAAGTATTCTAGGATTTTACATTATAGGAAAAGCACCAAGTGTGCTTGATAATTATACAATCTACAACATTATAAAGCTCCTGGAATTATTATATCATGGAATTTCAAGGTAAGTAATTGAAATGGAAGAGGAGGAAAAAAACATTGACTTACTTTCTCTGTAGTTACAGTAAGAGATGGAACCAAGGATGGTGAGGACTCCGACTGCTTCTTATATTTTTGCTTGTGTTTATCTTTCTCTTTATATTTCTAGAAGTTATAAAAGAGAACATAGCCTAAGTTCAGCTTCATCTTTAACACAACCCTTTTTACGTAGCATCAAGCATTATCAAAATTTAAGAGAAATGGTAATAATATCCTGTGCTATACTAATGGAAACAACATTAATACTTTGATAATTTTATAAAAGGAAATCAATTATTTATATTCATTTTCAAAATACACAAACTGAAATTCTTCAATTATAGCCAGCATTTATGAATCCACTGTTGTTAATACTATCCATCTTCCCAATAATCAATTATCAACAAAATAAACTAGATTAAAAACAGAGACAGGGGCTTCTGCTCCACAGGTCTCCTGCATTTCTCACCAAAGATTTCTATGTTCCCGCATTTCTTCACCTGCACAGTATTCTTTGTTGAGGTATTACTGTAAATTAATGCAAGGTTTTAGCTTTGGCTCCCCTAAGGACAACTCCATGCATAAGAATGTGAAGTATGATTTAGATTTCATTCCCCAAAAGGTGCACACAGTTAACTTACTAAGTATCTTCCATGTTAAACTACCAAAAGCTGTACAAACCAAGAGCGCTTTCTAAAGAGGCCGAGATCTTTTTTTTTTTTTAAGCACAACATGAAGCATCAGCAGTGTGAATGAAATTGTGCAAACAGAGAGAAAATTTCTTAACCCAGAGCCTTTAAAGTATAACACAAATCTTCCACACTAGTATAAATCAGTCCTTAGAGAATTACAGAATCAGACCCAAATTGTATTTGCTTAAATATTTCAGACAGATTAAAAATATACAGCACCTGACAAAATTAACAATTCAACATAGAATATAGGAGGAGTTCAATATTTTTAGCAATTTAATCAAAAACAAATCTAGAGGGTCATTTTTTCTTAGCATGATAATACAGTTTATATAGACAGTCAACATCAGAGGACGCAGATGGGAGAGAAAGTTACTTGTAAGCTACTGGCACTCAAGGATTTCGCTACTTTGACAATATATTTATGGGATTTTGATGTACTTGCAAAAAATTCAGCAGAACAATATAATCTTATGACTATTTGTTCAGAATGAGTGCTTCAGCAGAGAGCTACCAAAAAAATGCATACATATGAATTGATACAAAGGCTCTAAAACTTGTACTGAGTAGCTTGGAAAGATGAGGAAGACAACTTAAAATGTAAGTCTGGAAAGCCATATGAAAACTCAGTAACTGTTTTCAATCTTAAAAACGATCCATGCTGATCTTCCTCTAACTATCAGAATTATTACACAGACCCTCAAAAGAAAACAGGATTTGTTCAACAGTGACTGTACAACCACTCTCACCAAGCACCAGGACAGGATGCAACATGTGCATACTCAATTCAGGTATCACCAAGTATCAACTTTCTATTTCAGTCACAATGGAAGAAATATAAAAAACTTATTTCATGGAATCAGCCTGCAAGAATAAGATAATGGGTTCTCAAATTCTGTAATAAAGTATAATAATTTAATTGACAATCTAGATGCAAAGCTGAAAGCAAAACACATCTATCTATACCTTCATGCACTATAAAGACTGGGTGACTTAGAGATGACCTTGTCTCTAACAAGCCCTAAATCCATTTAACACAACTTATAATCTAATTTGCCAGGAAGGAAATACAGTCCAGCCAAGAAAATACATAAATAAAGTACCAAAGCTATCTTCACCAAAATATCACGCAAAAATGTACTTGCTAGAACACAATATGAAAAGTCCTTCTGTTTCTTATACTCTTCTTAAAATTCTAAGGAAGTTCCAAGAGAACTTAAAGGCTGGTGGGGATTTATAAATTTGGGTTTTTTCATACACTGAAGTGGTTTGTTGAGGCTTGTTAAGAGAGTTTTAGATCAGGGAGTCTGGTTTTATTTTACATTGTTTTTATTTTGGGGAGGAGGGCATAGTTGAGGGGAGGGGAGGGGGAAGGGGAGGGGGAAGGGGAAAGGGAAGGGGAAGGGGAAGGGGAAGGGGAAGGGATTAAGTCTCAAAAGTGCTGTCCATACTGCCAGAAAACAAGCAGGTATCAAGAGAAAACAGAAGCATCGACACCAAAACTGACGTGTTATCTATGAAACCTGTTAATCTGAGGGCTTTTCATCAGTTCTAGATACCCAGTTTACTATGTCATCACTGTACATGCTTAGATAAACTTGAGTAACAATTTCACTGAACCCCAAACAAGCCTCAAAAAGGAAGTTATGAAATGGAAATCTAAAGCCATTGCTTGAGTTTCTTCAGCTTTCATCATTTCACTAGGAAATTTGAATCACCCTAAAGAAATTTTTTTATTTATAATTTTGGAGACAAGAAGCAAAGACTTTAATACGCTTTAAGAACAGCAATCAGTGTAAAATAGCAAACATGTATGAACATGTTTTACAATCTCTTCTGTTGACTTTCTAGTATTATTTTACTTTCTGTGTTAATTTTGTCTGAAAGGCAAAGAAATACAGAATTCTGAGCAGAGGAACAGTCAGGAGGACTTCAAATTATATTTTGTAATGTACTGAAATCACTTTGATAGTAGTCTCAAAAGAAAGCAATGTGTCAAAGAAGGAGGAAAGAGGGATACAAGAACGGAGGAAGGGAGGAGGCATAAATGACTAAGAGCCTGGAAAGAACATGCTTTAGGTTCAGCAACTACAACAAATTCCTCTCCCAGATCCAAAATATCAACACGAAGTTTGCCAGGACAGTTTACCACTCCAGGCCACTGAAGGGGTAACCCGCTCACGGCCTTTTGCATAAAAAGATCTTACCCATGGGAGCCCTGCTGTTCTTAACTCTGTATTCCCTCCTATTTTTAGGTTACACCTCCTCTGACAAATCAAGTCTCCTCTTTTTTTTTCTTTTTCTTTTTTCTTCCTAAGGAATGTTCAGAAGTCCTACTTCTGAATGTGAATTGACTCCAGATGTAAATAACATCAAAGAAGTGGAGAAAATTTCACTGCAGGAAAATCTTTGAAAGGAATGCTCAGGTTTTACACTGATAAAAATAAAAATTTCAGCAACAACCTGCTGAGATGAAGAGACTTGGCTCCCATAAAGTGACTCCTTGCAGTGGCACCCTCTTATCACCGTAAAGATCTGTAGAAAGCAGAGTTCTGAAATACCCAATTTTGGATCCAAATGGAATAATAAAGGGACATGAATTCCCCCCATATTTAACAAATATGACAGCTTTCAATCAAGTGTGTCTCAAAAGGCACACAACCTAGCCATCTTTCCTACTGCCAGAAAAAGAACAGTTGGCCCTTCACGGACCACTCACTGAATGCTTTGCTGTTACAAAACTCCACCGATCACAGCTCCAAAAAGAAGTAACGTAGCAGCAGCTCACTAAGATAAACATCCATCCAGATACACATCCACACAGAAACAACATTCAAGGGAAGGTAATGATATAAAACATCTGACCTTTTACAAGCTTTACTGTAAGGAAAAAAAAGAGCAGAAATTACTCTTAACGAGGCCTGAAGACAATATTGCTAGCAAGTGAAAGCTAAGGGAGCCCTGAGGGCAGGCAGAACCCATGTATCCCGTTTATATACTCAGACTTAATTTTTTTAAAGATTCATAGGCACGAGTTCGAATGTTCCAAACACCTGTATTTTAAGATAGTTGCAGAGCTGTTAAATGCAATGCTCAATTCTGAAAAAACAGGGTTTAGCAAATGAAACACTGCAAGGAAGAATGTGCTATAAAATATACGGTCAACTAGAAAATTTACTAAGCAGACTTCAGTCTTGGTTCACAAACAGGGTAGCTCAACAGACCAGATTCAGGCAGCTTCTGAAATCTTTCTTACTCTAAGAAAAATAAGGTGCAATTGCCATGTAGCCATTGGGTATGCAGCTGTAACATTATTCATCCTACAACCCGAAGAGCGCTGATTTATGATGTAGCTAAACACCAATATAAAATACCTAGAGTTCATATGTCGTGATTAATCAGAAAGCTCTATTTATCACTAGGGATCTATTTTTTGGGTTTTGTTTCTTATCTAAAAAATTGTGTAATACCTTCTTAATTCCAATAGCTACAAGCTCCAAGATAAGAAAACAAATATGGTGCAAGACTTCTGGAATCCTAGAGGACTTTTTGTACATTGCTCTCTTGTGGGGTTGAGGGTAGGGGGATGGAGAAGAGAAAAAAAAGCACATTTTGATTGCTTCTATTTCTTGAACAAAGATTCAATCCACAAAATTATTACACAACATAATTTCACAAGTACAGTTTAGTTCCAGCTCTTTGATTTTTTAGCTCATATACACGTTGGCTCACTTTAAAGATCAGCATTTGCTCATTCATTTTCTTTAACGTACCTTCAGAGGACACATTTATCAGATTAATGAATGAAAATATCATCTCATTGAAATATCAAATTAAGGGCACATGTATGATTTTATCTTAGCTCTGATCTGTTGTCAACAGAATAAACATTATCCAATCTATCTTTCCACAGTTTAGACCTCAAAGTATGAGAAGAGTGAATAATGCAAGTGAATGATAACTTTTCCTGTAGAGATGGAATGGATGAGTTCAGCTTTTCTCTAATGGCATTATTAATTCATAACGTTTCCACGTGGAAGTATCATTTAACTTGTTGAAGGTATTTACACTTATTTGCAATGCATTTTTGTCTCAGGAATGTACAGCCTTCTCTAAAGAGTTTTCCACAGTACTTCATTTCACTAAACTAAATTCTGAAGTTCAGCATTTAACAGTTCCCTGCTACAAAAGGGGGAAGAAGTTTCCTGACTCCCCCTCTCACCTTTCCCACGCTGCTCAGCTTGTCAGACCCTCTGTGTGCTAATTCAAACTGCTAAAACAGCAGCAACAGCAAACAAAGTGGACCGTTTTCTGATGGTTTAGTGAGCTATGTTAGTTCAGTGATGGAGCATGAGAGATGGACAGTAACAGCGACCAGAAGAGGTAGATGCAGACCAGAGGAGCAGGAGTTCACCTGCCCAGGGAAGAGGAGACTAACTTCTGTTTTGGAAGAATTCAAACACATGCACATGATCAGCAAGCACCAGTGCTCAGCCTGTCAGACAAAACTGCTTGGGCTGACCTTGAAGTATTCCATTTTTACCCTCTTCTCTGTTACAAAAGTCATAATCTCCCCACTAACTTTCACTGTCCCAAGTTTTCAAACCTTAAGATAATTTTCAAATCTATTTTCTCTAGTGATTCTTGAAAGAAAAATCATCTGAATGTCTAAATCATTAACTTTTCAGCCACTGTTTTTGACTCCCTGAAATAATTTCAATGTATCAGAATGTTCTACTAGGACAGAGTACTCAGGGTGGTGCTTTTGTCATTTATGGATTTCCTGCACTATCTTTCCGTCACTGAAGCTTGTAAATCCAGAGCTGCCATCATCACAATGCTTTTAATAGAAAGCTGCACATAGCTCTTGCTAATCCCCAATAAAAGACCTGCTTGGCCTCTTACTTGTGACTAGTAGCTATTAGTAATATAACCACAACAATTCCAGAATGAAAGATGCCCACAGTCCACAAGTTTCAAAATCAAATCCTAATTTATCTTGTTTTGACAAGAACAGCCCTGGCTCGGGTAGTCATCTATCTATCATTTTATACGCTATAAATCACAGCAGGAAAATTACAGGTAGTCGCAGCGCTGCTGCAGTCACAGCAGTAAAATGAAACAGGCACAGGATAGTTTATAGGGAGAGGTGGATCACTACTGCCAGCATCATTCAAATACATACATGTTTAGCTCTAAGAACAAAATTGTTTTTAAGTATCAAGCCGTGATACCATTACTTCAGAGACTCAAAAACCTCACGCCAATACAGGCATTATAGCCATAATTTTAATCGTCGACGGTAAGAACACTCAAGAATCGATTATAACAACAACAGTCAAAGCTTCTCCGAGGTGCAAGACTAAAACACAATTGCTCTTAAGCTATTCTTTTGATATTTAACATTAAAATATGCTTTTTCTGTTGCAGTTTAATTGTAGGTGACAGATACTCGGTGCTAAACACTTGAGTAGCACTTTATAACTTCAAAAATGGTTCCAGATTAATTAAATCAGGGCAATTATTTATTCTCCGTGCTCACCTTCATTTATTCCTATAAAAATTCCAAGTATTTAAAACTTCAAAATCTGTATTATGTTACATCTTGCAAAATATTCCACTGTCTGCAAGGTAACTTAAAAGATATCAAGTATATGTCAAGAAATAAGCAAAGAGGACAGCAAGCAAAAGGAATAGATATCATTTTCCTGGCCCAGTCAGCCTACCATTGCAGATCACGTTTAGCTGCCTAAGGTCTACCAGCACACAAAACATCGTACCTGGTGAGCAGCGCATACATACAACTTTATAAAAAACTAACAGGATTACCTTCCAGAAACTGTTACAAAGTCAACATAAAGTACTAATAATCTCGTATTAATCTAGGATCCAAAGCAAAGAAAAATAATTTCTTAAAGCACCTTTTGCTTCACATTTCTCACAGTTATAGGTACAGAATTGAAATGTAGGAAGAAAGATACATTACACAAACAGAAACAACAACAAAATAGATCAAGCAGTAGCCTTAATGATCTATTTTTAATGTTCAGGTGTCATTTAGTTTTCAAATTAAGACAAACAACATTACATAATTTTCCCAAGCAAATGTTCAAGTTTCTTCGAAGTTCAGCTTACATTTTTTCCCCAGTTATCCAAAATTTACTCTCCTCTATCTTATAATGTGGCAGATTACAAACACTGAGAAGCTGAGTAAATGATTCTGCAAAACACTGAACTTGCAGAAAGACCAAAATCATCATCAGACAAAAAGTCTTTTCTTAAAATTTTGTGAATATATTGATAAAGCTGAATTAATTTGTAATAGTGGCATAAATAATATATAACAAAATAACTAACAGTAACATCTAATAATACCTGAAGTATATCATAGCCATTTTTCAACTAAACAGAAAGGCTTTTGATTGAACCCTGCAGACTAAGGAAGACACTCAGACTAACAATGTGGATTTTCTTTACAAAACCACAGTCTTGTTTGATGAGCACTAAGAACTTTAAATGCTTGAGATCTACTCAAAATTCTAATTCTCCCAGTATTGCTCCAAAGATGCCTATAAAAACCACGGTGAAGTAGTAGCTCCAAGAAATAAATAACAGAATTTCTTCAGATAAATGCTTGAGGATTTTGCCACCTGTGGAATTTCAGTTTTACAGTCTACAGAGACAATTATCACTGCTATCAATCACCATTCCTTTGTGCACAGGTTCTGCAAGGGTCAGGTTTTGAGTTTGTTTTCTTTCATGGTGAAAAGCAGAAGACTAAACTGTGTACTTTGAGGGAAAAGGGACAGCTGCAGCTAATGCAGCCTTACAAAATCCTACATCTTACAGCCTAGTTTTTAGGTGTACCTGAGGTAGTGTGTTTGTCATTTTGATTTTACAATAATTACCTAATCCCACGTGCCAAGCTTAATATTATTATGAGGTATTTGTTGTGCTACGGTGCACTAAAAGCATTAGTCTTTTTTCCATAATATATATGTTGTGTTCCTGTAAGGTCAGAAAAATATGAGGCATTCAAATCAGTAATTCCATGATACGCATTATAGTTGAAACAGAAGTTCTTACTTTTCCTCTTACTACATAAAAATAAAATTTTAAATAAATAAAATTGAGCTTATCTGCTTACATAGTTCTTCATGACCTACACAAGAGATCATTTTGCTGTGGCATCTATACTAACTGGTGCCAGTTCCAGTAGATTACAGGTAGCTGATTATCAGGCTGCCACAGAAGACAGCACAAGTTAACACAGAACTTAACAGGCAACAAATCAACCAACAAGATGCCACCTTTGCTCTTAATCCTGCAGACTTTAAAGATCTGTTTTACTGAATATACTCAGATAGAGAAGCTTTCTAATGAAATTTTGATTACATAGTCATACTCTGTCAGCCCTCCCAAATAACTAGACTTTTAATACAATCTGACAGGAAGAGGTATGTTAAAAAATAAAAAATGACATTCCTATGAAGTCAGTAAAGAACAGGTGCCCAGAAAAAGCAATACTGTTTGTCAGTACCAACAGCAGAAGACTGCGGCATGAGGTCACCCCTTTTTGAACACCAGGGAACCCACATGAGAACTCAGTCTTAGGAAACCAGAACCAGGTTATGCAGCTCATAATAGATATTAAAAAAACATCTATAAACTGAGCTACATACAGTATATACTTACTGACCAATTTTAAAGGTATTTTAGAAGCATACCTTTTTCCATCTGACTGGATAGAATATGGAAGAAGTCAACGTCGATAAGCATTACCATTAGCATCCATACCACACAATTCTCAATTGAAGTAATGCTTGATAAATGTTGTTCAATAATCAAAATTGAAGTAATTTCAAAGTGGTTGCAAAACACTTTTCCTCTAGTTATCTTTAGCATTCTTATAATTTTGTTTCATACACCAAAAACAGTTCACAGTATTAAACAGTCAGATCTATTAAACTGACAAAACTGGACCAAAACTTCTGAATCAATAAGAAGGCATCAGGGTACTGCATTACTGAGGTGAGTCTGGAGATTTTTCCTTTAAAAGTTACACAAAAACTCCAATGTTCAAACAACATAATTAGGTTTATGAAATGAGGCAATTAACAGAAGAATTACATCATTAGAATTGCCTTTGTAACACTCTGTTTTAAACAGTACTATAAATTGACTTTTCAGGACTAAATCAGAATGTTATTTTTTTAAAGAGAAAAAAATGAAACCATTGATCATGCGGCTGAATGGTAACCCAAAGAACTACAAGCTGTTCCAGTTTTGGCACAGAATCTTACGTGATGCATGGCAGGTCAATTTTATCTTTTCACAGTTGGATGTTGAGATAAAGAGGAATACACAAGGGCCTGATTTGCAACAGCCTATACAGAGTATTAAAATACACTAAAACCACCAAGTGTCTTTCACCTAAATGAAATTCACAGCCCCAACATATGAACATGCCAAATGTCATACACTGCCTCACTCTTATTAGATGCTCAAGAGACACCCCTCAAAATCAGCAAATGTGTAACACTTCTTTAAGGACAGGGCGAGCAGTAAGAAGACGCCCACAATGAATTTCCTTTAGCCAGCAGCTCAGTGTTGAGAACACTTGTCCTGGCTCTTGCATTTCAGGTTCTCCTCAGACTGACACCTTCAAACTTCTGTAACAGTGCCCTGGGGCTCCTCCTCAATATTTTGTTCTTTTTGCCTCTTCAGTCACCACTTCTTAGACAATTGCAGTCTTCAGTCACAAGCCCATTTTTGTTTATTTTTCATCATATGAGCAATCATAGCAGAGAGTTTTACATTTCCCCTTCCTGCTCAGCTCAAACCAAAACACTTTCAGTAGAGAAAGAAGTTGTGATATTCAGCTGCTATATAATATTTATTTCCTATGTAGTAAATTCACATTTTTTGGAAGTGACAAACATATAATGCTAGTAAGCTTGCCTAATTTTCACATACATGGCAACAAACACTTTCTTTACACAAAATCAATCCCAGACACATTTAGTTACTTCTTTAGTCCCTTCCAAAGATGAGGCTGTCAGGCACACTAGCAAAGCAAGGTATTTTGCCACTCTCAGGATAGCCTAAGTTTTTCCCCAAAAAGTTTGAGGTAAACACCTGGGCCCTGAAAAAAGGAATATTGTAAGAGGGTGTCAAGCAACATACTACAACCCTATTTAAAACACCTCTACCATAGAAATTAGCAAAATTTAGTGCAGCAGTAATCAGATTATTACTATGCTATTTAGTCTGTAGCTTCAAATTCCTCATTCAAATTCAATAATTCCAAAGGTTTGTTGTTTTGGTTTAGTTTTCTTAGTTATTATACCCTTACATATTTACTATTGATTTCGTAAGCACAGTGCCCAGAAGAGACTAAATACATACTATGAAGAAAAACACATGCTTTCAAGTCAGCGTCTGTTTGCAAAAAGTGACAGCTGCCCATATTAACATTTTCAGATCAATCTCTTCTTATTGCAGAACAATAGTTTATATGCAAATGGATAGCTTTTGAGGTCTGAGCAATAAAAACGGTTCCAATCTTGAATTCATATGGCTCTGCTTGGCAAAAGGGAAAGCTTTTAGGATGCCTAAAAATCAGATTATCCAAATTTCCAAAGAACAAAGATGAAAGTAGAAACTAGAGTGCCCTTCCTGGTAGGGTTGCAGGGCAACATCACTGTATCTGGGAAGAAAGATACACATATTTACTGTAATATGACAATAATCTAAATGTGAATGTGCTACAATGTGCCATGAGAACCACTGAATGTCAAATAACAGGTTAGTGCTTCAAACTGCATTGCTTGGTATTACAGATTGTGAGATCTTCTGGATTACCATGTTTCAGTTCATGAAAGGTAGAAGGAACTTTATTATCCTGTTTCTAGCAAATTTCAAGCCACAGAAAAAGGCCAGGACTTGCAAAGGCATGCCACAACATTAACTATTTCTAGAAGATCGATACCAAAACTCTTCCAGAGCAGGAGAACCTGAGCAGCTAGCAGAAAAATTAGCTGATACCTTGGCTGAACACACTCTGTTAAAAAGTCCCTTCAGGTGTTCCCTGGAGATTTTACAGGTATTATGACCTGAGGAAGCACAGCATCTCCAATTGAAGTAAGTTTAAAAAAAAAAACAAAACACCACCACGCGCACACAACACCAACAGCAACAGTTTTTTTGCACTGCTCAGACATACAAAACTGAAATTGAGCCTCATGCTCACACCTTCACACCTCAAAGTTTCTTCAAATTCAACTTCAAAGTTTTGTCAACGTGAATAAAAATCCACGCATGTATTTTGACAAAACATGACATGAAAGATGATAGTTGTGAAAAACTAAGTGAGCTAAGAAAAAAATATGGCAAATATTGGTAAGGTTTTACCTTGCAGGTAATTCTGTAGTCAGTAATTCAAGATTGTTTTTTTCTACCCATGTGTTAACAAAAAAAGATCTGCCAAACCCCATACTTTTATTATTTAAGTCATAAATTTAGAGGTACAACCACATTGTAATTCAGTCTCTTCTGCATTACCATATGAAGATGGAACTATTCACCTACACCATCAACCAGACTGAAAGACACTTTTTAGATTATCCAAGAACAACGGAGATCAACACCCATCCGAAGTGGATAGGGGCTTAAACATCAAATCAAATATTAAGGAGACTGATATTTGTTAGTCAGTTTCCTGACAGTTTAAATATAGCTCCTTCATATAATAGACAGTTGATCAATACATTCTTTGATTTCAATTTATATGTAATGATTTTGAATAATGCAAAATGAAGTCTACCTGCACCCACAGAAAAGTCTGTTGAGTTAGTTGTACAGGATGTGTGCAGGTGAGCAATTCTGCATATATTTTTAGAGGGCTAAAAAAGAGTCAAAGCAAATTTGCATTATTGTGCCACTGTCTCTTATCACCCTGTGTTGAATTTAGATTATAAATTCCACATAGACAACTATTAATCTAGCTGTATTAAAAATTTAATAATCATTATAAATTTAAAATTTGTTTTAAAAAATATGTAAAGTTAAATTGTTGAAAGAATACACCAACAATAGAAATTAGCAGTCAGTTACATTCCTTATACCCTCATAGGAAGATTCTCATGTGAAATGCACAGTGTTTTGCCATCACAGTGGGCTTGATCACCAGTAACAGTAAAATGTGTTTTTCTGTGTAAAAGAGATGTCAGTTCTTTGATAAGGAGAAAAAGATATAAGAAGTTAAAACATAAAAAATTAGATGCACTTGTTTATCAGCACACTTGCTAAAATGTTTATCCTTGTTTTTCTTTCCTGCCTAGTCACAAAGCCTACACAAAAAAAAAACCTCTAATGAAAAACTAAAGCAAAGGAAGCTGCATAGAAACAGCCTTCCCAATGGATTGTTCCAGTGTGTATCCCAAAACTGACGATAAACAGAACAGGAAGGTGCATGTACTAATGCACCTGTACATGTTTCCTCATTGGACCCTAGTACCTCTAGTTTATCACCTGTGTTATTTATTATTCAGTGCTTCAGGAACAAGATTTTCTTCATGCTTTTCAGCAAAAAATTAAATTTATCAGAAAGTGATACTATTAAGCAGATGTGCCACATAATTAACAACGACAAATCCACTTACTTTTTTCTCCTTCTCATGATGTTTATCCTGAGAGTGAGAGGAAGAATCACTTAAACTTTGATCATATGACCTATTAGATCCCCGTTTGCTCTTTTTCTAAAAAGAGAAAATATATTTATGGATAAAGAAAATGAACCATTTGAATAAATGAAAAGTATAAAGCATTTAAACTGATAAGATGCTTTAGTGCTTGATGAAAAAAAAAAAAAACCTTCAGTTACAGAAAAACTGACAAAATACTAATAAAATGAACAAGACTACCCAGGAAAACGCCTATCCTTACAGCAACTTTTACACCTCCCATGAATTTGCACAATATGCTTTCCCCAAAGAAATGAGATATGCCCCTTTTTTAAAGATTAAAATATGCTAGACACATTTCCAAATTTTCATCACGTAAAACAGAGAAGATGCTGCTCAAATGAGTTTCACACGAAGCCACAGTGCTGGCACTGCCACGCACTTAAAGTGCATTGGGAGGTGGCTGTTTCATGGTTCCATGATTTATTATTTAAGTGTCCTGTCTGCAATATTTTCATTTAAATGGTTTTAAAAATAGGACACAGAATGCTGTGATCATGTATGCATTTACAAGCAACAGACAAAATTGCCTGTATTTCTGCAATGTTTGAGAGCGTAGTCTGGGACTGCAAATACTTTATGCTGGGTCAGTGTTCAAAATGTTTGTTATTTTATCATAACTGAGGTAGCATTATGAAGACACTTCAGGTCAGCGCTTTGCCAACCAAATTGATATGGCAGATATACACCACCCACCATCTTCAGTAAAAAATACTAAACACCTGTAGTTATCAGGCATCAATAGTCACAATAATCCTGAAGAAACGCTGAAACACTTAAATGATCTTGCCAGTCTTTACTGTTCTTACTGCTGCAGTTTTGCAATGGAAAGCTAACTAATTACATGTCAAATATGTCTTTATCATTAAACTTGCTTTTTAAATAAATATATATCTTCTTAATCATAGCAGCACTGGAACATTCAAATAAAATGCATAATAGCGTAAGAGCCAGCCTTCACTGCTAAGCAACAGACCAAGAAAATTAAAAATCTTAACTTAGTAAGGGCCTAGAAAGCCCTGACTTATCTTCATTATAAAGGAAACTCATCGATGTTCACAAGTGCACAGAGCTAACCTCACGAAGCTTATATTCTAGAAAGCTAAGATGGTTCATTGGCCCTGTGTTTTTACTTCATTGCAACATATTCAAAGGTATCCAAGCATTCACCATTTTTAGCAGCAAAAACAAGTAATCTTCAAGTTTAGCTGTCCTTACAGCAGCATCTGAACTTAAACCTACCTATTCTAGTTTTCATAATTCAGTATTAATAGATAACATTTCAAAAAACATCAGTAATTCCTTCAAGTCCACACACTCACACACATACACAGAAACAGGTATCTGGAACTGTCAAACTCATAAGCAATATGAAAGACTCCAGCGGTCAGATCCAAACCTACTGAAAAACCTGAAAAATTTCAAAAAGTTTTGTTGGCTTGTTTGCTTGTTTTTTAAAAATCAAACCTCATGTCACATCCTTGAGGTTGTGTTTCAGTGAACGTACAGGCTGCACAGTGAGAGACAGAATGAAAGGAAAAACACTTGAAAAACGTTTAACATATATAGAAAGAAATGGAGGGCTTCTGTACTCTCTAACACACAGTATAACAAGTAATATTGTCTAGATTATTCCAAAATGGACTAAATTCCTAGAAGCCAGCTAATCAAATAGCAAAAGTAAACATTACAGGAACTTAATGAATTAAACCACTAAATGTGTATGCTATTTCTGGCAGAGGGGAAAAACCCACACATCTAGAAAGTAACCACTTACAAAAACATTTTCAGCTAGTACTTCTGTAACTGTGATTAAAACATTGTTTTAATGAAATACAATCTACTTTCTGAGCTACATGAAAATATTATTTCTAGTTTTAACAGCAATTCGGAGAGAAAAAAGTAAATTAGTGACATTTATTTAAAGAATTTAACAAATACATACCAGTTTACTAAAATGGTATTTACAGTAGCCACAGTACTGGACGTTATCTGCACCATTGCCTTCTTCTTCACAAAGAAGTCCTGCAAACTGCGCACTAAAAATAAACCACACAATATTAAAGGAAAGCAATTTTACATCAGCTCGTACCACAGTATCACAGCTGATCATGTACAATACTTATATCTGCATTTACTAGAAGAGATTTCCACGCAAGCGACTTCTAATGGCATGCGAGCGCATAAATGACATTTGTAGGCCAGCAAAAAACTTTGGCCCGATGCCTTTTTCATAGTCTTTAAGCCACTCACACAAGCTTAAAGCTTGAAAATCTACATTTATTATGCAACTACTCCCACAAATAAATAAACCAAGCAATTTCCAATTATTTTTAGCTCAAACTGAAGCCAAAAATTATCTATGGAAAGAACGGTTTTTAGCGAAACCATACTATAAATCTAAAGACAAAATTTTTCTGAAGTTGCATACATCCTTCTCTGCTTTGCCAGGAAAATTACACCTTTAATATAACTTCAATAATAAGTCCATATTTATTGGTTTAAAAGACGGTGGCAGGTTAATTTCTTTTATAAAGAACAGGACTTACAAGTTTCCTTGCCTGGGATAATTATTACCTTATTCTACTACATTTTTTTAAATCAAATTTGCTTTTCACCATTTGTTATGTTGATTTATTTTCTTTATCAAAACCAACTTAGACATTGAAAAAACAAATATTCTGTTTCATTTTCCATATCATTTTCATTAGCATAATAATGCAATATTACAGTCAAAATTATGCACAGGATTGTTTAAATTAAAGAACAATACAAAAGACAGCTTATTTTCATTGCTTTTTAAAATCGCTTTCTCCTAATTTATGAATTATGTTCTTGGGCAATCCTGAAATAATGCTTCCTAAATACATGCATACCTGCAGCAGATGCCAACTACAGAAAACGTATAACAGGATCTCTTTAAGACAAGATTTATCGTTCTAAGCTTGCCACACAAAACCAGATGGACTCAAGCTCATTCTTCCTTAGACATTAGTTTTGTTAATCCAAAATTGATACACCTCGCCCTGGACCTCTGCCTTCTGTAGTTTTCACATTTTTCTTCCATTTTTTAAATATTATGGCAGCCTCTCAATATTCTCAGCCACAGTCCTCTTTGGCTAGATATCATTTTAGAGTACATACTTGTTTTTCTTAGAATCAAACAATTCTAAAAATCAGCAAGATAAATATTTTAATTTTTAACCTAATTATCGTGTTCTTTATGGCATTCACTGAAACAGGGTTTTGGAAGAAATTAAAAAGATGAAAAGGACCCTTGTATGCATCCAAGTGTTTGAAGGAAAAGAGACGTTTTCATCCAAACACTTGGATGTGTACTTTTTTTCACACCAGTAAGTAACCTCCTTACATGCTACGTGTGCTTTAAGGAACACAATCCATTTTCACCATAAAAAGAAATTTGACATTGATCACATCCAATGAAAAATTAGAGAACCTGACAGATAGTAATTAAAAGATAAAAAAGAAGAGTGGCAAAAAAATCAGCACCTAAAGTACAGAAATATATCCTTATGGTCTGCACAAGACATTTAAAGCATAACTTGATTACACTGAAGAAAATATATTTAAGTAATTTAAGCATTTTTCTGACTGAGCTGGTCATCAAGAAGCATACTGGGGCACTCCTAAAACAGATGGGTAAATCCACAGGTTATGTAGCTAGATAATCTGTGTAAATCTGCTATCTATCTACTGCAAAATAGCTTCAGCTGATTTTGAAAAAACAAATACTGCTGCAAATATTGGGGTGGAACTCCTTTTGCCTCCCTCAACCTGTGGACATGTAGTTTAGTCTAATTACGAAACCTCTTCTAGAAGTCCATAAAGTGAGACAAGCATCTCCTGAAAGCAGGCAAAACTAAATATCTTAAAGCGGATGAGTCAGACGGTGGACACAGCTGTTTTTCTCCAACAGCTATACATGAAACCTAAATGAATACTTCAGGATAGAAGTGTACCCTTTAGATAAAACCAGTGGGGTGAATTACTCCCATATGTTTGGAAATCTGTACCAGAAGGGGTGAGAGTCTAGAGCCCTGGAACAGGCTGTCAGAGAAGCTGTGGAGTCTCCTTCTCTGGAGACATTCAAAACCCACCTGGACACATTCCTGTGCGATCTGCTCTGGTGAACCTCCTTTAGCAGGTGGGTTGGACTAGATGATCTCCAGAGGTCCCTTCCAACCCCAACCATTCTGTGATTTTTATGCATAGCCCAATAATTTTTCCCACTGATTCAGCAAAACTAAACATCAAATCAATTAGCAGGCAAACAATGTCTTCACATTCCTAAATCCTATAAGGTATCATCTATGAAAAATAATGCAAGACAAAAACCAAACACACAATTACACCTTTTTCATAAGAGCACAAAGCATATAATAGAACCCAAGGGAGTATTATCAGACAGCTTTGCAGCTCACGGCAATGTTTATGCTACCACTGCCAAACTCTATCGTAATAAAGTTAGATATTTCTACACAAACCACTTTACTATAAGTCTTTATTCAGAAATATACTAAATAAAGAGTTAACTCATCATATTGAGTGCATTGATACTTCCTGGAACGTCAGAAATGTTAAACAACAAAATCTACTTACCACGTTACATGAAAAGCTTGTCGACATCCATGTTTATTACACGTCATACAAGCACCAGTGGCTGCTTTACTTTCTCTGCCTTGTTCATCACAAATATAGCATGTCTATCAAAGAGAAAATACTTAACATGGTAAGAAGCACACAAATTCTGTGTTACAGGAGAGTCTAGGGTGATAACTACTGAATTTTGCAGCTGAGCTTATATAAGAAATTATTTATAAAAGTCCAATTATGTTTTTTGCAAAAGGAGATCACCTGGTATACACTTGGGATCTGTGTAACACTTCACCAACACTAAAGTAGTACAAATACTAATTTACTTAAATTCTATACTGCCATTCAACTAGCCAAATGGTTAAACAGCCAAAGGTTTTCAGTTTGCATTTATGTCCTTTTAGGTCATAACTATTTTCACATTCATTTAACATTATCTGTGTTGGTGTCATTTCAAAACATCAAATTAGACTGAGTGCCCAATGGTACAAGATATCATATGGCATGCATGCATATGCCTACAAAATGACATACATAAAACCTGCAAACTCAACATTTTATTTGTATGTTTGGTGCAAACAATTTTCGTAAGTTGCACAGCATCTTTCAATATTCATATGATGCTCAGTTACCTTTAATTAAATATGGTGTTTAACAAAGATCTGCTTTGATTTCAGCATGACTTAGCCCCATAATCGTCTTAGAAATTAATCAAGCAAGAACCCTCGTAAACAAAGCTTGAACTAGTACATCAAACCCACTTAAACCCCAAAAACAGGCTAAAATGAAAACAACCTGTCTAGTACATGAAAATCTTTTCATAGCATTTTTGTCAATTTATTTGTTTTACTGGGATAGTACAGCAGTACAAAAAGAATCCAAGATCTTTGTCATTATTCAATAGTTTTGGGGGATTTTTTTAATTTGGCTAATAAACATAGATACAATGCTGTATGGGAGCTCACTATCATGCCAGACATCACTACAATCTCTCACCAGCATTTCAGGGAGAAAAATCAGGCAGAACTAATTCTCTTTCCATTTTTTACTGTTATAATCACCAAAATGCCATTTAGAGAGATTCTACCATATCACACTTATGTGTGAAATATAACAATTTTAAGAATAGATTCTTAATGAAAGTATCCTCCAGCACTGGGGCAGTCAAGTGTCTGTTTTTAAATTACAGAGAACCTTATTGAGGCAACATCAGCAACACATTGCTACCTCTGTAGAGATCCCACTACACAATCTTAGAGGAGAAAATATAAAGGGGGGGGGGGGGGGAACAAAAACCCCCACTTATCTACATTTAAAATGTAACTGACTTATTGCAATTGTATCACAACCTCCCTTTAGTGGGGTAGAGAAGGAGCAGAATAATGAAAATAATATCAACCACGCATGATAGATGGTACAGTTTAAGAAAAATGGAACAAGATACCACAGAAAAGAAAAATAAAAACTATATATTGCAAGACCAGTATTACTCAGAACAACATGAAAATGAGTGAAATTTAGAGATCAGAACAGCCTTTTACAGAGGTATTTAGAACAACATTTATCGTGAGACGTCAGCTAACTAAAGGATTTTTGTTAACACGTGAGCCTCTAAGGTAGGTAAGTCACTCTTGTACAGTTTCCACAAGACACTTAAAAAGCATTAAACTCAATAGCTAATATATCCTAAAATCATGCCCTACATGCTAACATCTGAGGAATCAGAAAGGGGATAATCCTACTTAATTCCTTGCCTTGCTCCCTTTGTACATCAAGGTAACGCACACAGATAATTCAGCTGTTTGACAGGGTCTGAGACTGGCTGCTTTTTATAGCTTCCCATTCCATGACCTGACACATCCAGATTTTAGAAACAAACAAGGTTGTGATCTGTCAACCTCATCTGAGTAATGATATTAAGTAATTTCAAAAGTAAGATACCTCTATGAAGATATTTCAACAGACCCCACAAAACTGAAGCTCCGCTTTACTGTTCTGTTTTTTCAGCATTTTGCCTTAACATCTGTAACTTTTTTCCTCACTGAAGCTCAGACAGAAAAGCAATATAAGCATTCCATATAGGAACATTATAGGCCCTGTTGATTTCAACACTCCATACTACATTCAGGGTCTGTGTTTCAGGCCCCTTAAACCAATTTACAGTAGAATGACTGAAATATTAACAAACGCCCAGCTACATTACCAACAAGTTTAAACTCAACATGGTGGACTGCCTACACATTTTAACAAGCTCAATGAACTTCCAATCTTCCTAGTCATGAGAAGTATAAAACCTGTTTCCTAATCTTTCAAACGAAATGGGGGCAAGGAAGTTTACCTTCCCACTTCAACACAGACAACAAATTCTCTGTAAAGCTGAGCTTCTCATACTTCTGCCCTCTCTTAGACACACAAACTATTCCAGAAGGCAGAGAACCTTCATCTTTCTTTCACGATGCAGGAAAAGGAAGACTTTCATGCATTTGCAAATCCATGGAATTGCTACATGTCCCCTGAAACCTCTGGCATGTGGAAATATATAACTCCATGTTCTACCACTTACAACAGTGATGCCCTTCAAAGCTCTTAAGGAAGAAAAGTACTTAGACTTCTCCCAGACTCACTGGAAAACAGGTAGAACATTACACAAAGCTTTTGACTCAGCAAAGAAATTTTACTCAAAAAACACAACAAATTATCTTTGTTTCTTTAATGGCAAAATATATATTTTGCAAAGCTGCCTTTATGTTTCTGTCAATATTTTTCCTTCAGGATTCAAAACGTAAACCTTCTTTGCAACAGCAAAGACAGAAGGAAAGATGAGGCAAGAAAAAACTTATGAAACAAAAAGTAATTTGACAAACAGTTTACTCATAACAGCCAACAGCATTCCCTTGCAATGCCTAAGCATTGACTGCTTACAGAATCAAACCTAGGAGCTGTACAGAAATTTGTCATTGTTGCAGGAAGTACTGAAATAAAAATCTACCAGCTGCCTTTACTACAAGGTAGATCAAGAAACTTCAAATGCACTTATTTTTTAATCAGTTCTGAAAAGAGATTCCTAAAAGCAGTAATTATATTCAACCACCACATACTTTCAAATGAACCTAAAAGAGACAAATAAGGCTAACATAAAATAAATAGTTATTATCCATGCATAACCATCCAAGGAATAACAAACATCTACTAAGTAGGAGAGCAACTGCTAGTCCATTTATTTTCAGAAGGGACTGTGTAAGAAGAGCTTTCCTGTTAGTTAACTCACTAATCAAGTAATTCAGTGGATTTATTCTGTAATAAGATGGTTTTTATCCCAGAAGCAGGAAAACTTCAGGGAAATAGCAGTCAAATGTCTTTACGCTTACAAGCCTCATGCTTTGCTGTCTGCTGTGTTTCTCCTTGCATTTAAGATTGCTGCACTTTGTAATATTGCATATTTTGCAGTGTTCAGTAAATAAATAAGTGCATAGAAAAAAATTTAAATTAAGCGCTATCTCCTGGCAAAAAATCCAATGATGTTTCTCTTTTTTTTTTTTTGAAGAATACAGTATAAATTCTCCCTTACAGTAATTTTCATTGGCCTATTATCTTCCCCCAATTCCATATGCTAGCCTTCTATATCTATCCAGCCACACACGCAGAATTATTTAGGACTTCACTGGGAATAAAATATTTCTTAAAATAATTTTATTTTAACCTGAGTTGGCACACAGAATAAAAGTAGCACTAAGCCTCCCTAAAAAGAGAAACAACTCTAGTCTTATTTTTCTAATTACATGTTTACATTTGTTCACAATGTGCAACAAATAATTTAAGAACTGTTTGCCACATCTACTTCTAAATGCTTTACAAAGTTTCTGATCTAAAAAAATGTATCATTTAAATAAACACAATTTCTATTGAATAGCTGGGGGGGGGGGGGGGTAATTATTGCAGGTTAGCTGAAAAGTGAATTAATAGTTGTACTGGTTTCGGGGGTATTGCTCAAAACCAACTTGGGAACTGGTGGCAGTTTGGCCACAGCAGTATCAAACCCAGCACTGGCTACAAATTTATCAAAACGTTGGGAGAGTCACCTGTCAGCAACTGCCTCTTAAATTCTGGCTGTTACAGCCAGACTGCAGTGCAGTCACACGGGTTTCAGGAGGTTTGCTGCAGCAACTGCACTACAGTCATTTCTTTTATACCCCTGAAATCCACAACTGCTACATCTCCATGAACCAAACAGACCAAACAAGGGCAGCAAAGCTGACCTCTGTAAAAACAGAGGAAAAAAAAAAATGCAGGCTAGGGGTGTGACCCCAAATCTTGAAATTTCTGATAGGTCACATGATATTTTACAATATACTGTGGTGGTCTGTATGAAAGTAGTTTTAGGCTGACTGCTGACATGGAAAAATCAGCTTGAATCAGAAAACAGACCAAAAACTCAGAAAACTAAGAGCTAGACAACACCAGCAACTCGTATCTACATCACCCCTATGGCACCAGTAATTATCTAGCAAGCAAAAAAAATTATAGTAACCATAGACCAACAAATTGCAAACTGGAATTTTAGGAGCGAAAAACAACTACACATCATATATTTGGAACAAAAACAGTGCAAGAAAGAAGCAGCTTTAGTTGTAACAAAAAGGAATTAAAGACTAAAGACATATGTGCATAAATCAGAGATGTAAACTGAGAGAAAAAAAAAAAAGGTCACAGAGGCAATGTGAACAGGACTGATCTGGTTTCCCTGTAGGAAGAACACAAGAGGTGATGCATGCTTTTTTTTCTTTCTTTTGTAACACAGTCTATTCCTTTTACCCCAATGTTCACAAACCACCATGAAACAAAGTAAAAGAAAGAAACCAGAGGTAAAAAGAGCAACACAAGCAAAAATACATAATAAAACTCATCAGAAATTCAGACAGTTTGCTGCGTGCAGAAGGGAAAATACAAAGGAGGATGTAGTTAAGTCTAGTGAGGAAGAGGTAGCACGAGTGAAACAATCAGAAAAATGTAACTGTCAATAAAGAACATTAGTAAGTTACTATTACATTGCTTTGCGCTTCTTTTGTCTTTTTTTTTTTGGTAGTCTCATCACACTTCATAAAACATTCCACCTCACTGCCACTTATTTAGGAGCAGTTCTTCTATAAGCAAATAATCCCACTAAAGTGAATACTGTTTACAAAGGCAAAAGTCTGCAAGCTTCTGCCTTAATATATTAGCATAGTTTTTCTTTCTAAAATAAATGTTTATTAACATGTGTATGTTCATATCAATACTTAAAACAGTAGGACTTAGTGATAATTAATAATAACATTTCAAATAAGCTGTAATAATATTTTAACCTATGGGAAATATTTCACATTCCTTTCAAAATAAACTGTTAGTCAAAGATTGTGATATGTTTAATTAACAAAACAGCCCCTGATCTGTAAAAGAATAATGAGACATGGCAGATAACCTTACAGCTTAATTTAATAGTATAGCTGTCTTAATTCTTGAATTTATCATGAAGTCATAGCAGAAAACATATATCATTACTGCATACATTTATGAATTTCATGTAATTTTATACCATTTTATACAATTCTAAGAAGTGTAGTTTTAGATTATTAAAGCTCACAAGTTTTAAAATAAGTACATTAGATAAACAGAAAAAGACATAATTATACCTTATTATAACGATCATGAGGAACAGACTGCAACACGATAGGTTCCATTGTAGAAACATTTGCAAACTGCACCTCGGGAATGTACAGAGCACAAACCACATGAGCCCAACCTACAAAAAGTTATAATTGTATTTAATTTTAACATTTTCTAGACGCTCATAGGACATTTCAATTATAGTACAAAGAACCTTTGACAATACTTTTTTCCATGGACTATTTTAACAGTTTAGAATATTACAATATTACTGAAGTCACATTTATATTCCATTTTATATCATCCAAAGTAGGAGCTGTAATACATTTTTAAGTTTATTCAGTGGAGAATTTATACAGGTAATACTCTACAAAATCCAAATACTAATGATTTATACAAACAGTGACACACAAACAGAAAAACGGACTAACACAGTGCACAAAAGCAAATTCCTGCAAAAGGGAAATATCTGAACAAACTAGTATTCATGCAAGCATTACCATCATACAAGACTTCTGTGTATTCTTTTTATTTAAACAAAGTCATTCGAATTTGACTAGACTCCTGTTCTCTTTCTATAGAAAGAAATCTCAACACACACACCCCCCATATCCTCTCTATCAAATCTCTTCCTTCTTTAAAGGTGTGGCCATCTCACTGTTTCATAGGAATATCAACTCCTATATCCAGTCCTGTTATAACTTATTAATTTGGGGTCATCAATAAATGCTTAGTTACTTATCATATTGTGCTTCAACAACATTTCAAGAAGCAAGCATTCCTAATGTCTGACATTTGATTGGACTAACTTTACTAATTAGTCTGATACTAATTTCAGGATCCTGAGAGTTGTCAGTTTGTTTTGGTAGATGACAGTTTGCTAGAACTTTAAATTTAGCACAAGCTGCTATACGACTAACCCAACATATCTATATACTGACACTAGTAATAGGATTACAAGAGTTACACTGAATACTGCAGAGTTACCTCATCTGAAAGTGAATTAGATGTGGTTAATCATTTAGCATGAACTCTGTTATTCCCCAAGAGGAAAACTGAAGTCTTTTGCCGCAAGACATTCAATACACCTTGAAAGTAAGTGTGCTTTCCTCCTACCCAGGCTTACTCATATGCAAATATTAAGGACGTAATATTACAGACTTACATAATTAGATAATCTAGCACATCATTAGATTAGGTAAACAAAGAAAGTTATCATTGTGCAAATGCATCCTATAATGAAAAAAAAAAACAACCACCACACAGACCTCACCATACTGCCCCACTGCAAACCTTTTTGAGTTTTGTTTTCATCTTGTATTTTCTCTTTTTAGCTACTCTACTGAATCTAAAGGTTCTCCATTTCTTCACCCAATTGTACTTCGACTCTTCAATTGAGCTAAACATAAAGTTGTATTTACAGTAGTATTGTTGTTAATATTTGGAACTGCATATGTGCTTTTTATTATTTCTTAAAGCACAAGTCTTTTCTAGCTGCTTCTAACTGATTGTTGACCCCCCCCCCATTTACTAAATAGGTAGTTATAATTTGTATAGAAAATGAAAAGTGCACACACAACTGTTACAGTCAACATTCACAGCCAACATAATCCTTCTAGTATTTCATCTGCAACTAAATACAGTATCTGTGCTGCTGCATCACTTTATTCACAAAGAGTTTGTAGAATCATTCCACGCAGGAAAAAAGCATGAGACTAATAAAAGAGAAAAGAAAGTATCAACTGCCAACTTAAGCTGCTTTTCAAAACAGTTTCAACAGACCATTTAAAAATTATCATTAACAGACAGACTGAAAAAAAAATGTAAAAACCACAGTCTTTTTTTGTTCTCTCCTCTACTTGAAATATCTTCAGGAAATAAGTGTTTATAAGGACTTTTCTAAGGCTTGCAAACTGCCCTAACCCAGAGTCATCTTATTGAAGAGAATAAACAAATGTTAACATGGTGTTAATGGTGAATATTTGCCTTTAAATCTCGTCTCAAAAAATTAACTGAAAAAGAAACACCATTCATCTAATACAAGTCATTAAACTAGTAGAAAAGTGACATTGAAATTCTGAAAAACTTTCTTCAGTTAGTAACACATAAACAGATGGCAAAAGCTTTTACTTCAGATGGAATTAAGTCTGTACTCCAGCTACAATTATAATGAAAAATTATACCAGAGACATTAAAAAAATCACTAAGCCAAATTGAAATTTAGGTAAGTAAAGAATTTTCATTACAAGAAACTGGTTTCAGAAGTAACTTTAACTGAATACTACTCCATCAATATCAAAAAATATTAAACATATAGCCAGAAATCTACTAGCGTAATATATTCTGATTTCTAAAATACAGAACACACACCCAGGATAGCTGTAACAGCACACTTTCATCTTTTATGATAACAAAAACAGTATCTATATTAAAACAAATGAAGCACCACAGTGCTAATACACTTTTTGAACAAGGTGCCCAGGGAATTAAGGACAAGGGACCTTTTCCATTGCTTTCCATCTGGCATCTTTAGATCCCAAATAATCTGACCTTGCTGAAAAATCACAACCTGTCCAATAAAAATTTAACAATAGGGGAAGTTGCAGCACCCTTATGTTACCAGCCTCAAATGCCTGCATTGTACAAGGAGCCAACCCCAGCACCAGCTTGCACTAGGACTCAGAGACCCTGTACCAACTGCTCAAATGTTCTTCTGTCCGAAGCTTCACCAGTGAAGAAATATAAAATTGTCAAAGAGCAACACCCAGCTCACCTGAAGAACTGAAAGAGGCAGAGGTTGAGTAGCTCTACCTGAAGAAACAGTAAAGAAGACACTTTGCCATAACAAGTATGGTTAAGGACTGGTTGCCTAAAGGTGCTGTAGAATCTCCATCTTTGGAGAACTCAAGAAGGTCTGTAGGCTCCTCCACAGAACTTTTCAACCTAAGGGAGGTCAAGAAGAATCAGTTTCCCTATATAAGGACCAGAGAGTAGCGGAGGAAGACAGAAAACGGAGCAAACAACCATCATATTTTTCCTAAACATCAAAAGACTAGTCATTATTGCTACATTGAGTAAGCATGGAAGTATGGACACCTACAGCCAAATGAAGTAAGACCGCTAGCTCTCCTCTGTCTCACTGATGGAAGAACAAGGTATTAGCATACAAGCAGAGTTTACTTTTGATGTTTTCTGCAAATGGGAAGGCTCTTGACTATATAATCCAGTGAGAAAATGCCTCCCTCATCCCCTGCGCTTGCTTCTCTTTTAGACAACTCCTCTCAGCCCAGCACTCAGAATCCCAACAGAGTGAAGTACCTATTGCCACGCTCAAAGTGCTTTTGTCTGCTGTTCCTTACTGGACAACAACTGCAGGGATAACACAACATCGTGAAGAGACACCCACCCAAACTGTACATGCAGCTGATAAGAGAAGGAAGCATTTATTGTATTTAAGACAACATTAAAATATATATTTTCCAATTAACGCCATCTAAGCCATGAAGATTGTGCCATAAACTTCCTATTCAAATCACTTGCTACATTATTCTTGGGCAACTATCAGCTTGATCAGCAACTGTATATCTTTTTTCTTTTTCCCCAAAAGAAACCCATCATTAAATCCAGCCTTTGAGTCCTTTCCAGTGTTTAAATGTGAAAAGAGCTAAAAAAAAATCTCCAGTAGCACTAAGCTACACATTCAATAGCATTTATAACATTCTCACTAGTTTCTGTTGGAACTAAAATAACTTTATCACCACTCCTCTTAAGCCAAAACACCACACAAAAAAAAAAAAAAACAGGTCACTCTGACTTTCCTTCATTTTTCTTCAATCTTAGCCAGGAATTCATGCCATTTTTCAGATCACTTTTGTTCCAAATGGCTTTATAAAAATCATACTAATAGACCACATCCTTTACTATTTAAATCTATTATAAGCTTCCATTCACTTTAATTGTGCGTAGTTTGTATCCAAACAACTGGCTACAGATTTATTATTCATTTATTTTAAATTAACTTATAAAATATACAGTAATTGCTAACAAACTCTCACGCTTGCCACTGAATTGCTTATACTCAATTTACTATTGCTTTCATCTCCCTTTCAGGACAACTTCAGCTGGAAGGGGAGGACAGTCACAAATGTCTTTGTAAAGGCAGGTAGGAGAATCTTGCAAAATGTTCTTAAAATTGTCCCTATCCTCAGAATTTTTTTTTCTTTTTCTCTCCTTATTTGACTTATTATTTCTCCATCTTTGAGAAGCTGGCCATTTTACATATGTGCTTTCTCAATAATAATATTTTTACTAGGTGATAATGCCTGGCTTGCTTATTTTAAAATAAAAAAATGTATTATAACGATTCAAATCAGCCACTGAGCTTTCTTGTTTCTGTACGTTCTTATCAGAACGGATTTCTCTGACACTGCTGAAAAAAAAGTACTCACAGCAAGTACTAGGGGCTGGCAGGTTCACTGCCTCTTCTGCTTTAAATTATCCAATATTTTACAACAATCAGTGCCTCCATCCAGAAATTGAGAAATGTCATCAGATTTGGTTATTACTTCTTAGAAAAACTTACAGGTGACAGCCAAATTAAAATTAAAAATAACTACTTCAATTATGCTTTCAAGTCCAATAACTAGGAAATGCTGCTTACCTTTCAAAAAAAAAAAATCACTGTGCTTTCTAAGATAACATCACACAAGCATAGCTAAGACACTTTCCTTTGAAAAGAATTTCAACCAACATTAAAACAACATCAAAACCACAGAGAAACCAACTCCAAGATCTACTTCGATAAGAATAACAAAAGCAGTTTTCTCCAATATCAGAAATTGGAAATTCATACTGAAAAGCCTTCGAAGTTTAAATAATTCTTACAGACCTTCCAGCTTTTCACTTGAGTCCCTTTTTATTTTGGTTTATCCCTCAGAAAGACACACTATTGAGTTTTGTCAATTTTTAAGCCTCATTCTGGCATGCAAAATGTTTAATTACCAGCAAAGCATCTATCCAAATTTTACCAGTCTTTTGCTGAGATTTTTATTTCAAGTGCCTAACTAATTTTTAACTCAGTGAAAACCTAGCAGTACATACTTAGCAGGTAAAATTTGAATATACATTATTCATCAATATTCAGAGTAACAAATCTCAGGCTCCCAGAACACTAACTGAAAATAAACAGTTGATCTATTACACCAATGCAACGGAGAACAGGTAACTCCTAATAATTCCAGTATGTTTACTGTTTACCTTTGTTTACTGTTGTAAACAAAGAACTCTATAACTAGAAGCAAACTCTAATAAAGTAATCTAAAATTAACAAAGAAAACCAGGAAGATAAATAACACACAGCATGTTATCCACCTAACTAAATTTTCAACTTTACAACTACCGTTTAAGCATCCAAAACTTGATTCACAAGCACTTTCACCATAAATAAATTCATGGTACTTCTAAATCATCCTCCAGTGCAAATTTTGAAGCCTTGCTTTTATAATCTTTTACTTGATAAAAAACCAACAGTTTGTGAACTAACAGACAGAGCAGGCACTACACCAGGGCTGTGACCCAAAACCAGTTGAAGCTGTGCTGCAAAGCAGAAACAGGCTGAAGAGGCCTGAATCACAAAGTCACACTGAGATCCAGCCACAGTGCCAGTCTGGTCCCACAAGCAAGCTCTGGGATGTCATAACCAACTCCTAACCCTGCACCAACCCCAGAGTAAAATTTGTTTATGCATTCTGTGTGAGTTCCTGAAGGGTCCGTTATATCTCACTAAGGAAATTTCACTTTATTTGTAACTGCAGCTTACTCCTAAACCAAGCAAATGTATTCTGTCAGCATGGAAAAACCTTTCTTGGTTGAAATGTTGGTTTCTTATTAGGGTTGCTCCAGGTTGTAATTTAGGGATACACCTCAACCCATTTCAACTGTGGACTGTCACTAAAGGTAATGTCTCATCTTACTCCTCACCCTCCTTATGTCCCCACCCTCTACACGTAGTATCAGCTTGCCATGTGGCAGGGTAGATAAAATTTTATTCACTTGATTACTGAACCTGTGGGAAAACAATAGTTTACCTTCCAGTAAGATAAGTAAAGAAGTTGATGCAATCCATACTGAGGTTGCGTGACTATTGTACACAAACCCACGAGTGAAGAAACACCCCATCATGGGTAAACCACCATCCGCTCCTTCCAGCAGAGGTAAATTGCTGTCCTAGATCACATGAAATTGCACCCTCAGTTTCCAGAACCATCAGATCAGCTGACTGAACCCAAGACTCAGCTCTGTCCCAACTCTGAAATGTGAATCCAGCAACGATCTACATAAGACAGTTATTGTTGCTGTTTGCCAGAGGGTAAGATTAAGTACTATTTTATTCCTTCAGTGAAGTGTCTTTTCATGAAAGCATTCCATACACTTTTGTTTTGACCCTGATCTTCCTATCCAGTAAAGACAATTACACTTGCAGAAACAAAATCTGTTAGCATAAGTCACTGTCTTTTCATTTCCGTAGCAAATACAGTTTTAGATTTTTCTATAGTTAACACAGTAATATTCACAAGATTGTCTGATTCACTCTTTTCAAACTTGGGTAAAAGAAAGTTCTCTAACTAACCACTAGAGATCTCACCACTGAGGTTGGTAGTCAACCTTATCATCAGTACACAGAATAAAGGGACAATTTCTGTTAAAACAAATAAGTACTGCTTATTTATGAAGAAAAGGCTTTGCTCTACAGAGTCCTACTACAGAATTTCAGCAAACTCTCCATTTATCAAAATTTGTTACTAAACTAAAGAATTGGTATGTAAGAAAAATTCACTTTGGGTCATCATTCAGCAGCACAACAAACAGTTTGGTTTTGGAGTAGTTAAAGATTATATTCCACTGGTCCACTGAGTAAGCAAATAGCTTTAACAATTTTACCTGACAAGCTATGAAATTTTACTGTCTTTCCCAGTTTGGGAAAAAAAAAAACAAAACACACACACACACACATCACACAAACTCTTGCAAAAATGCACAAAAGGACCAGAACACTTGTAGGTAAGCACTTCTTGAAAAATGCATATGCCTGAATGTGTACATATGACATTATACTATCCACATTCTTAGACATTAATACCAAGAAAACCCATCAGAACAGTAAACCTGACAGTGAGAGGTGCTGACTCTAATAGTAACAATAGCAATAAGAAAACCTAGCATATGATGTTTTTATAGACTTTGGGAGATCCCGATGCTCACCCAGGGGATGGGAAGAAGGCCTCCACGATGACATAAAACTACTGCATTGTTAACTGGCCTTTTCACCAGGCAGCTGCATGAAAGAAGTCTTGGTGAAAAGTCACACAAAGAATGCTGTTACGCAGCATTCCTCATCAGCATCCAGCGGAATCAGATTTCAAAGTAACAACTCGTACGGCAAAATCAAGCCTTCTAGGCTTACAGAAAATTGTGAACAAAGATTACTGTAAGAAAACTACTTACATGAGAGATGCGCAATATTAGATACAACCAAACAATTTGCTTAAAAAAAAAAAAAAAAAAAAAACACACTGCACACTCCATATTTGAGAAGATAACAGAATTTGGATTTGAAAAACCTATAATCCGTTAAAATGGTCAAGAGTTTATTTCCTCCACACTGAGTGCCCAAAATCCAAACAAAACGGTTAAGGAAATATTACTGAACTGAAAAGGCCCAAAACTGTCAAACAGCCTACAGTTCTCAGCTATCTTCAAACAAATGCTTACCTGTTGCTCTGCTGTTGTTTTTCTTTTTTTAAAAAAAAAGTGTGTATATTTTGTCCAGCTACTAATCCAGACACAGAGTACCAAACTAAAAAAACAACCCCTCTCAGTAGCCTTCTTGTATATAAGATAGCAAATCAATAAGCAATTCATATACATATCTGTTTTTCTCATTTTAAAAAACTTTCATAATCAGTGATGTGTTTAAAACCAGAGTGGTGCCCCTAAATTAACATGAACATCAAACTTAGCAAGGAATTCTGTCAATAAATACATTCAAAGAGAAAAGTTTGTTTCTCAACTCAATCCTACTTTTCTACTTTTAGTGTCAATAAAATAAATAAATAAAACCCCAGTAAATAACCTAACAGCATTTATAGAACTACTGCTTCTGAACACTGAAAAAGTCCCAATGCTTATGTAAAAACAAATTCCACAAAGCCCATATAGAGGGAACACTATTTTTTTTTCTCATAAAACTTAACCATAGCTGTAAGACGGGTCACAGATACCAGGCAGCCAAAATATCAAAACATATTCAAAGCTTATTCCTATAATTTCTGACAATCATCCTGATCATAACCATGGAACGCTCCACTACCCTTAACAAATGAATGAAATCAAATGTGCAGCTAAATATAGTCAAGTCTTAATAATCTTTAGCACAGATAATCCACTGACAGATAAGCTACACTATCAGTCCAGGCTACACTTTGCTAAATCCAACTGTATTGTTTCTAAGATCTGTGCAAGTGCAGGAACTGAATGACCATTTTCACACAGTGTAAAGAGACTGAACAAACATGTGGAAGAAAACCTTAGCTGCTTCTGTTCAGGGTCAGTTCAGGTCTCTGACAATGGAAAGCACAGGTGGGGCGCTGAAGCAGGCTAAGACATATTCCACTCAAATCCAGAGAGAATTATTTTTTGGGGCTTGCTACAGATTCTGCTTACAGCGACAGCAGACACCATCACCAAGCCAAAAATAAGTAGGCAGCTGTGTACACTCCAGTGCATGAAAAAAAGGTTATGAGCAACAAGGAATGCCATTTCCATTTGGTGCTTCACATGAACTCTTTAGTTCTTCCAGATCCACACACACCAGCAACTTGGTGCAGAACCTTTTGGATCAGTTTCCAAGATGAAGTGCAATGTTACCACAGTGCTATCTAGAAAACACTTGGCTAGTACAGTCACTATTACCTACAATAACTGAAGTTCCCCTAACCCACTCTGCCTCCAATAACCCAAATTGCCAAGAGTTAACTATGGTTGTTTTCACAGATGAACGCCAGCTCGCAATCAAAATCATGACAGCCGCTTGCTTACTCCCCTCTCTACCTCCAAACAGGGAAGAGAATCAAAAGGGAAGGGAGAAAATCATGGACTGCGATAAAAACAGTTTAATAAAACAAAAAAATAACATCAATATACTAATACTACTACTGATAATAATTATTATTATATACATAAAATGAAAATAGAATATAAAATATACTCAGTGCACTTCCTCACAAACTCCATCCACATGGAACAGCCAGTCCTGGGAAGGGAGAGCACCCTGGGCCCAAACAGCCGATCCCAGGGGAAGAGAGAAAAAGGCAGAAAGGCCCAGAGACCTCTGCAAAACAGCAAAAGGCTGAACCGACAGAACTCCCAAACAGAACTCAGCTGAAACAGAGAAGAATTGAGTCTCCCCCGCCAGAAAAACCAGCACTCCTTAAATACGAAGCATGACGCTAATGGCATGGAATATTCTCACTGATCAGCCGGGATGTCAGTCAAGGTCTGTCCCATCCATACCCCCCCTTCCCAGCTGCCTCACACCTGTGGGCAGAGACCAGAGAGACCTTGGCTCGCAGACAACTAAAATAACAGTTAAGTTTTTACATCCTCTCCATTCCACCTCAAAAACACAGGGAAGTTACTTGGAGAAAAACATTAATTCTGTCGTGGGGTGTTTTCTTCTTGTTCTCAAACTAAATCCAGACAATGACCATTCTAGCTACAAAAAATAAAAGTTTCTAACTGCATGAAGAAAATTAACTCGCTTTCAGTCAAACCAGCACAGCTGTAAAAATAATTAATGCCTCAAAAATGCAAATTACCCATGTTTTCTGTTTTCAGAGAAGATGCAGAAAACAGTGCACTCAATTTTAAGAACATTCTTCAGGCAAAAGCCTTTGGGATTTGTCCCAGTCTCGAGGTAGTGTGAATGTTTAGGGTAGTGAAATCATTCTGTAAGTAATGAGAAAAATTTGTACCAAAAAATGGTGACCCATAATTATATTTGTAGCCTATGTTAGGAAACACTAAACCATACTGTAATCATTTTGCAGTCTAGAGATTCCAGGGCATCATGTACAGTAGATTTGCCACTCTAAAATTTCAAATTCAGCTCTGGTAAGTATCATGGGTTATTTAGAAGACATACGGAAAAGGGGAAAAGGGATGGCCAGTTTTCTGTACTAGGAATGCCCAATCTATCTGGGCTCCTTCATGCTGAAAACAAGACTAAAGAAGAATATGACAGAGGTCTACAAAGCCAGAAGAGGTATTAAAAATGTGAACAAAGAATAACTGCTTTTTGTCACTTCCCATCACTTAGCAAGTGCCCAGTAGCATCAAACAAAAACCGTAAGGTACCAGGTTCAAGACAAATGAGCGTACATCTTGACACACTGTATGCACCAACTGCAAAATGCCTTGCATACAACATTATGGATACTAAACCTTTATACAGAAGTGGACACATTAATAGTGTGATGGACTCTTCTTCCACTAAACACAAAAATACCGTCTCTGATTCAAGAAGTCCCAAAGTGTAAATACTTACAGGCTGGGAAAGTACTCTGAGAAAGCACACAAGAACCTTCCCAAGAATCCAATTCTTGCTGATAAAGAGAGCAGGCCCAATGTTATCTGGCCTCCACAATATGCCCCTATTCTCTATCTCAGGCTGGCACTTTTAAGTTCTGTATAAGGTCCATGACAGTATTGCTCCAAGAATGCTATATTTATGGTGTCACTAAAAACTGTAATTCCATATTTGCCATAGATGATACTGGAGAACCCAACACTATCCCTCAGCAACTGTACTAATAAGCATGACTAAGGTACAGTAGACATCTCCAACTAGAAATATAAAACCTAAAAAGCAAATCTAAACAAGTGTTGATCTCCAGACAGTCAGACAAGCAGTAACAGGCCAGTAAAAGGAGGAAGAATACACACAGAGGAACCTCATGCCACTTGGGAAGTGAGAGACAAAAAAATCCCGCAACACACCAACACATACAGCACCGTTACTGTTTTCTAATCAGTAATACTTAGAAACAACAAAAGTTTAATTCCCAGACTACTTTGTCATATATATCTTGCAGTGCTCCGAAGTTCTCTAAAGGCAAGATAACACCATTATATAAGAGCTATAATATTAGGTTGCTTTCAGTTACAGTCACGCAACTGACTTAAGACAGCTCATGTACAGGCTGCTGCTGAAAGAACAGTCCTGGCCATTCTCCTTTATCAGCATTAGCATGGTGAGCTGGGTCAGGAAACTAGTTTCATTTAGGTGAAAAGGAACTCAGGAGGGACAAAGAAAAAGTTTAAATGCTAGTATCATCACAAAGGAGGAGGAAGTAACGCATAGCGAGGACCCTCCCTGAAATAAGTGTCTTACTGCAGGTTAAGAAAATCGTGGAACCCTATAGTAAAAGCTCAGTATACCAAAAAACATCAAGATCCCTGACATAGAAGAAAATAATTGTATCTTCAACACTCAAACAAAACACATTTTTTCACATTATTAAAAATCAAATATCCAGAAGACTGTTTAAAAAACAAACAAACAAACAAACAAACAAACCCGCCACAATTTACAAGAGCAGCAGACTCTGTATGAGCTAAGCTATCTGCATGTTCAATACAAAAACTGCACTGGTTTTCTGGCTACAAAATGAAGTAACTTATTGCGCAGAAAGAAGCATAACTGTATATCATTGACATAAAAACAGTAATTTCTTCACTTGTTCTGAAAATCTAAGCCCATTTCATTATTTCTATACTTACAGAAAGACTCTAAGAACAAATTTCTAAAGCTAGATCACTACAAGGTTTTACCAGAAATTCTTGTTTCAAAGTTTCTGCAGGAATACCTGCATCTTTTTATCATTTCCCTAGGCAACAAACGGTGTAATAGCATTAAAAAATTCCAAGTACTAACCTACTGTAAACATAGTTTTAAACTGGCAAGCCCATGCCATGACTTTCAACAACATTTCCTTAAATCAAAACTCTTCTGGCACAATCCCTTGTTATACAACCCTTGGAAAGGAAATCTTCAGGTTAAGAATGTAGCTTTCTGAAATGCAACACCAGTTGGAGCTCATTTTTTCCAAGGTTCACATCCTTCTGTAAAGCTGTTATTTAAATGACGTTTGGTCCATAAAGTAGAATTTGCTGTGTTCAGCACTATGGACATGATCTATTACTGAGGAAAGGATGCTTCCAGGAGGAGTACATATTCTTCAGACTTCTCTGCTATGAAATTTTCACTATGAAGCTCTCACTGATTAAAATATTTGGTCATGAAAATTATAGTAGGAGCAAAACTGTCCATATAGTGTAACATCTTTGCTATTTAAACTTAAATAATTTCAATCTTACACAGTAATTCACTTTCAGACAAGAATTCAGGATTACAATTAATACAGCTATGAAAGAGAACACTAATAGGATGTTCAGATCTTTGATGCAAACTCTCAAAGTAAGTTCTCAAGACTTTACGCATAGAAGTTTCAAAATTACCATAGAGAATAGCAAGGCATTCTCAAACACTACTTGAAGTATAAAACCAGAAAACGCTTCAGTTACTTCATACTTGACAAATTTTACTGTATATTTCAAGAGGCTTGAGGCTTTCTTATTGCTTATTTCCTAAAGAAGCAAGTGTCCAGCTGTTGTTTCTCAAGAGATGAATTCAACACTGCCACATATCAAGCCACCTGAGAGGAAGAAGAGTTTTAAGGCTAAAGTATTGGGCTGGCACTTAAGATGGTAGTTTCACTGACACACACACAACACAGACTGAATACAATCTCTCAGCACTCATAAATGACACTAAATTCACCAACGTGTATGAGATAAGCAGACACCAGAGTGGTGAATGCTAGAGCATGATCTATACATTGCAGTCAAAGTGTAGGCAAGCAAAAAGGTGCATCAGCCCAAACACAAGCAGGTTCTGCGTTCCTGCAACTCAACTGCAACAGAAACAGCAAAACTGCATCAACTGTGTCAACACTAAGCTAAGATATAAATTAGTTAGAATATTATGTATGCAGCATAAAATTTCCAGAATATAATTTACATAAGACTGTCCAAATGAAATCCAGAATCTTGATCCACTTTCTTTTCTCACAAGAGGAAGGGCTCAGTATCAAAATGACCAGGCTATTTACAGATAGATAATGGACGGGAATTTACAAGTATCTAGTAAAGAGAGAAGAAGGAATTCCAGAAGTGATTGAAAAGTTAATTGAATTTTTTCACTCATATCATCCAGCTATTTGTATAAACATTATTAAGACAAGATATTCAGTAGAGACTTTCTCTAGCAGTTCTACTCAGCAGGAGCAGAACTGATGATAACCTAAATGATGAAATTAGAAAGATGCAAGGGACAGGTAATCAGTACCGCAACTTCTCAGCTCTTAACTTCTTTGTTACAAAACTCATTAGTATTATCAGGCACGAAAGAGCTATCCTTTGAAAATGCACTGGTGCATTCAGTCTAGGCTACAGACATAAAAATTCTGCTTTTCTCCACTTTCAACAGTTTTCTACAAATGTTGAACTCCAACTAAACACACATACAATTTATCCTTTTTACCCATTAAAATCTTATGTTAAAATGCAGTTTCTCCACTCTAACTTTTTCTAAAAATAAAACTAAGAGTAACAATCGATGTTCTCAAACTAAATTCAACCTAAATTGGACAAATAAAGGTTACTGTAAAATACGTCTCACTTTCAAAACTAGCCTGTGTTTTCAGTTATGTTTAGGATCCCTACAATTTTTCTTTCATAGACTTATTTCCCTCATACAGAACAAGAGAGTTCACAAAAAATAAGAATAAAACTTACCCCCATTATCTGTTCTCTTTAAAGCACCATCCTTATGAGGGCATAATTCACATCTCTAGGAAAAAAAAGCAAAAATAAAATAAAAAAATGGAATGATCACAGAAGCATTGAAAAAGAAACCACACACATCAAAACTGTTTACTGACATTAAGGAAGCAACTATTCTTTAGAAGTGAATGGGTGTCTTTTCCCTTAACCTTTACTTGAATATTACTGTTAGTTTATCACAAACAAAGCTCCAGATCTTGAAACAATGATATATTAAAGCTACTTGCAGTTCTACCTCCAAGTTTTTATTCCTAGATTCCATGCTCTGGAATTCTGAAGACAGGCCTCCAAAAACTATCACGTGGGGTAGACTAGCTTGGTAAGAAACTTGGGCATGGTCCAAAGACTCCCTACTGTATCTCCTTTTTGTAGGATCTCTGTGTTCACCAAGGTGGTCAATCACAAAGACGTGTCACAGATATAATCAGTACAGGTACACACATTATGGCTGACTTCACATTCTGCTGACTCTCACCCCAAGAGACCAAAAATAACCTTGCTTTCTGCCTCAGAAAAAGGAGGTCAGAAGCTGACTCATTCTTGAAATTCTCCAAGACTGTATGCCTGGAAACACGCAGTTCGACATATTCTTCTGACATACACCAGGATCACAACACAACATTTCTGCTATTGTTGCCTCTATCAAGTTCCTAATAGCAACTTTAACTGTCCTAGAGCAGTGTGAACGAATTCCAAAACAGTTCAGAGATGACACAAACAGAACAGGTTTGAAACACATTCCACTTCAACTGCTCCAATTGACATGCAAAGGAACACAATTATAGAAGATCCTATACCTAGAAATCATGTTATTAAAACCTTTATGTACTCCCAAATTAGGGACAACTCAAAGTATACCAATCTAACAAGCTAGAAGAACAGTCTGATAATCAGATGCAATCTTAATACCACATCTTTCAAACAGAGAGGGACAGCTGGCATCAGTACAGATCTTTCCTGTGCTGACTAACAGTACTATTCTGTTACCACCTACCTGGCAAGTCAGCAGATAAAGCAGCCTGTGATGCTAGAAGTATCTCAGAAATAGATTGTCCAAACCTATTTGAGGAATAAGAAATTCCATTCCTGAAATTCATATGGCTGAAGTACATCTTGAGGACTATCTATTCCTCTTAATGTGTAATAAAATTTATATCAGCAGCAAAGAGGCTTTCACAAAGGGTAGAACAGGAAAGTTCTTAAATTATTTTTGCTCAGTACTTTAGTATAGACAACTATGTATAGGAAGAAGAATCTTTAGGATTGCTGCTTTTTGTCTTTTGCTTCACTCATCCCTCATTCACATTCACCCACTAAAATGACCAGCAACTTACTGAAAAGGTAACATTAAATCTATGGTGAAATTCAGAAATAAAAGCAGTTGAAAACTTCTAAATAATTTTGTAAGCTGCCTGCAGATTTGGAGCACTACACTACTTTTTTAAGTCAAGATTATGAGGACCTCCTCACCACTGAAATGAACTGAGCAGTTCATTTCAAACAAAATCCTACACACGCAGTATGCCTGTGAGCTGTATCTTAACACTCTAGCTCTCCAAACATCAAATACTGGGTGCTGAGAGACATTCAGTAGCTGTAGGTTCATTCCAGTGAATTCCCCATAAACTGAAACAGATTCTCAAAGTGAGAAGCCTAGTGTGTATTGGTGGTGACAGCATAATATGGTTTGTTCCCACCCCAAAGCTGTGAGCAGAGATGATATATCCACCACTGAGACAAGGGAAGCTGTCAGCATAGTCTACCTTGCCCCACCTCTGCAAGCCTGTGAAGTTTGACATACATTCTCACTAGTGGCAAAACCCGTTTTGGAGGTTCTCCCCTCCACCTCTCCCTTATTAATCTCTCCCTCCACCACTCCCTCATCTGCTGACCCAACTATCTGTAGGACTGCCCCTTAAAACAGATCAGTGAAATGGAGTGAAATGATCCTTTTTAATGTTTTTAATTCAGGTCATATCACTGATACAATTTAAGCATAATCCCACAGTCAGTTGCATAAGGAAAACTGAAGGCAGTGAACCATAGCACTGCAGCATTAATAAAGAATTAGCAAACTTCTTAAGCGAACTTTACCACAAAACGTAAAAAAAATAAAATTGCCACAGGATACTGAGCAGCAAGGAACTGAACCAGCCCTTTATCCAGAACAGTTAAGGGTGCTTCATTCAGTCTCTTAAGAGCTCAGTTTCAACTAATTTCTTTTTGTCTCATACCTCTAATAGGACTCAAGTCCATTGGGTCTTCCCTCATTACTCCTCTACAGACCTGGCTGCAACCAGTTAGATACAAGATAGAAGACAGAAAACCGAAGCAGAGGAGGAAGCTTTGACAGCAGAAGAAAAGTTCTGAGATTTCAGCTAAATATGCTCTCGCTGGCAGGGAGCAGCATCAGCGTGCCTGCCCTCAGCTCTCACTGGGCTGGAGCCAGGCAACTGAGCAGAGACACTTGCACTCTGATGACACAGAGCACTGCTGGTGCCCTGAATTCTGGCTACAATCTGCAACAAGCAGCATCCTAGTAAGACAATATACCACGCAGTGACCCTTTCCACTTCACTCTCTATGTTACGAACCTAACTCCTTCCCAGCCTCCACAAGCTCAGATTCTGTCAACTATTTCTGCTCTCTCAAGTTTCATTATGCAGCACATAGTAACACCAATAGCTTTGCCAGGTGGGAGCAGTGTGCCTCATCCCTTGAGACGGGTAATTAGCAGCTTAAAAAAAAAAATCCCTAACACTTTATTACTAGTTCTAAAATCTTACAGCAATATAGAATTTAAAATATATATATATATATAGTTTCAGATGAGAATTTGCAAAGTGACTGAAAAAAAAAATCTTCGGTACTTTTAAAATGGTTAAATGCATGTTGTTACAAAGAATTCTGTAGGAGAAAGGAAAGGAGACAGTTGGGTGTACGTGTATCTCAGAAGTCCTCTGTTACTTGTAATTTGTTGTGTGAATGTTTTTGTCCACACAGTGTCTCCTCTTCCAGTTTACATCTGGATGGAGCTTGGAGTTTAACTGAACAGCAACAGCAGAGTCTCTCTACTAAATGCCACATCACATACAACCTGTATGAGGGAATAAGGTTTTGATCTCTGCAACACAGTATAAGGAATAATTCGACCGTCATCAGATGGTCTCTAATATTTGAGCACATGGACCACGTCAGAGCTCTCTTCTCCAGGTATGTATTATGTCTTAGCTCTGGCAAAGGATTTCTGACACAGATTTATTGCCTGAGCATTCAAAAACATTGTGGGGAACTACTTAACAAGCGGGGGACGGAGGAAGTAGCGAGAGCAAAAACAACACCCACAAGATATTACAGCATAAACAGAGCAAGCTCCTATGACTGATCAACAGTTCAGATAAATACCATCAGGTTAGACAGTGCAAATGTGAATACCAAAGACGCTGACTGTGACCCAACAGAATAACCCATCCTTTGGTGTGCTGAAGGGCACTAGTCCTATAGCAGGGAGGAGCATCAGTGCACCTGGTGCTGTAGGTACAGCCAGTTGAAATAGATTTGAGGACGAAAAGTGAAAAATACAATAATACTGGCTCAAGGAAGACTGAAGTTAGAGTGACATCCTCCCTTCCTGTCCTTACAGAGTGTACCATGAACATCTCATTTTTGCTTCTGTTCAAGCAGAATTCAGGTGAACTCTCAGCAGGAATTCCTTTGGACTATGAGGTCTCCTGTAGAGCACTAAAGTGAAACCCATCTCAAAGTTCTGCAGCTGGGAAAAGTCTAACAGTGTAGCTGTCACAACCCACTTCTGAGATACATAAACAGCAAGTTAATTAAGTGAAAGAAGACTGATCCTGTAACCTTCGCATCCAGGTGAACTGAGACCACCTGGGTCTGATGAAAAACCCACTGCCTCCTGAAGGGTCCAATCACTAAGAAGTCACCCAGCAGACCTAAAGTGGTCATAAGCATGGGAGGCCCATGCAGATGGGGAAAGAACCAATTTTTTTCTGACATTATTTAAAAAGTAGAAATAATAAAGAAGAAATAAAGAACAGTAAAATTAAAAAAAAAAAAAAGTAAGAAGAATGGGGGTGTCCGCTAAAGATACTCAGCAGAAAAAAGTTCCAAGACCAGAACAGAAGAAGGAGCTAAAGAAATCAATCTTCCTATACAGAATTAGTTACAGTCCGATTTGGTTCCACTGCATCATGGCACAGAGTTTTCTTCCCCTATTTTAGATAAATACGCCTTTACATGTCAGCCAGGACTAATGGCTACCTTAAACAGCAGTAGATAACATTAGACAAAGCTAATTACAGGAGTCTTTTTTTTTTTTTTTTTTTTTTGTTAACCTAACTCCACCTATTTTTCAACCGGAAATGGAGGAAAGGCCCAGAGAAGCTGATTTAGCTCAGACTACCTCGTTCATGTAGAAATTAAGAGAAAGAGCAAGAGACACATAGCAGATAGGGAAGATAAAGAGAGGTAGGAACAAGACTATACTAGTAGGAGAGGAGGAAAAAAGACTAGTAGAAATATAGCAGTGTTCTTCCCTCAGGGTTCTGTAAATTTGGAGTAGGTTTCATAAAGCATCATCCGCAGACATTCATTATATGCTGTCTCTTGTTATAATAAAACAAAGGTCAAAAAATTCTTGTGCAACTATCTTACTGAATTCTGGTCCAAGGTAGGCCAATGGAACCATTCACCTGAATAATGACTGTCAACCAAGTAAAGTCCTGCAGGACTGAATTCCCAGCATTGCAATGAGGCAAACTGTGTGTTCCAATATGACCTGTTAACCTAAATACACCACAGTTCCTAAAAGTTACCTGAGAAATTAGGCTGCAATTCCAGCTGACTTCAGGCTCACTCTAAGCTAAGATAATTGCACAGTGCTGCCAAAAGAAGATCACTGGCCATCCCCTGCTGTGTACTTTCTACTGCCTCACTTGCTCTGGGAAGAGCTTTTATTTGACCATATGGAAATCCTAATCAGCAAGCTAAAAATGAAATACTTCTTTTTTCAGCCAGTTCACTTCTTTGATCCGTCTTTCCATATGGCCATATGAACAATAACGGCAGATAAAAAAAGTAACAGGAACACAAGATGGGGAGTAGGGCAAGGATACAACTACCCTGTTCAGGAGATGGCAGCATCTAGGCTGGCCACGAGTATGAAATTCCAACCAAGGGCCTTAAGAGTTTTTAAAAAACCCGCACCACACAAGCAAAACTTCACCACATCACACCCACACCCTCAAAAAAGAAAGAAAAGCAAACAAACATACATTAAAAAAAAAAAAAAAACACACACACCACACCTGAAACAGACTGATTTAATTTCAGCAGTACAGACATATTTCTTGGGCCCAGCCCAAGACATTTATTTGGCCAATTTTCTTTTGATATTTCCTTGACATTCACATATTCTAAGTTTTTTAACAGGCATCAGCCATATACACAAACTGTTTATTTTACAAGCTTATTTTCCCTCCCAAGCCATATTATACTCAGCATGGCACCTCTGCTACCAGAACAGATTTTTTAATCCAAAGTACATTTTGATCACAGAATTATTGACAACAACAACCAAAACAGTATTTAACTGAAAGGAGCAACTCTTGCAATACATGACCCTTAAAGTTACAAATAACATAACAGCAAGTCACACAAAATCAGCATCACAGTTCTTGAAACCTGACACTCAATCTCTTTCAAGTCTTTAATCAACAAGAGTTAAAATTTGGCATACAAAACATTTTATTCTGCTGCTCCAGTTAATCATTAATCAAACAGCAGACTGGTTAAATCCATTTGGTTTTGTTGCAAGTATTTGTTCATATTTTTGTGAAAACAAACCATGAACACACTCCATCAAATTATGACTTTCTTAAAATTAAGCTAGTAGGAGAGAGTCAGTTGCCAAGCACAAGTCATTTTATTGCCTTACTTCTGAATTTGCTTCCAAATACATCTATTTTACAGCATGCCATGCTACTGGGTATTTCTGTACATATCAAAACGCAGTAACTCAAAGCACTCCCCCAAAGCACATGGACAGATTTACGAAGATACACAAAGCAGCTGATCAGAAAGTTAGTTTCTGATCAAAGGCTTCCCAGCTGGCAGCCCCTGATGCTCTTGGCCACCTTGTCTCCCATTCCTCGGCAGCTGCGGAAGCCTGCAGCACAGCTGATTGCATCCGGGTATTCGTCTCCAAGTTCTGTGGTACAGCTTCACCTACCAACATTCCATCCCATTCTGTCTCACCCTTGGGTGTCAGCAGAAGGAAACATACAAAAGTCACCACTAATACTCTTTATCTTATCTAAAATAATCTTTGCGAATCCTATAGACTTTGAATATGCTAGACAGATTTACACACTACTACTTCAGGTAATTAAAAAATACCTCAATATGGGCTAAAAACCCAGTTTAGAAGGGTAAAGACATCCATATGGGTAGTTATTTCACTTAATGTAAAACAATGTAACACTGGCAGGCGCATACCATTGCTGTCAAAAACATAAAAATTCTGGGAAAAAAAAAAGATGCCTAGAAAACAGCTCTGGATACAAAGCTGATCACAAATCATATCTAGAGTTTCAGTTATGCCAATGCTCCACATATGTCATCTTACCTATATGTAACTAGTTGAAGTTCTTTAGTCACTTTTTGGATGAAAAATTATCTCCTACGTTTGAAACATTTTTGCTATTTTTTCTCCCACAAAAGGTGTGAAATTTGTATTCCATCTTCTCCAGAAGAAAGCATCTTATATTTTCTCACCTTCCTTTTATACTTTTTTTCCTCTTCTCCCTAGTGTTTTGGCCCATTTATTTGAAGGGAGGGCGGGGGAGGAGTATGAAAAAATAATACATACATTGGAGTGAAAAACATTGAAAATAAGAAAAACCCTGTTTTTCCCCTAATAAACCTGGAAAAATTTGAGGTCATTTTACTGATTAGTTTGGGTTAGATTCAGGCAAATATGGTACTGAATAACAAATGTAAACATAGTTCCCTCTATAAAGAGAAACCATATTCCAAAGGCAGATACAAGTATACTAATTACACCACAGACAACCCACTTAACAGAAAACCTAATTCAAATTCAGCTTATCAGAGGGTATCTACAGAAGAATAAATGCCTTAGAGCCTACAAAGAAACTGTTTTTGCAAGATCAGACAATCAGAAGAAGAAAAACACAGATATTTGTGGAATGGTGCAAACCAGTATACTGGAAATTCAGATCTTGGCACAAATTCTATCAATAGATGAGAATTCACAGGGAGTTCGTACAAAAACAGATGCAGCAACAGGATGCGTACCAGACTGACCATGTCTACATCTGCTGGCAGTAACTTACCCCAGCCGTCGGAACCCAGTGACATCTCATTTTTCTGTTCACCCCTCCCAACTGTCTTCTATGAAGCAAAATGGATACTGCCAACAGAGAAAGACTAACCAGAGAAGACCATCCTCTCAGCCCTTGAAGCCTGCAGAAAGTCCAATAAAACTCACAGGCATCCCCAGATGCTGCAGAAACTACTGAACCTCTACTAACACAAAATTTAGGCTATCTATTGATATAAAATCCTTTGTTATTTCACTAATATTTTATTTGTTTTGTTTTCTTAAAACCAATTAGGTACACTGAAAATTCTCATTGGCATTTATTTCTGATTTTTTACACCTGTGCTTTATAATGCTTGCCATAGTCAAAACTTCATTTTTCACTTGTTCAGCACAGCAAAAAGGATAATTTGCATAAACTCTTTTCCAAAAGCTTCTACAGGAATACGTTGATCCACCAACAGAGACTGCTATCTACAAAACCAAATCTATATTTTCTTATTCCTTAGTTTCTAAACTACACCTGGATACCAATGTCCAGATAACAATAGTCTCAGCCTGTAGGATTTTAAGGCCTTACTGATAAACCCACTGTCACAGTTTAACCCAGCCTGTAATCAAAACCACAATAGCCCCTTGCTCGCTTCCCCCACACACCCTCCAGTAAAGGAGATAATCCAAAGGGAAGGCAGAAAAATCACAGATTAAGATAAAAAATTTAATAAAATTTGAAAATTAAATAGAAATAGAATATAAAATATATTAAATGCAATTCCTCACAAAATCCATATGTCCCAAGCAGCCAGTCCTGGGAAGGGCGAGCACCCTGGGCCTGAACAGCCAATCCTAGGGGAAGAAAGAAAAAGGCAGAAAGGCCCAGAGACCTCTGCAAAACTGCAGAACAGCAAAAGGCTGAACTGACAGAACTCCCAAACAGAACTCAGCCAGAACAGAGAAGAACCGAGTCTCCCCAGCCAGAAAACCCAGCACTCCTTAAATATGAAGCATGACGCTAATGGCATGGAATATTCTCATTGATCGGCCTAGATGTCAGTCAAGGTCTGTCCCGTCCATACCCCACTTCCCAGCTGCCTCACACCTGCGGGCAGAGACCAGAAAGACCTTGGCTCCCAGACAACAACTAAAATAACAGTTAAGTTTTTACATTCTCTCCATTCGACCTCAAAAACACTGGAAAGTTACTTAAGGAAAAACATTAATTCTCTCTCGGGGTGTTATCATCTTATGCTCAAACTAAATCCAAACAACAACCATGCTAGCTATGAAAAATAAAAGTTTCCAAATACATGAAGAAAATCAACTTGATTTCAATAGAACCAGCACACCCACAAAACACCCACTTTCAATATTTTGATCTAAATGGCTCTACAAATGATAGCTTGTAACCACATAAGTATTTGAAGCAGAAGTCAGCAAGTAGCTAACTACACAATTTTTCAATCAAGGTATCTGAAGAGAGGCAAACTTAAGTTCCAATGTTTCCAACCCATGACTCACAACAGACTGCAGTATTTGTAAGACACAATGTAGAACCAACAGGAATCAGATGATCTTCTGTCACATTCAAGAATCCCCAACTGGCTGACACTACTAATAGAGCAAACGAACGCATGCTGTCAGTACTTCTCTTCGGAAGTGCTATGTTCTGCAACTTGACAACTTAAGAAATTAAGTCATCTCCATCTTCAAATAATCATTTCTTGATGCTGACAAATTTGCCAAATCTCTGCCCCATCTCTATTCAGTCATCTGTCCCAGGAGAAGAAGAGAACTTTTTTTTAAAGCAGACAACTGACAGGTAAAAAAAAAAAAAAAAAAAACAACGACTGACTACCTGAAGCATTTCGGGTTTTATACCTGGATAAATTATAGACACTCGACCTAGTTCTCTTTATAAAGGCATCAGATAAAAATATATGCAGATTCAGTTAGCTCTGTCAAAAACATGTACTACAGACAATAAATTTACAGACTATGACAAGAAGATTAGAGGCACTCAACATGCAAATCAGCATTCTTCCAAGACCATCCAGTCAGTACGTACTACAGGTGACATTCAGTCATACTTTTACTCAATACACGTAATCTAACTAGAAGAGAGAGAACATAAAGTAGAATGTACCACTGTGACGACACACACGTATCAAGATCTGGCTGCTCCAAAAGTCCAAAACCATAAATCTCCCACTACATATTTAAGACTAATAAGCCCTACTAGATTTTGCAGGAATATGAATTATAAACATACACAAAGCTTGAGATTCACACATTGATCATGAATGGAAAACGTCAGAAGGCTATGAGAAATATCTGTCATGTTTGGCTGGATTTCCCACTAAACACCCAAGCTTTTGTTACCAGGCTGGAAGTATGCAACTGCCCAATCCGGTCTAGCTGAAGAAAACACAGTATGTGATGGTTCACTTCAGTGTCCTGCAACATATCACTGCTGTACCCTAAAAATTCACAGGTGTAAAATGCTAGCACGCATTTTAAGCAAGGCTCCTTGCAGCTGAGGAGCTCCTTGCTTACTTGAGAGACTTCTGACAGTAATTTGTCTAGCAATGAAACAGTCACAAAGCATTTCTGCTTAAGAATTAAGCAATTCCTGTAACAGAAAATGTTTTGCCCTAGTCCCACTTTGGTTAGTAATTTTGCCACAGAAATTTTAAAGCATTTACTAAAGTACCTGTTAAACTGATACCTATGTCAAAAAATTTTTGATCAAGCAGGACTTGAGTGATGGAACACTGTTTTAAAGACTGAACGCTCCATGTATCCATATTTACCATAATGTAATAAATTACTGCACAAATAAAGTGTACATTTAGGTAAACTGCTGCTAATCAAAACTGAAGAAAAATATTAGCAGACCTTTTCTGCTGTAATGAAGTGCTTCAAATAAGTTTATGAACTCATCTGTGTACTTACAAATCAAGCAGCAAGTATGCATACAAGCAGGGAAAATGCAGCACACGCACAAATAAAAAAGACATGAAGGCAGCACAATCAGAAATAGCATTAATATTCCCACTTTGATATGCACAGCACACAATACAGTGAATAAGGTGCAGTTTACCAGTTGGAGTGGAAGATGCACAGAAATTATTCAGTACTTCTGCAGCATTTTCTGTTTGTACTCCTAACTTTGATGACCAGACACTATGCAATCCCAGGCAATTCTGTTGTCTTGAGTCCCAGTGCAATAAGGTTATGGGTCTCTAATCACTACGTATACCATTAAAAACAAAAAATCAGAACAGGAAAAAATATCTTCTCCTACTCATGAAATGCAAAGTAAAGAACACTCACTCGTCTAAGTAATGGACAAGAAACACATCATCCAATCAACAGCATTTCAGAATAAAATCAGTTGTTTCACCTTCTCTATCATTAGAAATTCCCCACAATCATTCTGCTCTTCCCTCTTTAGTTCTGTTCAGTCCACATTTTCCCCTTTAGCTCTCCCAACTACTATCTTTATCTCAAATTCCTCATCCTCCATATTTGGTGCCAAAATGGACTGTGGTGGGTTGACCCTGGCTGGACACTAGGTGCCCACCAAAGCCGCTCTGTCTCTCCTCTCCTCAGCTGGACGGGGGACAGAAAATATAATGAAAGACTCGTGGGTTGAGATAAGGATAGGGAGATCACTCAGCAATTATCATCACAGGCAAAACAGACTCAAATTGAGGAAAAAATAATTTCATTTATTGCAAATCAAATCAGAGTAGAATAATGAGGAAAAAAAAAAACAAAACACCACGAAACAAAAAAACGAAACAAAAAAACGAAACAAAAAAACGAAACAAAAAAACGAAACAAAAAAACGAAACAAAAAAACGAAACAAAAAAACGAAACAAAAAAACGAAACAAAAAAACGAAACAAAAAAAAACGAAACAAAAAAACACGAAACAAAAAAACAAAACAAAAAAACAAAACAAAAAACAAAACAAAAAACAAAACAAAAAACAAAAAAAACAAAACAAAAACCAAAACAAAAAACACAAAACAAAAAACACAAAACAAAAAACACAAAACAAAAAACACAAAACAAAAAACACAAAACAAAAAACACAAAACAAAAAACACAAAACAAAAAACACAAAACAAAAAACACAAAACAAAAAACACAAAACAAAAAACACAAAACAAAAAACACAAAACAAAAAACACAAAACAAAAAACACAAAACAAAACACAAAACAAAAAACAAAACAAAAAACAAAACAAAAAACAAAACAAAAACAAAACAAAAAAACAAAACAAAAAAACAAAACAAAAAAACAAAACAAAAAAACAAAACAAAAAAAAAACAAAACAAAAAAACAAAACAAAAAACAAAACAAAAAAACAAAACAAAAAAAACAAAACAAAAAACACCAAACAAACAAACAAAAAACAAAAAAAAAAAAAAACCACCACCCTAAATCTCAAAACACCTTCCCCCACCCCTCCCTTCTTCACAGGTTTAACTTTACTCCTGAGTTCGCTACCTCCTCCCCCCAATCCTGAGTGACACAGGGGGATGGGGAATGGGGGTTGTGGTCAGTTCATCACACATTGCCTCTGCTGCTCCTTCGTCCTCCAGGGAGGACTCCTCACACTCTCACCAGGGGGTTCCTCACACAGGAGACAGTTCTCCATGAACCTCTCCAACATGGGTCCTTCCCACAGGCTGCAGCTTTTCACAAACTGCTCCAGTATGGCTCCCTTCCACAGGGTGCAGTCCTTTCAGGAACAGACTGCTGCAGCCTGTGTCCCCCCACAGGGTCACAAGTTCTGCCAGCAAACCTGCTCTAGCATGGGCTCCTCTCTCCACGGGGCCACAGGTCCTGCCACGAGCCTGCTCCCGTGTGGGCTTCCCACAGGGTCACAGCCTCCTTTGGGCACATCCACCTGCACTGCACTGCTGTGGGGTCCTCCCCAGGCTGCAGGTGGATCTCTGCTCCACTGTGAACCTCCATAACCTGCAGGGGGACAGCCGGCCTCACCATGGGCTGCACACGAATCTCTGTTCCAGCGCCTGGAGCATCTCCTGCCCCTCCCTCACCAACCTTGGTGTCTGCAGAGCTGTTTCTCTCACATTCTCACTCCTCTCCACATCTGCAATTGCTGTTGTGCAGCAACTTTTTCCCCTTCTTAACATTAACCCAAAGGCGCTACCACTGTCACTGATGGGCTCAGCCTTGGCCAGTGGTGGGTGTCTCTTGGAGCTGGCTGGCATTGGCTCTGTTGGGCATGGGGGAAGCTTCTTGCAGTTTCTCAAAGAAGCCACCCCTCAGGTACCAAAACCTTGCCAAGCAAACGCAATACAACATGCTATGCCTAAATATCTTTAGGCATACTTTTTATTGCAGTTATTCAGCTACAAACAAACATTCACTGCCTTCCAGGCTGCATAGCCATTCATAAAAGACAAGATTGTGCTGTTGGATTTGTTGGTTTTGTTTGGTTGTTTTTCTGGTTTGGAGTATTTTGGGCAGGGGGGGCAGGGGAAGGCAGAAGCGGTAGTAGCAGTTTCTCATGTTTATTTTAAAAATCTACTAGCAATTTGTATTTTACAGTCACTTTTACTTCTCATGTTTAAAGTTTACTATCTACTGCTGTGTAAAAGCCATACAAATAACAAAAGCACATAGGTCAGTTTTTCTGTTGTATGCTCAAAACTAAAGCAATTTTTTCTACTACTTGTTATAGTATTCTTAAAAATGTCCTTTAAGGAAAATTATGGATACACATTAAAAAAACATTCATTTCCAAATTTCTTTAAGAATTATTTCAAGAGATCTTGAAAGAGAATGCATAGTACATTAATCCTGAGTGATATGGTGGTCAGCATTTCAAGTCGAAGGAAAAAAGAAAACAGCAAGTTTCTTTCTTATAAAATTTAGTTCACCTCTACTGTGACCATATTTATCAATATGTATTCTAGTTTTCAGACACAGGTGTAATAACCACTTCAAAACTGATTCTAAGCACAGGCACCCAGATCCCATTCCCCTGGAGGCAGCCTGTTGAGCCAGAGCTGTCAGAGCTCTGATCGCAAGCCCATCTGCATATTGAAAGCCTACATTCCTATTTCCTCCTTCTTTGCCTCCTTCTGTTTAGGCAAAAGGCAAGTAATACTACACCTACAGTTATTTTATCCTACATAAATGCTGGGGATGGGATGTTAAACTATGGATACATCATACAACTCTTATAAGCAACTCTACAGTAACAAACTTGTAGATGCATGTGATTAAAGATTTTTTTAAGGGAACTTGGAGAGGAGAACTACAACTGTTGTTATATTAAAGATTAAAAAAACCTCAAGTGTTCAGACTGTGGATCATCTGTGCAGCAGATACAGGAACAGCTCAGGTCTGACAGGATTACTAGCAGGAACCTATCACTATGAGAGCACAATATACGTGAACTGGCTTTGGAGGTAAACAGTATAGCTACATTTCTACAGCTCTGAATCCTTAAGTATTAAGTACTGTATTATCTAAACTGACTCTGCAACGACAGTCTTCCTGCCTCCACACTGAGTCCCAAGAAACACATATGCAAGTGCAGAGACTCCAGTTATGCTAGATTCAGCTGAGATCCAGATGAACACTACCTCAAATCTTGTGTGGCAAGCTCCACAGGAACTCACAGCCCCCTCAATGCATTCCCCAGGACTAAAACACAGGTGGCTTATTAAACCAGCTGTAGTGTTGTGCAAATGTGCCAACTCAGTTCTGGGCCAGTATTGCATTCAACTTCATAAGCCACTCCATCAAGAAAACTAACACAGAAACACCAAGTGGTAAAAACACCACCTTTATGACATTAGAGTAATTTGTACCAAGTCCAAACTGATTCTTCCAGATGCAATGACAAGCTTAGAATATACATATTCCAGTGAAACATCAAATTAATATTGGATATTTATTCACTTGCCATGCTGTAATCAATCTGACTTCACACATACAAGCTGAGCTGTGCTTGAGGTAGTACTTCTTGGAATTCTTAACGCTGAAGTTCAGTACTGAGACCTCCTGGTCTCTCTAAATCAAGTTGGATTCACGAGGACAAGCATCTACACACAGCTAATAAGCCTGACCAAGCTAAATTATGCAAATGTTAGATGCCTCTGTGCTGCCTGATATCTCTATCACAGAGATTATTCCAGCTCCTCATGATAAGCATGCATACTAGTAGCTTGTAGTAAACCGTAAACACATTGTCTATTTATACCCCACTATATACTATAATTAAATCATTCTTAAAATAAGATCATCAAGAAAGATGCTTGGCATATAATAGGATGATGGGAAAAAAAGTATTTTTGAACAATTTGAAGAGTTGTGCTACAATTCCTAAATTTATCTTCTCTAGTCTCTCTTCATATACCAGTACTATCAGTCCCTTGAAGACATACAGGCACCATCCAATTTCCCAAGCCAGGACCCAATGTCCCTTACATACTACTTCATATGTATACATCCTCACACAGATCCTAATATTACTTTTTCTTACATCAACATGTACCTGCCTTGCTTTTTGACTCAGAAGTTCAGGTACATCTGAAGACACCAAAAATGCCCACTATGCAGGGTAATAACAGCTGGTGCTGACACAGACAAAACTGGGAGCAGTTGCCACCCATCTTGAAGAGATTCATACTCCAAGCTCACCACAGGTCAGCTAAGAAAAATTAGCTGATTTAGAGAAAACCAAGGTTTTTCAAGCAATAGGTAAAAACTTACACTGTGATTGTAAAAAGAGCATACCGGGATTACAATCTTCTATTTATTATGCACTACGTATTCATAATTATAAAGGTAAATCAAGTAATTACCAGACACTTCAATATGTCCATTATCCAGACAGATCACGTGTACAAAAACTGCAGTTCTGCTTATGCACACAAAAACATGACCCTGCTAGAGCCAAGGCCCAGTATAATTTGCGAGGTATGGAACTGTGCTTTCCAACCAGTAGTTGACCATTCAAAACCCAAGACACTGGCTAACACCTCACTATCAATAAAATCAGAGGACAATCAGCCAGGAGGCTTATGTGGCTGGAAAGAAAAAAAACAGAAAACAAAATAGCCGTTGCTTTCACTGACAAGCAGTATGTACCAGCTTAGCAGCAGCACAGAAAACAAAGGGAACACAGTAGACAAGAGTGTATAACAGCTGAAAGTGTATGGGAAGCCAACTGCTCCAACCTGCTGTTAAGAAAAGTTCTTGGGTGACCCACCTGCTTGAGTGACATGCTCCTGAGTTAGCCTATTTCTTGCAGTTGTTAAAGCAAAACTAACTTCAGTGCAAGCAATCAACCCTGGTCTTTTATCAGAACGGATTTACTTGCCCAGTAATTGCAGCTAAAAACAAACAAAAAAAACCCACTACAACATGGCATCAGCAGAGAAAAATATGCCTTGAGTGCAAGACTCACATCTGCAATATAGTGAATTTAATTCTGGTTCTGTTTCTAGACAAAGTGGAGAAGCCAGGAGAAGTCAGGAACACCCACATCATAAATCCTGATGAAAATTCCCTATCATGCACCAGAAAAATCCTCCTAGCCATCATCTCTCTTTCCCCCCACTTATATTTTTAACTTTGCTGTCAATCTGTATATGTCTAACTCAATAACATTAAAAAACGCTACTCTTAAAACTTAACATTGATGATGGTCTTCCCAGGAAAAGAAAGAAACAGCCTTTCTTTAGAAAGGGTGGCAGTTTTGATTTCCTGTTGACAAATACGAAGAGCACACAGAAATCAATATGTTCTTACTCTCACCAATAAGTCTACTTTGGAAGTCGTAACAAAGTCTAGGTTGCCAGGGCATTATGAAAACATTAGTGGCAAGTTGGAAAAAAGCACAGGAATAAGATTCTTTAGTCCTGTGCCAAAAATTCACACAACATCAAGTCATCCTACCATTTATACAGAATTCTATATTAGAAAATGAAACAGGTACAGCAAACAGCTCTTGTAAATACTCTGACACTCACTAACAGTACCTGAAAATTTGGTCTCAGGTTCTTCATCCGTCTTCAGATCCGAAAGTTAGAAATAGTTTACACACTGCCCTAACACTCTGCACCACCTTCTCTTCCAATTTTTATATGAAAAATGTTTCCACAGGCCAAGGAACAGCTTAGTCTTTCTAAATAGTCTCACTTTATCTTTTACTGGAAGACCAACTAAAAAGAACCAAGTAGTGAGAAATGTGATGGTCTTTTTCTAAAAGAGCCTGGAATCATGCAGCTCGATTTAGTAACATACAAGTCTGACCAAAAAAACACTACATGTAATCAAGAAAAAAAAAAAAAAAGTGTTGGGGTTTTTTGTTGTTGTTCTGAACAATCATCTAAATCCCCAATATTCACCATTAAAAAAATATCAAAAAGACAGAGAAATAAAATGTTTCTTCAGTTAGATGTTAACATTAGATTCCAAAATTAAGAACACTACTCATTAGTTAGGTATTCCTAGACTGAAGCCTTCAGCTAGCAATCTAAAGTTACTGTAAAAGAAAATTGGACACAGATTCCACTTCCTCCCCGTACATAATTATATAAGCATTAAACTGACAGGTTACATAAAACCCACACTACAGATAAGAAGACATTAATCTTTGAAAAAGTTGGGGTAAAAAAAAACACGCACACACACTCCATAGAAACTATTAGAATACTTAGAGACAGTTACATAGTTACACTTAAAAAAAAAAAAAAAAAAAGAAAAAGAAAACAGGTCTTTCTGAATAGCATCTTTATGGAACTATGACAGAAAGCTAAGCTATTTTCTACTATTACTGAGATACTTGGGTAAATATTATCCACACAAACATTATAACTAGCATTACTTAATAAACAAAGCACATACCACTCTGGCTGCTCTTTCCTGAGATTCACACTTCCTGCAAAACCAAGGTCCAGTGGGTACTTGAACAATTCCATAGCAAGCTGTTTTGAACAAGAGAAAAACATTTCAGCAAACATAAGACGCACTACAGTATTAATAGTATGAATGTCATTTTAAAAGCTCAGTATTAGTTGATCTCATCAAACTGACATCTATACATTGCACACGAACTCCTACCACAATGGTTTCAGAAATTAAGTACAAACTTCCACTTACTTGTTAAATTTAAAAAATAGTTTGAAAAGTAATATAACCATTCAAGAGCAGCCATGTTTCGTATGTGATCTATTTTGCTATTTATTTACTAGGTAAACTGGTGAAAGATTTCATAATAACAAACACCCATCATTTATAGTATAGCAGTGTCTTTTTTTAAGAAAAAATACAAGTTTGTGTTAAGACACTCATACATGGAGCTACAATCAATGTCTCTTACTCTTTGAGTAAAATAACTGGTCTTAAGAAGGAAATCCATAATAAACTGAACAAAGATACAAAGTTTGCTTTTTCCCCCCCTGAAAAGTCATATGGAGCTGTAAATACGAATGAAACAGAGCATCAGGGCTAGGATCAGTTGCAACTATAGCCAGGCTACAACATAAATACTTAGGAAAGAGATTTTGAGACGTGCAGATTTCTCTGCAAGACTGTCATCTGTATTTTTATAGTATATTTTTTAAAAGCAGGAATTTGATACAAAATTCCACAGAAAAAATAGTCTAGTAATTTGGCAATACTGTTCATGTTTGAAATGTACAGATCAAGAAACTTTAAGAATGGCTGAGTGAATGAAAATACAAGAACACAAGTACTGTGAGTCTATTCTAATACCTGTATGGGTTAATTAACCAACAACAAACAACAAAAAGATTAACATTTTCCTCAAAAAGATAATCCTGAATCTGACATAATATTTTAATATCTAAATTCCCAACAATCATATGTTACTTAAATAAGAAAATGCAGTCTAAGTGTGTAACTAGGAAAAAAACATATAACTATATATGATAAATTAATAGTTATTAGGAAAGTTTAGATTAATTACTATCTTCTATATATAGAAAAATACTATTGGTTTTGTACTAGCATGAAGAAAAAAAAAAAACACTAACGCAATAGCAGTATAAAGAACATCTGGCTCATACACCTTTCCTTCTATGAAGGAAAGTCAATGAAATAATTTCCTATGATATACATGTAGTCATATTAAGATCAGTTGTCATATTCTCTAATACATTATATGAGTACTGACAGCCCAAACTATCTTGACAAGCCCTTTCTACGGTACAATACAGTTATTTCACATGAGAAAAAACATCTTGTTTTTGTTGCATCTATATTAACCACAGATGAGGAGGACTTTGAGTATCTCCTTAGAAATTAAGAGGGAGAATTTAAACATACAATCACATATTTAAATTAGCATGAGACAGTGCAGAGTAAGAAACTAATTACAGAATGCAACTCAGAGACAAGGCTGGCAATTAGATGCAAAGGCAACATGAGCCGTGCAAAGACCAAAGTTGAAGTGAGGTACTTTTCTGTCTGTAAATGTAACAGATTATACCCACAGCCTAAAGAAGTGCACCACAGGTTTGTGCTCTGATATACGGTGATATTGTTTATGGAGTTCCAGAACTTCCTTTGGTTTATACTTTCACTACTATGCAAAGCTTCTTTAAACATATGAAAAGATTTTGTCCTCCACAACTTGCCAATGACTTAACACCTGAAAATAAGTTTTCTCTGAACTAAAAGTAATTACAATAACAAAAAATGCAGTTAATAGAGTCTCACGGGTAACACTGCTGTCTGAACTTCATATAAGGCCTACAAGCTTTAACCAGGAAGACTACTACTTCTATTACAGAAAACCTATAAAAAGAGTGGACATGCTTCCTCTACCACCTCCACACAACAGATCAAATCCGAGATGTACAACATCAATGATCCAGTACATCAAAACAAGCAGTTCTTAAGATCTCTACAACAGCATGTGGATTTAGAAGAAGCAATAGTTCGCACACTTTCTGCCAGATGCAAGTTCAGATTTGGACTTGATCTTAAAAAGTACTATATCCTTGTGCACAGTTTACTGAAGTGTGGCTCTATATTAGGAATACTTCCTAAAACAGACTTTTGTTGTTCCCACTATTTCAGCTCCAACTGCTGCTATCGGCAAATTCTTTCACTGAAAATATTAGCAAGGCTTTAAATGCAAAGATGCCCAAGATAATATAAAAGAAATAGCTAGTTCAAGTATGACTTCTAAAAGTATTCATGTTGTAGTGTTCTTTTTCATGATCCTAAGATTCCACAAAAGCAGTTAACATTACTCAGCTCTTAAGCCAACAGAAAATCGCTTCAAAACCAGTCAAATTTCAGAGATCCTGTGAGCTCCCCTCCACATTCAATCCAACATCAACAAGAATAACTGAATTCTTTTGCAGATCTTCTTACATTATTATTATTGCTCATTATTTCTTGTCAGTTTACAAAGGAGCATATACCTGAAACAAACAGTTACTACTATATCATCTTCAACACAATTTAAGACCAAACATGAGACACACATTAGTAGTATTTTCACTAGGCATCCAAGACTAGTGAACTGGATTTAGGATTTCTGTCTCCTCAGATTTGTTCAGCATCTAAAAGTTTATACGACTGCTTGGGAGTCAATACAGAAAAACTACCCTCTTATTCCTTATTTCTGCTACCCTAAAGCAGAAGTCATCATAACTTCCTTTTTTACAGTGTGAGCAGCAGAACCCAGTCTTTCCCTCTGCTCTCACAAGAGGGGTCAACTTACTGACAGAAACAAAACAATCACACAGAGGGAACACGCCAGCTTCTGAGCTGAGCTGGAAACCAACCAACCAACCAGCCTCCACTAATCCAAACAAATCCGGCATCAGCCATTCTGACTAGCACCCTCTCCCTGCAGAACCACAACAGGAAGTCTCTTCATCTACCAAGCAACATCAGTCAAGTGACATTCAAGGAAAGGCAGGCAGAGGAAGAAAATATATGACAGCTAAGTCTTTCCTACATACTTCTCTCTTCCATCCCTAAACCCTCCTTGTCTACTGGCTGCCCCTCACATCATTTTTTTCTTAACTTGGGAAAGGCAGGGACAACAGGAAGAAAGAAATACAGCAACAATTGCCAAAACAGAGATTAGTAAGAAGTTCTGCAAAGGCAGGAGTTTTAGGTAGTCTTTGGACAGCTGAGGTTGTTAGCAGGGTGCAAAAGCAGACTGGGAAACACAGACACAGAAGAGGTACAAGGAGAGGAAGAAGGGGAAAAAACCTGCAAGGAGGGTTCTTCCTGTCTCATAGCCATAACATAGGAAGTCTCCCATGAGGGAAAAGACAGACAGACTGGAAGAACAGAGGATGACAGGACAGGTCAGACCAGAAAGCACGTGGCCCTAGAAACAGGGAAATAAGCTTCACGGGTGACAAGAAGGAGCTGAAGAGCGGAGGAAGAGAAGACGAGGAGAAAAAAAGCCAAGGGGGGTGGGGGGGAGACAAGTAGGCCCAAGGGAAGAGGGCAGGGAGCACCAAGAAGGAAGTAGCGAGGCGTGAGGCCAGAGCGGGCAAGCTGGCACTCGCCTGCCTACTCACCTTGATGCACTGCGACATTGCAGCCGTGCCCGTCGCAGTAGACAAGCGGGTTCTCGGCCCAGCCCCTCTCGTCGGAGCACACGCAGCAGCCGCCGATCATCTCCTTCATGCTATTGGAGAACTCGCCCTCCAGTGACACAGGCAGCAGCAACGGCTCGCTAGAGACCATCTAAGGGTTAAAAACACCGTCGTCAACAGCACACACGAGCACACACGCGCTTCGCCCCCTGCCTGCCCCCTCCCCGGCGGTGTCTCCCCTCAGTCACTCAGCCGCCGCCGCCGCCACCGCCGCCACGGCAGTGATCTAGGGCCCATGACCGCTGGCTGAGAGCCTCTTCTCGCCCCCGCCCGACCAACCGGCCAGGCTGTATCAGTCACGCAGGCAGGCAGGGGCACCCGGCGGCGGCGGGCTGGGGAGGACACCGCGCAGCAGGCAGACAGGCGAGGGAGCGCGGCCGGCGCGCAGGCGCACTGAGCGCGCCCGCGGGAAGGCCTGGGCCTGGGCCTCCTCGCGATGGTTCACGAGCCGCTCGGGGAACGTGAGCCGCGGCTGAGCGCGCGCACAACGCTCCCCCCTCCCCCAAACGGCTCCAACCGCCGCGCCGAGAGAGCGTGCGCGAGCGAGCAGCGCCCCGCAGGACCGCCCGCCCCGAGCGGCGGCACCTGATGGCCCGGCCTGGCCCGGCCCCCACGCCCCGGCCCCGCACGGGCACCCACCTCGGCGTGCGGCCACTCTCCGTCCCCCGGGCGAGCCATTCCGCCCCCCACGGCCGGCCGAGCCCCAACGCGCTCCGCGCCGCGACCGCCCGGCGGGCCGCTCGGCGCGCCTCGGGACAGCCCGCGCGAAACCGCCTCCCCTCCCCGCCCGGGCAGCGCCAGACGGGCTTATTGCTGCCCCCCTCCCCTCGGCGTGGGGGGGCGGGGAGGTGGCAGACATGCGCCCCGCTCCCACCCGCGATGTCACTCGGCTCATGCCCCCTTCAGGAAGGCTGGAGGACTCGCCCCATTCCCGCCCACCCCGCAGAAATCATTTTTACTATCTTGTTTATTTTCCCCCTGATGTGACTGCAGGACTAATGCATTCCCGCTCCCAACTTTTATTATCCTGTTTATATCCCCTCGGTGTGCCTGCAGGACTAATGCATTCTCACTATTACGCCACTTCCCTGCCCTCACCACAACTTTTACTATTTTGTTTATTTTTCCTTCGATGGGGCTGCAAAACTAATGCATTATTAATCCCACTCTTTCTTCTCCCCCTAAGCTCGTCGTGTGGATGCAGCGCTGCACGGCTATTGCTGCCACAGCAGCAAAAGTGATGCTGAATAGACGATATGACAAATAGAGAAACCAGGGAGGCCGCAGAGACACAAAAACAAACAGCTGTTCTCTACTTCTACTTTGAGGTGGACAGGCCTTTCTAGAAGTTGGGTGCATGTTTGGGGGTTTAGGTTTTTTTAGTAAAACAATTCTAATTCTGTTGTCTCTTTTAATTAAAGGGGAAAAAAATAAGGGAAGGAAAAAAAACTGGTGAGAGAGAGAGCGAGCTGAGATGGTCGGAATAGAGGAAAATCTCAGGCTATTCAGTTCTCCATTGTAAGCAGGTATGCCTGTAGCAGAAGGAACTAATTGTGGTGATTGTTAGGAGCACAGAGAAATTAAATGCAGCTTTGCAAAATTCTGCTCACTCGCTTGCCCCAGGGCCAGCATTTTATTTATTTATATATTTATTTATTTATTTATTTAGTGTTGGGCAAGGAAAGTATCGATTTATCTTCATTATCATGCTAAAAGGCAGAATTTGTGCATGGACTGTATTTTTCATTATGATTTTGCAAGGCCATCTTAGTTGACAGCGTATCTGTACAAATCACTACTGAATTATGTACATTCCTGGACGTGTCACTACCTAGACCTATATCTATGCCGGTTATATTTTATACATTGTTAACTAATAAAACATCTGCACTTGCATACGAGAGTATGAAGAACTGCTACGTGGAAGGGAGAGGTGGGATATGCACAACTCTCTACCCCCTAGAGACATCCGACTCTGTAGTTTGTATGCAGGGTATCTTAGGTCAAGCTCTTTTCTCTCCTTTAAAGTTTTAAGTGAAATTATTTGGATAGGGGAAGAATGGAGGGCAGGCAAAAAAAGGAATGACAAAGGTAGCTTCCAACATGAAGAGCCCAGCCAAACACGCGATTACTGCAGCCATTTCAGGCACATTCTAAACATTTTTCTGTAAATGTATGTTCCAATATCCTTGAGAGTTTAGACCTTTTTAAGGCACATGTAAAAAACGGGGGTGGGGGAGACTGGAATGTAGTATGTTTCAGTTTGTGTAAAATCATTCAGTGATTGCTCTCAAAAAAAAACCAAAAACAAACAAACAAACAAACAAAAAAAAAAAACCCACACAACCACCCCGCACCCATATGTCCTATCTCAACACCGAAGAATACAAATTTGAACATAAAACTATTTACACTTACAACACGATTTTTATTACTTTTAAAGCTTGTAAAAATGCCCTGAAAATTGCAGGTGCAAGCAATTACTTTGTAGGGAAATAAAGCAATTAATATATCCTGGTGGTGTAAAAAAACGCAAATTATTTGAAGCTGATAGATACACTGTCCCAGCCCTTCTTCATTCTTGTCAAGAAAATGACATCTAATTTAAAAAGCATTCTCAATGATTCTGTTAACCCTGACCAAAAAAAAAAAAATCACGGTACAGCAGCAAATCTGTCCTTTATTTCCCTGACAAGTAAATTAAAATAAATATCCTTTTAAAATGAAAATGTATTAAATATATTTTAATTTGTTGGGTGAATTTATACATTTAGTAAAATTTGTATTGTAACAAACAATTGTAAATTTTTCTCACGGCTTTTTTTTTTTTTTTTAATTCATTGAAAGGGTCTTCCTGCAATTTCTTCTTCGAAAAGCAACTAGTACAATCCCCAGGTCTGTCTTTTTTTTTCCAATGTTAGCTATTTTAAGGCTCGAGTTTTAGTTTTATAAAGAAGCATCACCAAAGAAAACATTAATTGCTTTGCAACGACTTGATAAAAGCCACACCGCAGCAACAAAAGTATATTCATGAAAAACCTACTGTGTAGTTTTCAAATAAAAGTATTTCAATCTCACACCATGTAACACTCCAGCTCAGTATTGAACAGCCTGAAATTTTGCTTTGGTCAAAATTCAGTCAAGCCTAATACATTCAATTATTTAATGAAACATTTATTGTATTTTTCATGGATTTCTGTTTAATTCTTTCTATATAAAGAATGTACGTGTACTGAAAAACTCCATGACTACCACCTTATGGTATTGTGTAATATTTGATGGAAAAATTTAGATAACCTCTTGATAGTTCTGTAAAACAATCATTTAGAGAAGACCTTTGAAATGCAAAATAGGAAAAGAAATGCATTACCACTAAATAAATGCTGCAAACACTAAGCCTATAACAGCTATGGAATCAGAACATAAAATCTTGTAGCATATATGTTCTTATGATTGTAGTATTTAATAAGCACTGACATGACACAGAAGGCCAATTTTCTTTTTAAAGAAAGAAGCCTGTCCTTCTTATAGTGATATATAAGAGACTAAAATAATTAGAGAGGAATATAATTCAGTGAGTAAGAATGAATAATTTCATTGTTAATCTAAATGCAAGGAGAAAATCCAATTCTCTTAAAAGGAACTGTACATACAAACCTAGAAGCTAAACAAGTTAGATTACAAGAAACATACAAGAAGATTGTATGTTTTCATTTTCTTTTTATATTTTAGATACTGTTTTAAATAGAGTGAATGTGTAAGTAAATATATATATATATATATATTCTCCAAATGCAAATTGTTGGTTTAAAGTTTAAGGAATTCCTCAAGAAAATGTTCACATATATTAGGGCATAGCACTTTAGCTTCACTAAGTAAAATGAAGAGGTATTCACCTTAAATTTTTACTACTAATTAATCAGTTCCTACAATAATGCTAATATTTTGAATACTTTCTTTAAATTTCACTGTTTTTTTCTAAAACATGAAAAATCACATTGTAAGTTTAGTGAATAAAACAAAGCATTGAGATAGATAGATAGATAGATAGATAGATAGATAGATAGAGTCTTTCATTTACAAAACCACATTACCAGTTGGATATAATAATCAGAAGAGTCTTCCAGGAATAACAGAAAAAGCATAGACTTTATATAAAATGCATACTCTATTAGAAAACATTAACTGATATTGGGATTTGGAGCTGTAGAGTGGGGAAACTCACTTCTTCCCAGAAATCAAATTTCTCACAGCAATTTTTACTGCATTTTCAGATTGGGTCTTTGTTGAGAAAGCTTTGATATTTACCTATGTGCAAAAGAATACAGGCTGCAGCTAAACAGATGCAACTGAAAACAGGAAAATTGCAATAACTTAGTGATACTCAATAGGTAGAATAATACATCTCCTGATTATCCATTTAAAGTACATTGATGCTTGTCTGCCTTTTGTTTATGTGGGTTTAGATCATTAACAGTCTTCACTGGAATACATTCTAATCGTGGGCATTTGCTTCATTTCTGGGAAGGCAGCAGCAAAATGGTCACTTTACACAAAATAAAATGCGACTCTCGTGTGTTGACCTTTGCACACGGTGTGTTTTAAATGGCAGTCTGCCTTAGATCCAACAAATTATTTCTATGCATCTTCAGTTATGAGGGATATAGCATGTCTACAGAAGCCATATTAAAAATGTTAATGTATCTTTACATGTTTAGTCTTAAATTACACTGAGAGAGAGTTTTCTTTTTCCCCTTATTCTTGAACGTACCGCTGAAATCTGTATTTAACACCTATATCCAAATGCAATGTACTGAAAAATTAAAAAGTTTGAACATTTAGCATGTGGCCACTTCTAGATGAGGAGTTCACATCCTATGTATTTACATGTTACGCAAGTCCAGGTAGCAGCATCAAAGGTCCTGTCAGTGCATCTCCTGGACACCATGCCCCTTCATGTGTTGTGCTGTTTTCTTTTATGCAAATGTAATTACAAATTTTATAATTCTTTAGACTGCAAAGAAAGGGGGAAGTAATTCCACGAACTATTGTATTCATTTTCTTGCTTTTAATTGTATTATCACCTTCGGAGACTTTGGTAAATTTCACTTAACTAGCAGCAATGGATAATTGGTGGTTTTCAAGTACTGCTTCTGTTACTAATGTTGGCATTTAAATCTTAATTTCAGACTGGGGTTTACAGTAAACATGAAACAAGGGATTTTCTTCGAATGAACAATCTCAAACTAAAATTCTAAATAAAGGAATCCTAGCACAGGATGTTTTAAGTGCAGTGATTATTTCCTTTTTAAGGATTTAACATTCCCTAAGTGATAGAAATTAAATATTTTAAAATGACAGTTAATTTTAAATTCTCTACATTAAAAAGGCATTTAAATGTTAACCACATTTTTATATGAGTCAAGTCAAAGTAATTTTAATTACAGTATGATACAAAAGAACCTGAAATAAACTTCTAGCAAACCATATTGAATATTAATGCTGTATTAAGCCCTGAAAAGCTGGGTTAGTAAACTCTGGAATTTAGATTATATGCGACTTAAACATAACACAGGGCTTTTCTTTAAAGAAGAATACTTCATTTCAAAGTTTGGATTTTTATGAGGTATGTATTAATTCATTGGATTTTTATTAAATACATTTACATAGCATCACTCCAAAACCAAGCCTCAGATTACTTTTCTTCTATAGGCATATCTCTATGTAGGATTTGCTAAATTAACATTCCATATAAATTAATAGCCTTTTTTCATGTTTGTTGTATTATGATCAGCAGCGTGATACTGCATTGTGTCACAGGTCACATTTATTTGATTTCTATTTAGGAATGCTATCTGTATTACATATTAAATACAAGAAACGACATGCTGAATTTCCCATCAAATATCTTAAATACAGACCTATTTTAGACAGATTTGTAAAACGAAACACATATATCTAATATAAGCGTGGGAAAGGAAAAGCTGTTTTGCTATGTGCTAAAGCAAATTGGAGTAAATCAACCGCATCCGTAGGCTGTATAAGCAATACTACTCTGCTTTTCCCAGTACCATTTGGACAAAACAATGTTACTTTTTTATTTAAAGTGTTTTCTTCTCAACAAGGGGCCACCACTTCCCAATCTCAAAAACACGCCCCAGAATATGTTAATTAATTGTATTGTGTCTCTGAAAGAAAGAGGTTGCCAAATGCAATAAGAAAAAAAAAAAAAGGTCTTTCGATCAGTGAGCTCCATTCCCACTGCTAGTTACCATCTCATTTCAATTCCACATATATATACATAGATACATTTCCTCTAGGTACGATTTTGACCATTAAAAACTGTTTGAGAGCAAAATTCTAACGTGACCACATAGGGTGTGTATCTGGGAAGCTTAACATTCCTAGCGAATTAATCGCGCAAGCCTCGGATCACTTTTTGTCCGTCTTACTATGGTACTTCAGAGTCGGGGATGTGGGTATTTTTTTATATCGTGGTACTTCCCAATTAAAAGTAACAACAATGCTGCTTTGTGGAGGAAAAAAAAAAAAAAAAAGACTTTATACATTAAATACATCAACACGTTCTGCACAAATACAAAATAAAGAGCAACGAAGAGTGGCAACAAACAGTCTCTCCCTGACTTTTTTTTTAATCTTCCCTTTCAATAAGATAGTTTTCAAATAGCAATATATTGTTTTAGTAAATTCAAGAGCATTAAATGTTCTTTTGAATAATGCTTCGTAAATTTGTAGTTACCTTTTGAAAATTGCCAAGCAGCAATCAAGAGTAAATGCATCTGTGGAATACTCAAGTAGAAGTAAAACAAAACAAAACAAACAAAAAAATCTTTCCTCGATCTTAATGCCTTTAAATATTACCATGGTGGCATTTTCCTATTAAATATTACTTGCATCTTCAGATTTTGAATAACATGGATGCTTTTTAGCATCTAAACTCAATCGAGCTTTTATTTGGAGGAGTCCCACAAAAGCCTGCAAGTTTACAAAGAGTGAAAGAGAAGTCCCAAACTGTATTATCTTAAACAATGCCTGCAAGCATGCAACTTCCCAACTGAGGGAGGGGGAGGAAAGTCACTTCAGAATTATTTTCAGCTAGATGATATCCATAAACCTCATATTTTAACTCATTTTACTTGCTGCTCATGATCAACGCAAAATGTTATTTTTGGTGATATATTTAATAAACAAAACAAATAGGCATTACATATAACCTTTTAAAATTCTCATGCACTCAGAGGTAACTTGCTAAAAATAATTCCAGTTCTTCTATAAAGGATTTTCTTAAAATAACTAGTTCTCTAGAGATTCTTTCATCATCACAAACATAAGCCCCTACCCGTTTTAATCTAATCTTCCAGAAACAACGTGCAAAGGCATATTTTTTCCCCTAGAAGATCAAGAGCACTTGTTGGAAATTTTCTTCAACATCAAGTTAGTCAGTTCTTCCTCTATTAAATACGTGAGAAAGTTCAGGTCTGAAATGGCATATCAAAACAATTTAATTTCTAATTATTTTCGTGGGGGAAAAGCGACAAAAACATTTTCCTATAAAACAAATCTTTAAAAATCTCAATCCAACACACAACAGGCACTTGGGGATGGGGGGATCCAGATATCATGGTGCTTATATGAAAAACGGGGTAAGATTAATCTTCATTTTTATAAACAGACTACTAAGACTAGTTCCTTCCAAAATTCTCTTTGGCTCCATTTATAATTCCAAATCCAGTAGTTCAGAGCCGTTTCTCCCGATTTCTTTAAGAAGTCCTGCTCTAAAATCCACCCACAAACAGATGTTACTTTATGTACAAATCCACTGCGGTAGTGGGGGTTTTTACCTTTCAAGTAACACGTGAGCTACAGCCTCACAGGAGCTCCCTCAGTGGATGGCACTTCTAAACACTCCTCTCTACTTATGTACCCGTTTTCTTGCCGGACCCCCCCAAGCTGCTGCGCGGAGGCTCGCGGGGAGCCCGGGGCGGCGGGGCGAGCAGAGCCGCTCGGCGGGAGCTCTTCCCTCCTTCCCCCTCTGCAGCGGGCAAGCCGCGCCGGCGGAAAGCGGCGCGAAGGAGGCGACCGGGGAACAATGGGGAGTGCCCGGAGGAGCGGGAACCACGGCTGCTCTTCCTCGGCCCCGCCGCCGGGCCGGGCCCCGCTCCCGCAGCTTCCTGCGGCCTCGCACGCCGCTCTGCCGGGGGGCGCGGGCCGGCGGGCTCCCGCCCCGCTCGTTGCCCCGCCATGTTACCTACGGCAGCCTGCCCGGAGCCCGCCCCGCTGACGGGAGACCCTCGCTCACCCTTGAAATCCCCCCGGCAAGTCTGCCAGTTCAGCGCCGCGCTGCCGAGGGCATGTACACGGTTTCTACTCTCTCAGCCGCTCATCCCCAAACTCTCCCGCCCCCGGCGCGAAGCGTGCTAGAGGGCGAGTGGGTCTGCCCGGCTGGCTCGCCGCCAGCCCCGCTCCCGAGCCTATCCCGGGGTCGGCGGTGCGGGCAGGCCGGCCTATGGGAGCCCTCAGCCCTCCGCCAGCTGCCCCCGACCTCCTGCCACCGGCCCCGCGCTCGGCCGTCCCCTGCATGCCGTGAGCACTACCAGCAGGAGAACCGGCAGCACTACAGACGAGCGCCGACCCGGGCGCTGCAGTGCTGGCTTCTTCCCTTCAGGGGACGGTGCTGCACACAATAGGCGGCTCAGCATTGTTCTCCTCCCTGACCCCCAAATCCCCTTTTCCCCACCACAGAAGACGCCGGGAGAGGGGAACGGACAGGACCGGCAGGGAGGGCGAAGGCGTGGAGAGGCCGGCCGCTTCGCAGGGTCTTCGCCATCGTCGTCGCCGTTCCCTGAACTCGCCCTCGTGGCGTGAGCGCAGCCTGCCGTCGAAGCCCGCCCGCTCCTGGAGCTGCCTGAGACCCGTGCCCTGCACCCCCAGCCGCCTCAGCGCCCCAGGCTTCCACCCCCTGCGAGCCCCAGCGCCGCGCTCCCACCGCCCCGCGCTCCCACGTCCCCTCCTCACATTTAGTGGGTCTTTTCACGTGTCACTTCGCCTAAAAAGCCCACTTATGCTGCACCAGCACCTCTCCCTGTTGCAGTCACCAGAGCCTCCTTCTCAGGTGTCCGCACGGGATCACCCCCTTCCCACACTCACGGGGCAAAAAAAAACCCCAACAGTGCCAATGCAAGGTGTTACTTGAGGGTTTCATCCTCAAATTTAAGCGTACTGCATTTTTATCTGGATGGGCTTGGTTTGGAGAGCAAGCGATCACTAAACCACAACGTTGCCTACTCTGCCGCCCGCGATCCGAAGTCCCACAGAACGGCGCGTTTCTGGCCACCGCGGTGCAAACGCCGTGCGGTGGAAAACGGGACACCGGGATCCGGCGGAAAACTCAAAGCACGTGCGGAAGAGCGCGGGAGCCACAACACGACACCGAGGAAAAACCACAGCTTGATTTAAATAATTGCAGAATATTAGGATTTAACTTATAAATGTTTACATTTGTGTGATTTGATTAACGTCACGTTTGATTTCCTTAAAGCCACTGACAAGGTACTTTAAAGCACGAGATTAACGTCTACCAGTAATATTCAACAGGCAAATCCTCTTCCCGGCTCCCTCCCGTCCCCCACACCCCGCCGGGAAGGACCTCACCCCACAGCCCCCCTCCCAGGGGCTCTCCCTGCCCTGCGCCCCCGCCCCGCCTCCTCGCGCCCACGCGCGCCCTGCGGGGCTCGGTCCCCCCCGCACGTGACGGTCACTGAGGGGATTCCCCCGCCCCCCACGCGCCTCGCGGGCTCTCCCGGCCGCCTCACGCCCCGCGGCCCGTTCAAACGCGGCCGGGCCCGCCTCAGCCCCTCCCCGCCCCCACCGGCCGTTACCGCCGCCATCACAGGGACACCCCAAACCCCACCCCCCGCCCCGGCGCTGGGCGCTCCCCGAGGCGCCGCCGCTCTCGGCTTTTCCTGGGCTGTCGGAGCGGTGGGGGGGAGGGGGACGGCGGGAGTAAGGGGGCGGTGGCGGGAGGCTCGAGCGCAGCACGAGCGCGGCCGGCGCGGGGAATTGTGGGTAGGAAAGTGGTCGGGCGGTAAAGGAAGCGGCAGGCGGGGGGGGAGGGGTGAAAGGTCAGCGGCCGAGAGCCCCCACACCCGCACCAATGGCGGGCGGCGCCTGGGCGGGCCCCGCCGCCGACACACGGTCCGGCCCGCGCTTCCCTCACGGCAAGTTGGGGCTGCCGCCCGCCCCGGTTGTAAACACCGAGCGTGTGTGTCCCGGGCGGGCTGGGCGGCGGGGCCGGGCCGCCGGCGCTCTCGGGGGACGGGACGGGGCCGCCCTGCCCGCCGCCCTTTGTAACGGTTTGTGGCGAGGCCGCGCGCCCGCCGCCCCGAGCGCTCCGCGGAGCCGCGCGCCGGTGATGTTTGTTTGCACACAACCCCACCCCCACCCGCTCTTTGCTCCTTGATGCAATTTTATTTGATTTGCAAATAATTGCGGATTTTTTTTCCTTCCCCCCCCCCCCCGCCCGCCTCCTAACCTCTTCTTCCTCTCTCGCCACCTCGCCGGTTACCAGGGAGATTCGTCCTTCCCAGCGGCCCGGGTCACGGCGGCCGGTGTGGTTCGGGGGAGACCCCGCGCACAAAGGTCCCGGCTCAGGCACGGCGGGGGCGCCTGGGACGTCCCCGCTCCCGCCGGCCGCGTCTCCCCGTCGCGGGGACTCTCCGGTGAGTTCAGAGCCATGAAATCAGCAACTTCTGCTGGCAGCGGGCACCGCTGCTGCGGCGGCCCCGGCGGTAAACGGGGGGGAGGGGGGGGGCTATTTAAATCGCTCCGCAACTTTCTCGCTGTCCCTTGCACCCCCGTCGCCGCTGTACAGCCTCCGTAGGTAAAGTTAAGCGAGGCCCCCCACCAGCCCTCCGCAACGAGACTGAAACGGAGGAGGAAAACGTGAAATGTTCACACGGAGAAGTGGTTCCCTTTGTTCTTTCATTGTTTCTAACCGAAGTGGCGGATGCAAGGACAAACACTTACCTTCTCTCCGTTTTGCTCCGAAACACACACGTTCCCATCAGCTGTAAAATGCACGGTCCACCTTGGAAGCGACTACAAACGTCGGCAGAGTTTGTATTCCATTCTTTTTCTCTCTCTGCTCTTTTTAGCGTAAGATTAAGTTGCCGAGCACGTTGTTGCAAGCCGTAGCCCCCCGCCTTAGTGAATGGTCACGTTTAGGACCCTCCAAGTCCATCCTAATTCTGCCAGTAGAATTGAGGGTATTGGAGGTCTAAACTTTCAAAAGGGAAAGGGCCTGCGTCTATCTCGCAGACCTGAAAATGTACTCGGTTCCTCCCTCACTTCCACAAAATAGATATAAACATTTCACCCCAGACAACTCAATGAAATGTACATTTTAAAGCTTGAATGTAGAAAAGCTGTTCTCTCAGCTGAGACAAGCTGAAAACAAACTAGTGTGAAGAAAATCTACCTCAGTGTATTCCACAGCAGGAATTGTTTCTATCTGGAGTTCAAAACAAACAAATAAATAAGACCATCATATAGAAATATCAAGCGTAAAGTTTAAAGGCAAACAACCTCCAAGAGGAATGTGCTATCCAGGGTGGAATGGAGAATCACAGCTTTTTAAAGTGTTTCTCGCAAAAATTGCTACTTTTCATTCCCTCCCCCGCCCCGCGACCAGGACACAGGAGAGGAACCCGTTTTCTGATTTCTTTGTAGTCCAGCCGGTGTTTCGCACCCAGCCACACAGGCAATTCCCCCTCAAACCTTGCTTTAATCTGATTATGATGAGATTTGCTGATACAATGAATATTTGAAATGATCCTTGTGTCTTAGTGAGCGAGATGCATTTTCAGATTCCGGTTTCTAAGGCACCCCACTGCAGAGGGAAGGGGAGTGGTGGGGGGACTCCGCTCCCCGGGGGGGAGCAGCCCCCTCCCTCAGCGCCCAGGGGCACCGGATTCATTCAGTCCAACTTCCCCGGCCGGTGCCTGGAGCGGGATTCTGAAGTGCCTTTCACCCCACCCCCCGCATCATCACGCCTTTGCCAATTGAAAAATAAACAAAACAGGAGAAAAAAAAAAAAAAGGATGCAGGCGACCCAAGTAATTGTGGGACCGGGAGTGTGTCTTGTCTCCCCCCCCCGCCTCCTCCTCCTCTCCCTCCCCCCGGTGTGGCCTTAATAGCAAACTGGAAGGCCGGTTTATTTCATAGGGCCATATTACAACCAACGAGGTAAATAGGGAGTCGTGGTGGGAGAAGGAGGGAGAGGGGCTTTTCTTTGATAGCATTTAATTGGAATTGAAACATTCTACGGCTGTAAACATTCTTTATTTATTCAGCACACATAAGCGGGCATTGTTTTATCACCATCATAATTACGGCGTCCTTTAAACTGACTGATAGCAAAGGAGATAAGGGAATGCGCCTGTAGCTCCAGATCAAGTCGCTGGCTCTCCCTTCTTCCCAGGTCACCAGGATCCACACGGTCCTTGGAGATGAGGAGTGCTGGAAGATTGCGGCCTGGCCATCCCTTATGTCATGAAAGTGATTTGTACCACATTGCTAATTTGATGCAATTCATAACCTCCTGATCTCCTACGTTTGCAACTGCTTTTCAGTTCACAGGGTGTATTTTTTAGGATGTAGTTCCCTAGTGCAGAAATTATCCCCTAGTGTAGAAATTAAGAGTGATCACCTATGTGCAGGAGAGGATCTTATTTCCCAATGTTTGTTGCTTTACCTTTGTCTAATTAAAAATGCAAACTTTTAGGATCCTTTCAGAACAAAGCCTCACCAAATCCCCTTTACGTCCAAGGATTTGCAAATTTATAAAGGCTGCATTGAATTCAGCATGGGTCAAGGGGCAAAAAAAGGGTAGAAGGTCACTGCATTTTGATTATGGGTCAGTAAACAACATGGCATGTAGTATGTGTCCAGAAACTCCTGCTAGAAAGTATTTAAAACTACCAGGAATATCAAACTCAAAAAATAGTCTTACACTGTGGTGATCAGAAATTGCGTAAAATTCTAGCATGCAAGTGACATCCCAGCCCCCATGAAAAAAAAACAATTTAAAAAACACTTAGCAGTACTCTGCATTGCTGCTTTGTGTTTTTTTAAAAAAAGAAGGCACCACTGAACTCCTGGGCATAAGAGTGTTAGCCAGATTATGATTTTTTTTTCAGACTGATGGTTGGCATTTCTTTGTCCTACACATTTGAGAGATTTAATTATACATTCTGATTTGTTGTCATACTAGAATTTACGGCAAATTTTAGGTACTGCATTCACATTTGGCCAACTTTAAAATAGCAGAAGGATCCCATTATACTGTTTTTTGACCCTATTATATTTACGTTACTGGACTCTTTGTGATAGCCTCTAGCTCCTTTCTATCTGTGTCCTTCTTGAGCAAAATATGCCCAACAATATCTAAAAGCAGAGTACAGGGTTAGAAAACAAGTTCTAATTTGAAATATATGTTTCTGCTCAGCGTCATGAAAGCAAAAGGTTTATTTAATGCTTGTCAATACCTGAAGACATGGTCCAGCACTTAACAAATAATAATAAATAATAATAATGCTCCAATAATGTGGCAATCCTAGTGTGAAAATGCGCATGACCTCTTAGGTTTTCGCGAAGATTTTCAAAAGAATTCTCCCCATTAGTACAACTGCTGGTGGACATCGCTGTTGCATTTCCCAACGAAACGTTTAAAAGACTATAAATGGTGTGTGCGTTACTTCATTGCAGAAGGAAGAGGTCAGGCTGAATTGCGCTGGTATTTAAACATAATCATACTATGAAAATAAATCAAAACATCACATAAAAGGAGTATTTTAAATGTTACACACATTTTCTTTCTCGAACAACATGCTTAAGCACTTCCCCACGAGCATATATATTTTAACACAAGTTTACAAAAATGAAAGTATACGATTTCCAATAAATGGGAATAGGTCTACGGCGAGGTATTATGAATATTATTTTGCTCTTTATTTTCTAATGAGGTTTATCCTTCGGCCAGACAGCTTCAAGACTGAAATACTACTGACTATGGAGTGTAGATTGCAGATTGCACGCTACTCAACGTGAAAAGGAGCACATTTGATTGATAGTCTCTGTGTGTGTGTGTGTGTGTGCCTATACACACAACTCTCTGTAGTTGCATGTATATGTATTTGGCAAAACCGGGCATCTCTGGGCGTCCTTATCTTAAGAAATGTGAGACAAACATCCATCCCTTTAATCATGTTCATCTTTGATCACCAGCGAGGGTGACACAGTCCACAAAATTAACAAAGAAACTCCCTTGCGTTTGAGAGATAGCTACATATACATCTGGGTCTGCACACACATGCACGACATACACAGGGACACACCAACACGCAGGAATACACCCCGGCTCCTAGTAAGTAAATTATTGCGTAACTTTTCATGTAATTGATACCAGACACCTTTAATTTTTCATTTTAATTCTTTTGGCCAGCTTTCACATTAACAATCTAAGCCATAAATGTTGGTGGCTATTGATCGCAATCCCTTGTGTGCGTGCAAATCCATTTTCAAGTCCCCTGCCTTTAATGTGCGTGTGCGAGTGCAAGGGCCCTCGGCCGGCGCGGTACCGGGCGCTCCCCCTAGCCTGCCTGAGGACGACCCCGGATACACAACGGGGGCTGATGGCCAAGAGAAAGCACACACCAAAAACAAAAACAAAAAAAAAAGGCAAATGATGGATAAGTAGAGAAACAAAGGTCTCCGTGTGAGATGCGGAGAAAGATTTGCAACCGAAAGTGTGTGTAAGTACACGGTGGGGATGTGTAGGTTGGGCGCCTGACATTTCCCAAGACTTCTGGTGGGTTTCTGCCTCTCGACATTTGGCTCTGCCTCGACCCCGGCGCTCATGGCCGCACCTTTCGGGAAACGGGGGGTTGCCGAAGAGCCGCCACTAGTTTTAAACGTTTTGTAGCGCCGGAATTGAACCAACAAAAATAGTGCATTTTTTAAATAGTTGCCGAATCCCACTGCCAGGCTGTCACCGCGGTACGTGGGTGCGGGTGCCCGTGGCTCCCTGCGTGCGAACGCACGCGTGGACTTACACTGGAATCCAACCCAACTGAAACACTTGGCAAATAAAGGACTTTTTGGACTTTTCAGCCTATTGGGGTTTTGGTAATGTCTTCTGAGCAGCTTTCTCGGAGTTTACTGTTCCCTTACTGTTGACTCCATAGCCTTAACCTTAAAGCAGGGGGAGGAGAGCAGTGGGGAGGGGGTGGGGGTGTTGGCAGCATATAAGTACATCAGGAGGAATTTTTAAACGACCTTATTGTCTCTAGCTCTAGAAAGACGACGATGATTTCTTTTTAGCGCGAGCAGCTGTTTTCGCTCGAAACTTTGCTTTCAGGCTCGGCACAGAGCGGGGAGCCTCTCACAGCAGCGAGGAGGGGAAGGCGAGGCTGGGGATCCAGAGGCGAGGCGAGGGAAGGAGAACTCCGCGGATGGTCTAAGCTGTGCCGAGGCATTGTTCAGTGCTGCCTCTCGGTTACGTTTAAAGGCTGAAATATCACGAGATCCACTCAATGATCCTTTTCTAATTCGAGGGACAAAATGTAATTTGCTGTAGCTCTGCTTTCTCGGATGGGAACACTATCCCTAGGTTTCAAAGGGAAGAACTAGGCATCGCCGTTCGCACACACATGGATTAAGTTGAACAGCGGCGATTACATCTGCGCTGAGAGCAACAGTAGTCCAGGGCTGACTTTTCAAATCTCAGCCCTCGGAGTTAGAGCCTCCCTTGCATAGACTTCCTCCATTCCCGGATGCACTTCTCCAAATTCCCACTTCTCTCTAGAATTCCTGCGAAATTGGGGGCTCGCCTGCATTTCGCCTTGGCATGCGAAGCTGCGTTTTTACAGAGTGATTATGCGCTTTATTTTAGCTGTACCTGACGGGGTAACACGAACTCCACGCACCATATTGCCAATACGCGGAGTGGATATTGACGTTTGGTATTGAAGATTTTTTTTGTTTCTTGTTTTGTTTTTTTTTTTTTCCTCCGTCGATTTTTGCCAAGTCCCAGAAATATGAGATGTCTCATTAACCTCGTGGATAGTTCTAATTCTGGATGGGCAGTGATACATAAAAGTGCTCGTGTTTGTATCCAGCGGAACACTGGATGCACGGCAGAGATTGGTGTGGGGTTTTTTTTTCAGCGCCTAACGTGCAAGCCACAAACATCACTTTAACGCGACAAGGGAGAGGCGTGCAGCTATCGCAACATTTGTGAAACCCTCGTTCCTGACAGTCGAATAATTTAACGTTCCTAAGAAGAGGTTAAACCTTCATGCTGCTTCTTCAAATTGATTTTAAGGGGCTGCTATAAATGGAACATCAAAAAGCTGCGGCAGGGCTACTCCGAGCGGAATACACAAACTGCGAGCCAGAAGCATCCTAGCCAGTTGCAACACCGTACATTGTGTGTGCCAGCACTTTTTTGTTATTACGTAAAGGCTCTTGGAAGCACCTTGGATATTTTACATTCTCCTTTCTCTGCTGGAAGCAATCAGCACGCAGGAATCCTGACGTGGGCTCTGGGACTATAGGACATTCCAGCTCGTGATCCAGCACGGTTAATTGTGAAAAGTGTATACATTTCTGGCTTATCTATGCTTTGTTATGGGTCTGACGTGAGCCCACGTCCTCCTCCCCCCTCCCGCAATATTACAGGCAGAATTTCAGTTAAAAGTGTTACAGTATCACGGTGCAGGAACCCGTGATATTCAGACAGCAAAATAACCTTAGTCCCCGGCTGTAAAAAGCTAATTAAGCAGAAGAGGAAAATCAAGAGAAACTCGAAAATGTAAGTATTCCCTCTCGATAACAACCGAGCATTTAACTTTGGAGCCTCAGAAAGGGAAATACCAGGCTGTTCTGCACGTTCTCGCTAAGCTTCATTTTCCACACAATGCAGAATAAAATGCCAGTTTAACGCGGCTACGTTACCGAAGGATTTTCCATCGCTACGATCAGACTTATGTCCTTTAAATTCAGGGCATGCACAGAAGAGCAACGTTTGCCCAAAACAGGCTAAAAATATACGAAACGATAGTGAAAAAAGCCTACAAATCCCTCCTCGGAAGCTAGCGACGAGGAAGTCTGAGAGGTCCGAGTGTGTTTGAGCTCGGATTGTTTAATAGAAAGATTTATATACTAACTGTATTATTTACTTTGGGAGGGGAGGTGGCAGTATAAGGGTATGCTAATTAGTGGGAGATTTTTTGGGGGAAGGGGTGGAATATCAATTTTTATTGCATCACCTGTCAGGAGTGTCCAATCAGCGTTGGCTTTAGGGGAATTAATTGATGAAGGTGTCTCCGGACGAGCTCACTTCACTCTGTCATTTTATTTGTAGCTAAAGCAGCGGCGGGAATAGCAGCTGCATTTCTTTTCTCTTCCTCCCTTCACATTCCATTATCATAGTTTCCAATGGAAAAGCAGGGAATGAAAGGGAACAGGTACTGATCTTCAGCTGCAACTTAGAGAAACACTTTGGCAAACCTGATTTTTAAGATTGTCTATTGATTATAGCCTCACGGTATTTTTTTTATTTATTTTTTTTTTAATTTTGTCTAAAGTTTGGCACTTCATTCACCAGGAGTAACAGCCTTTGTTATATTTTATTAGCAGGATGCCTTGAGACAAATACAGCATCTGGCTGAGGATTGTGTGTGTGTGGCTTTTTTTTTTTTCTTTTTTTGTCTTTTTTTCATATCTCTCTCTCTCTCTCTGCAAATGCTGGGAATAATTTAATTCACGAAATGGGAGACCTGAAGTCGGGTTTTGAAGAGGTGGATGGCGTGAGGCTCGGCTACCTCATCATTAAAGGAAAGCAAATGTTTGCACTCTCCCAGGTTTTTACAGACCTGCTTAAAAACATCCCGCGAACTACCGTGCACAAGCGAATGGATCATTTAAAAGTAAAAAAGCATCACTGCGACCTGGAGGAGTTGAGGAAACTCAAAGCCATCAACTCCATCGCTTTCCACGCCGCCAAATGCACCCTGATCTCCAGAGAGGACGTGGAAGCCCTTTACACATCTTGCAAAACCGAACGGGTCCTTAAGACGAAACGGAGGAAAATAAGCCGGGCGCTGTCAGCCACCGACCTGCGGCCGGAGCTCGCACCCGCCGACCCCTTCTCCGGCTTCTGGAAGGAGAACAAACTTTGGCTGGGTTTGGATGACTCTCCCCGGCCCCTGCTGCCCGTCAGGAGGAAAGCGTTGCGTCCGGGAGACACAGCCTTGCTGCCGGCCTCTCATCTACCTCACATTTTTAGTAAATACACTGGCCACAGCTACCCAGAAATCGCTCGGGCGCCTTGCAAACCCCCCGCAAACTATGAAACGACGCCGGCGGTGGGCAGTTGCGCACCCCTGCGCGCTCGCCGCCCTCCCTCCACCCGCCCCCCGCTCGCCGCCGCGGCACGGCCGCGGCTCCCGGCCGCCGGCCCCCCGCCCCTGTCCGCCCGCTGCCGCCGCCGCCGCCACGGGGCGGCCGCCACCGCCGGCGCGTTGGGCCCCCCCGGCGGCGCCCGGCGGCTTCTGGCCGCGCTGCGGCCCTGCCGGCCCCGCGGCGCCCCGCGGCTGCCTCTGCCCCGCGGCTTCGGGCCGCCGCCCGCCTTCGCCGAGAGCGGCAGCAGCGACTCGGAGTCCAGCTGCTGCTCCGGCCGCGCCGCCCACGACTCGGACTGCGGCTCCAGCCTCTCCAGCTCCAGCGAGGGCAGCTCGGAGGAGGAGGACGAGGAGGAGGAGGAGGACGAGGAGGGCAGCGGCGCCTCGGACTCCAGCGAGGGCAGCTCGGAGGAGGAGGAGGAGGAAGAGGAGGAGGAGGAGGAAGAGGAGGAGGAGGAGGAGGAGGAGGACAGCACCTCGGACTCCGACTCCAGCTCGGTCTCCAGCCAGGTCTCGGTGCAGAGCATCCGCTTCAGGCGCACCAGCTTCTGCAGTCCGCCCGGCGTGGTCCACGCCAATTTCTTGTACCATCTGGCGGCCGCCGCCGCCCCCCGGCCCCCGGCCTCGGCCCCGGTGGAGCCCGGCGGGCTGCCCGCCCTCCGCGGCACTCCCGGCGGAGTCAAGCCGGAGCTGCCGGAGGAGTGGGGCCGCCCCGGCTGGGCTCCCGCCGCCCCGGCGCTGCGCTGCTCCGGCGGCCTGGAGAGCTGCTTCGCGGAGATAAGAGATGATAGGGTGTCCGAGATCACATTCCCACACTCTGAATTTTCCAATAATGCCAAGAGTACTGACCTAACAATTAACTGTGTTGCAAAGGGGGCCTCTTCACCTAGCCCAAAGACAAACAATGCATTTCCACAACAAAGAATACTCAGAGAGGCAAGGAAATGCCTTCAAGCAACTACTACACACCGTGCAGATAACAATACAATAGCTGCTAGGTTCTTAAGTAATGATTCTTCGTCAGCGGCAGCAAATTCAGAGAAAGATTCCAAAATCCCTCATTGTATTGAATTTGCCACGGATTTGCCCTCTTTACAAACTGATCCTGAGGAGGATGCTGCTTCTGCAGGGGCAGCAGCAGCAGCTGAGCTCCAGTGCACTGATACAGGCAATAAGGCATTGCCATTCCTGCACAGCATTAAAATCAAAATAGAGGACAGCAGTGCGAACGACGAGTATGAGCCTGACTTTACAACACATAAGCTAAAGTGTGAGTGCAATGATACTAAGGATGAGTTTTACGGTGTGACTGAGAGTAATAACCAGGATGCTTTATTAACAGCCAAGGAAGATTCTGCATGCACTGAGAAAGAAACCACTTCCTTAAACCCACTGACTCAGAGTCAGGTCCTTTCATGCACTTTAGGTACTCCAAAACCTGAGGATGGGGAGTATAAATTTGGAGCAAGGGTGAGAAAAAATTACAGGACACTGGTTTTGGGAAAGCGACCTGTACTGCAGACTCCTCCAGTCAAACCAAATTTGAAATCAGCTCGAAGTCCACGTCCTGCAGGTAAAATCGAGACACATGAAGGAACACTGGATGATTTTACAGTTAACAATAGACGCAAAAGGGTAGCCAGCAATGTAGCATCAGCAGTGAAAAGGCCATTTAATTTCATGGCAAATTTTCCCTGTCCACCATCACTAATTATTGGCAATGATGGGGATTTGTTGCCAGCTTATTCCTTGAACACCACTAAGGATTCCCAACCACCTCACAAGGCCCATCCTGTATGGAAATGGCAGCTGGGCGGTTCTGCAATACCTCTTCCACCTAGCCACAAATTCAGGAAATTTAATTAATAAAATAGTTTGGAAAATATTTTCTTGAACCACCTTTAACTTTCTTACGTTTTTTTTTAAACTCTGCAGGATGGTTTGTACAAGCCCATTAATGCTATACACACTTTTGGAATCCTGTTTTATCACATTGTGAAGACAGAAACCGGATTACTATTTTATTTACCATTACAACAGTGGGGTTTTGTTTGCTTTTTTTTTTTTTTTGGTGGGTTTTTTTTGGTTCTGTTGCTTTTTTTGTTACATTCCACAGAGTACTTCAGGCTAAAGACTCAAGTTAAACTCAGTTATTATGGTAGAGCTGGAACACTTTACTGTTTAAATGCTAATAATGCACCAGTACCTCAATTCAACTGCTGCAAATAAATGTCAAAAGGTTGAATAATAAATATTAGAATGAGCCATTAAATTTATGCACTAGATTTCGAAAATGGAAGTCTAACTGTTAATTCAGTTAAAGTTTGTTAAGTTACATGGTTGCACAGTAAGGGTTCACTATAATTCAATGTGGCAGCAGCCTACTTTTTGGGAGCTTTGTTTTCGGGTGCAGGGGTGTCTTTTTTGAAGAGCAGTTGCACTTACTCCTTTTTCTCTGGTTTGCAAAGGCTGAGGTCCGTCTGCGACCCCAGCGCTGGGAAAAGCTGCCTCATCTGAAACCGGTAAATAAATGTGGAGCTCTATTTTTGAAAAAAAAAAAAAAAAAAAAAAAAAGGAGAAAAAAAAAAAGAAAAGGGTGTCTTTTTACTTGTACAGCCACTCTTTGCAATTGGGAAGCCTTTTTGTTTCACCCAGAGGTCTTAAATAAGTTTACTGTTACCCACTAATGTTATACTTAAGTTGTGGTCTGAACATGCCCCTTACAAACTTGCAAAGCAACTGAAATATTTGCCTGGCCAGCAGTACAATTTATGGTCCAGCCCCTCACGTTGGCTGGAGGAAATAGCAAAGCAGTAAATACAACACAGAAAGTGAAACGAGAGGCCGTGAGTGGAAAGAATACACAAAATGAGAAGACCGTGTTATTCATAGCTTTTTGGCACCAAAACTCAGGCATTTCAACCGTGTTACACTTCCCGGTTCTATTCTAATCTCTTGAAATTTGTTGTCGTGGGTTTTTTGCTTTTGTTTTGTTTGTTTGGGTTATTTTTTGCCATGCAATCCTCTCTATGTAGCAGAAACATTTCTACTGCACGTGACAATCAGAGGCAATTATCTATATTTGCACTTAATATCGAAATAGTCGAACAGGCAGGCTTCTAGAGTCTAGCCCTCGGTAAGACATGCTGGTATAATATATTGTGATGATGGAAGCAGTAAATCAAAATTATGGAAATTTGCACTGTTGAAAAGCATGCTTTAGCTTTATTTTCAATTAAAAACACTGTTTAAAAAAAAAAATCCTGATTCCATACACTTTGAATTATTGCAGAGTTATCCGTGGTTTCCTCTCCGTTTGTAAGTCCACTGTTTTTATTTGGAGGAAATACGCTTCAAGAGGTTAACTGTTTCCCTCCCCCCGCCAAGCCCTCGAAAAGAAAGGGAAAAGAAAAAAAAGAAGAAAGGCTGGAGGCCGAGGTGGAGGCAGAGCTGAGGACGGGGGAAGGTCTCTTGCGGGGGGAGGACGGGTACAGCAACTCTGAAAATAGCCTGAAAAGTTTGGAGCTTGAGAAAGGCAGTTGTAATTGTGTTGCTGAATCAGCAGAGTTTAGAATGAATAATTGCTGGCTTCTTTCTTTGGATTAGTATTTTATTTATAGTAGATCATTCCCAAATTAAATTTTAAGGATTCCACTCATCGATCAATCCCGGGAGAATAATTTATCGTAAATCAAAAAAGGAAAACAAAGCAACAATGCAATGTTTACTGTGTGACTCAAAGTCAACATTTCTGATGGCAATCCACTGCCTGGGTTTCAGTTTTTTAATTCCTGCCTTTTGTGATGTCCTCTCCCAGCCCCTCGTGTCTCTGAATACTCCAAGCAGTCACTAACTGATTTCAGCTCTGTTTACTATATCCACACCGTAGTTTTCCTCTCATTGTAAAACGCCTGGTCTAAGAATACCTGCAGCCAAATATATTTAGAAAAAGTAAACAATTGCCTTTCAGTGGAGTTACCCTTCCCCCCTGCACACACACACACACACACACACACACACACACACACACACACACATCACTTTAAACTGCCAATTGCAAAAGGTGCATTGCATACTTAACCGCTCTGCTGAAATTACGATGGTCATGAAAAATCTGCTTAGTGAAGTTGTTCTGAGATGAATGTTTACATTCGTGTGTTTAGAGCTGCACAGATTACAGCCTTATTTCCAGAGAACCGTAAATACGTACAGAATGTACTGCTCAGGAAAGCCCCCGCTCTGTTAGAAAGCCCTATCTGCTTGTCAAAGGTCTTCCCTTGACCAAAAAAAAAAAAAAAAGCCAAACCCAAAAGCTACAAAGGTGCAATATGCAAACTTGAAACCTAAAATTTCGCCTTGCCAATTAAACAACGTATCACTTTCAAAGTAACTACGTCCCCTGACCCTGTTTACTTCCAATTAGACATATGCTGATTTGGCCAGGAATTGTAAATTACAGAGGTGCCTTTTCAGGTTCCAGAAATAAGAGGGGGCGGGGGGGGAAGGGGGGAGGAATAAGCATAAATTTATACCAAATAGGCTCTTCAGAGTTGAGGACGTGAAATATGGCGCCCAGGCCTGGCAGCGGCCCGCGGGCTCCAGGCCCGGCAGCGGGGCAGGGAGCTGGCCAGGCCCGGCACCCCCGGGACCCCCGGGCATCCCCGGGCACCCCGGGCGGCGTCCCCCGGGGCCTCCGCCGGGCAGGCACCGTCAGGAGACAAGGAGTTAAACAGCCAAATAATTTTCACACGTGTACACCTCAGTTTAGTGCAAGCCACTAACAAGGACATTTGTGGTTTTACTACCGTTGGAGAAATGAGCCAGGTACAACAACTCATTGGGGAAACAAACAAACAAAAAAAAGGATTAAAAAAATAGTATTATGTCCAGTTCTGTTAGTTTGATAACTGTTTCTTATGGCATTGTGATTATCATTGTGAGCAGAATTAATTATAATTTCAGCCGTAATAATATAAAGTAATATTATTGAGTTACACATAAATAACCAATTTTCTCCCATAAAGGTAAGTTCAAATAACAAGGAAAAACAAAGATTTTTCCAGGTTACCATTTTGTCACAATGTTTACAGGAGATAAAACCTAAAATGTATTAGTAATGAATCCCCACCATTTTCCAACTCCTGGTGTACACAAAAATGAACAGAATTTTCTAGAGGAAAAAGCAATTGAGGGAAGCGCGTGTACTTTATGGACTCCATAGGTATTTGCCACACATAGAGCTCATCGGTAAATTTATTGGGAAGATTTCTGCTACCAGATGGAAGACAAAAGAAAGTTTTGGACTGTGCTTAATTCTCTAGAGTATTAAAAAGGGAACACGTGTAATGCCTTCAGCAACGAGGTATATTGCCTTAAAAGATGTAACCTGCCGTTTACAAGAATTTAAGAAGTGATTGCTCTATAACCTACGCTTACTTGACTACAGTGGGATAATCTCTTTACTGGTTGTTTATTTAAAACGCCACTACTAGCAATGATGCAAAATAGTGGTAGCTGTTGTATGAAGTTTGCTGTTCAATCAATTCACTTGGTGATTTTTTTTACGTGGTCTCTGACAGATTTAGTTGCCAATAAATTAAAGTTTCTGCAGAAATAAGAGCAATGCTATCGTGTTTTTGTTTGTCACTGTTCACACGTGCGAGTGGTTGAGAGGTAAAAAAAGTGGCCTTTTCGACACAGGGCGGTAATATGCAGGAAAATATTCTACATATGCAGTATGTTAGAGAACATGAAACACAGATAACGTTGTTAATTGTGGTTTTTATGGTTAAGAGGATTGCTGGAAAGAATATGTAATGGCTCATCCTGGGATCTATTTGGTCAGCCTGCAAGTACAAAAGGAGGGCGAGCGCCTGAAAAAAGAAGAAGAGCACTGGCAAGCGAAACAAGGAGGGAGGCATCGGGATCTACCTTGCTAAAGTCTGCTTGCAGACATCACCCATCCCCCTGGTATTTAGCCCCGCAGTCGCGCTTACGGCAAGCGCAGTCTAGCAGCGGTCGGGCCGAGCGGGGTCCGGGCTGCGAGGCGGCCGGGGCCGGGGATGAGCGCCGCGGCCTGCCCGTGAACCGCCCGGGAACGGACAGCGAACCGGGTTCGGGCCTTCCACGTTGCATTTTTTCACCGCTCTGATATAATTATTTGCCGTGCCCTAGGCCCCTCTCTCCCCCTCTCCCTTTCACTCCGAGGCGGCCTCACAAGGCCCCGCTTTAAAAGGCCCGAGATGTTTTGCATGAAGCGCTCACAATAGGGGTTGAGAGAATTGACAGTTTCAAAAACAAGGCGCCCTGTCCTTTCCAGATGCCGAGGACCCCTCTCCCGCACCATCTCTCGTTTGCTCCTCGCTGCTGGTGGCTTTAGCCTTAGCATTGCAAATATACGGCAACAGCTGTGTTTGTAAACAGGGGGGAGGCCGGCGGGAGCCCCGACGCTGCCGCCGGCCCTGCTCTGCACGGCGCGCTGCCTCCGCTGGCCACCGCTCCGCTGCCTCATCAGCCACCGCCTGGAAATAAAATCTAAAAAATAATTTAAAAATACAAAAAAGAGGCAGAGGGAGATTTAAAAAATTAAGGGAGCGGGGTCGGGGCGCGGGGAGAGCAGCCGGCCTCGAGCGCCGGGCCTGCTCGGCGGCGGGGCGGCCCCTGCGCGGCGGGCCCGGGGGACAGCGCGCCTCGGGCCGCCATCTTGCCCGGCGCCACACAGGCTCCCCCTGGCACCCTGGCCCGGCTCCTCCGCTCTCGGAGCGGCTCCCCGCGGCCGGGCGGGGCCGGCGCGGCAGCCTGCGGGGCCCCTGGGGGCTCCTGCATTTCTAAGCGACCTCTCGGCGGGGCCGCGGCTCCCACTCCGATCCCCCCTCCGGATCCTCCGCTGGGGCGTCCATCTTCCCGGGCTCTCCTGTGGCGCGGCCCCGGCCCCGCTGTCTCCCGCCCTGTCTTCTCCGTGCACGGGGGCCGCGGCCGAGGAGGAAGCCACGGGGGAAGCCCGCGGTGGTTCCACGAGGCCCTCGGGGCAGCTTCCGGGCGAGGGGCCGGCGCGGAAGGCCCCGGGCCGCGGCGGGGAGGCTGCCAGGGAGCCGCCGGCAGGGCGCCGAGGGAGGCCTCGGTGCTCCGGGGGCCGGTTGGGGGCTCGGCGGAGCCCTGGGGGCTCAGCGGAGACCGTGCGCCCTTCGCCCCCGCGGAGCCGGCCCGGGGAAGGGACGGGGAGTGGGGTCAGCGCGGAAGGTGCAACAGGGCTGTTTGCTCTTGCGTCTAAAATGTGGTCGGGGCTGTAAAGCGTGTGAAATTACGCACTGGTCTCTTAAAGAGTGGCTAATTTATAGTAAATAGCGAGGGCTTTGTAAATGGCTTTATTATGTTGTTTCTTGTTAATTGTTGAGAAAATCCCCATTGTTGAGTGTGAATGGCTTTATGAGCTAACCCGGTCTCCGGTGCAATCCAGGGGCAGTAAATGGCCGCTCCGCTAATGTGGCCCGTAGCTAAAAGTCGGCACCAGCCGCGGTGACCTTTGTGCGGCGGTGCCGGGTGCGCGGGCGAGCCGCCCCGGCCCGGGGCTGCGAGGCCGGGCCAGTTAGCGGGGCCGTGAGGGGGCCGGGGCGTGCGGTGGCCGCCCTAACATGGACGCCCCACAGGCAGCCCGGCTGCAGCTCCGTCTCCTCCGAGCGGAGCAACGCCGGGACCCCGGCACGGGGGTCAGCCCTTCTCCTGGCCCGGCAGCCCGGGAAGCAGCGGCGCGGAGCGGCCCCGCGGAGGGCTCGGCTGGCTCTCCCGGCACAGGGCCGGCCCCGCCGCGGCAGCGCATACGTGCAGGGGCCGCTCCCCGGCTTTGTTAGCGGCCGCGCTGCTCGTCTGCCCGAAACGCCCCGGCCGGCAGCCTGGGGTGCCCCTATCCCACCGAGGGGCATGTCTGCCCGGAGAGGGGGCCAGGGAGGCGCCCTGGCAGTACCGCGCTCCAGCGCGGCCCCTCGGACTCCCTCGCCTCCGTCCCCCTTAGACAAACAAACAGCAGCCAGCACCTCCATGCCCTGCTCCCCCTGTGCCGGAGGGGCGGGAGGGGGGAGGTAGGAGAGCCGCAATGAACTCCCCCAAACTCCACGTCGCGGCTCTCCGGCCCCCGGCAGCGAGGCGAGGCACCCGCTGCTCCCGGCGGTCAGAGAAACCGGGACGCGGGGACTCCCCCGCCGGTGGAACAGACACGCCGTTTCACCGAAACGCCTCCCGAGTGCACGTGCCTGCATATTATAAAATACAAATCGCGATGAAATGTAAATTCCACTCTAGAAACTAATATTGGGCTATTCTCTTTTCAGAAATCTCTCCCCTTCTGATTTCCCTATTAGGAGAAATCCCCCTGGGTTTAAGGCACTTGTTTCACGGATTTCTGTACAGCCCACATCTGTTGACTTCCCCTCTGCGGCTCGCCCCCGCTGCAGGCAGAGGACGTCGCGGGTCTCCCGGCGGGGCCGAGCCGCGGAGGGGCCACCGCAGCCCCAGCCCTGCCCCTGCGAGCGCAGCGATTTTCCAAACTGCCTTTCAGGATCGCGGTTGAATTGCAAACGTGTCAGATGCACGGCACCCTCTTCCCCGGGACTCGCGCTAGCAGTGGTTTTCCAGGCTGATTAGTAGTGTCGGAGCAGCTAGATAGGGCTGTACAGTCCATTTCCCTCAAAACAGGATGTTTCCATCAACCTGCATTTGGTTTTCCCCGAAGAGCAGCGGAGAGTTTAGCTGGGAAACACATCCTGGCTAAACCCTTGCCTTCAGCTGCCACTCGGGTCACTTCACATCTTTGTATGATATTTCATCCTGTCATTCCCCTTTCTCTACCTTCCCGGGTAAAATAAACAAACTAACAAACAAACAGAAGAGCCTAGAAGAGCCGTGCCAATGGCGAAGCGCGGGGCTGCCGCAGCGGCAGCGACCGGCGGAGCGGCGGGGCCGGCGAGCTGCCCTTTCGCCAGCCAAGACACGGCTTGGCCCGGGGACACGCTCCCCTGCCTCCTGATTTAGCGTGTTGCTGTTCCCGGAGCGAACTCCGTGCTCTCCCGGACCACCTTCCGCCCGAGAAGCGGCTGCCGCCCCGGAGCAGGGCGCTTGCTGGGATTTCCCAAGTCTTTGTGCATTTGTGGAGATGCGTGTGGATGGGGCTGCGAGTGTTAAAACTGCCACATAACCTGTGCGAACATATGTTTTATATTTACCCGCGATGCTTTTGTATTCCCGGGATTCAGAGCTAAACTTCCCGAGACAATAGCAAACCTACAAGTATTATCTAGTAAACTGCTCGGTTTTGGAAATTATAATTTCCATTTACGTGGACATGACAGTTTGCGTAAGGCTAAATAACGATGACGTGCTATTCCGTGTACGGTTTTCCAGACCATTTGAACAACTTTACTGTGTCTGCTGCTGATGTTTGAAGTAGCACGTTATAACCAGACGAAGGATTTTCAGGTTGTTTCCCGCTATGACATAGTCGTCCCCGTCAAAATCTGGCTAAGTTCGCCGGAGGGAAAAAGATGTTCATGCTAAATGATGTGGGAGAAGAAAAGAGAGAACGGAGTTTAATACGCGCTATAAAATAATGTCAGATCTCCCCGGCTGTGATCTATCCGTCTCTCTTACGTTTTAGGGGAAGTTTATAAATGGTTACCTGGGGTTTACAAATTTTGCTAGTAAAATCTCATTAATTCCATTATGATTTCTGTATCCTTCTCCCGTAAAGGGGCCTGTAAAATGTATTAATTCTACACAAGCCCTGCCATTCATCAACTCCGCGGACATTTGTATTTCCCTATCTAACTGCGTAGAGGCTCTCCAGATAACCACTGATATCTCTTGTCCTCCCCGAAGAGCACTTGGTGGTATTTGTTCCGTCCCGGAAAAACGAGCTTTTTAAAGAGGCTTGGAAGTAGGTGAACTTTTTAAAATACACCGGAAAGTTGGGAATCTTTGTATGTGTTTGCATTGCTCGTGGGGCAAAAAAAAAAAAAAAGGAGGATACCCGGCAGAAATTCCTCATCAGCGGACTTAAAAGAGGCTCCTGCCTTTCCCGAGGCCTCTCTCCCTCCCTCTCTGTAAACACCAGCACACAGATGCGGAGAGGGTTCCCGTGAAAACTCCAGCGCGGAGCCCAGCTCCTCCGCCAGCGCCCGCCGTGCTGCGTTTGTTCCTCCTGTTTTCCGCAAGAGACGGATGACATCGGGTTTAGGAAAAAGCTCTGGAGAGTAACTGGGAGTTTAGCGGCTCCCAGCCCCAACGCCAGCACAAACTGCAAGATCATTTTACTGCGGTTTCGTGCGACCTGCTCTGGCTTCACAAAACCTGCAAGCCCAAGCCGCCTTCCACAGAAAATTTACTGCTTGTATTTGGTTTAGCAACCTCGATGGCGTCTGATCATTTAGAAAGATGAACTACATAAACATCTGATAGTTTGTATTAGAATCAAGCACAGTGACAATTGCACAGAGCTGGTTTTAATTTTATTCCAAAGTGTTTACACATCGACATATGGTAAATTTGTCTTCGCTGAGAAAGTTAAGAATCAATAGCGTGAATAGCTTTGCATAGACATGATAGCGATTAACATTTCTGCATCTCTACCAGCCCAAGGTTCCTGAAGATGAATGCTCGGGTGCTGAAAGAAAAAGGGGTTTCCATTGAAGATTAACTGGCTGTGCCCGCAAAAATGCTTAGAGGTTACTCGTAGGCATCACTGAGTTCAGCAGGACTCGCTCTCTCTCTGCTGACGGGTACGAAGAAGTAGCAGCTCCCTTGCTCCGTTTTTATGTTTATTTTGCAATGCTTTTGCTCACCAGTACCTGCAAAGCTCACGCCTGAAAAAAACAACTGCCTTCCTCCCAGTGAGGAGAGCTGAGCTGTGATAAAAGGCTGGAGCCTGGTTCCCCCTGGCTCCGTCTGGGATGACAGCGTGTTCCAGGAGCCTCTCTCGCTCCCAGGGAAGCGGGAAAAGCAGAGCTACCCAGCCCGCTCCCTACTTCGTACTTTCTGTCAAGGTGCATCAGATATTTCAGGGTACTCCCTGTTTTTCCCAAGGAATGCCCACCGACCTCCAGTCGTAGCAAGACGGGGTGGCCATAACTCGATTCTGCCGGGACATCTTACAGAATGGAGAATGTGGTCCCAGTGGAATCACAAAACAATATATTTCTGCACATTTAAAAAACCCCTCATACGCAGGAATCATGGACATTTGCAAGCGCTGCTAATGCAGCAATCTTCCCCAACGTTGAAGGACTATTATTTTTAATTTTCAGGTGTTGCTTTAGGAAGATCACGAAATCACGTAGAAACTCCAAGGCTAACCCAATTCTCAGATGTCTATGCACGTCTCTAAGTCAAACAGGTCAAATATTTTTTAAACACGCATTTACTGAGAGAGAGAGAAAAAAAAAAAAGGCATCTAAGCTGGAAACCTGTGGGGACATAACAAAAGGAAAGAGGCCAGAAAGAAATATCCCACAGTGGATTACAAGGTTATGGGACAGGTCACTATAGGAAAGTTAAACAAAAAATGAAGGGTACGTTATATAAACCTCTATAAACCTCACATAATTAAAAAATAGTTAGTTCCAATGTAGTAGTTTCACCCTCAGATATTTGTTGAGTTTGTTGACCAAATGCCTGTGAATTTATTGGGAGTTTATTCTGTTAATATACCTTTATTTACCCGGCGTTTGTTTTTTTTCACGTAATTAGAAAACTGACTGCAGTCTTTCAAGACTATCATTATTTTAGACCGCAGAAATATGTACAGAATAAGCTATTATAGGAGGGGATGTGGTTAGACAAGAAATAAACTCAGCCTTATAGAGCGAGGACTCTAAGACAGTAATATATTAAATATTGCAGCGATCGATTTCAATACCCAGAGTGGACACGGGAATAAAAATTCACCCCCAAGATGAAATGATCAGAAATTCTTTGTTGGGAGGAAAAAAATGTGAGATTTTTTTTTCCAGATCCTTTTTTTTTTTTTTTTTTTCCAGGTTGGAAGAGAGCCGGGCAAGCATCTTTCAAGCTCTCGGGTCCCGGTTTGGGATATAACCCTAAAGGTTAGCCGCATCTCAATGGCGTTTCTCCGTGGTAAAAAGATGGGTCTTTGTCCGAAGAGAGTCGGATTAAATATCAAGCCCGGCTCCGGCGCGCGGTGCAGGGGCAGCCCCGCCCGGCAGCGGCCCCGGGGCGCCTGGCTGGGGGCAGCGGGGCTCTCCCGCCGCCGGGAGCCCCGGGCCAGGCCGGGCGGCGGGGGCCGGTTCTCGCCTGGGCCGCCGGGGCGGCGCGGGGTGACGGCGGCGGCGGGAGCGCGCCCCGGTGCCTGCGCTGGAGGGGAGCGGCACCGGCTCCCCCCCGGCCAGTGCCTGTGTAGCCAGGCCAATTAAAACGGCACACAAAGCTGCGCCCCATCCACCCCCCGCTCCCCCCAGCCCTCTCCTACCTTCCTTCCCCGCACTTCCCCCCCTCCCTCCCAAGCCACGGCCCTTCTCGGGTTTAATTAATAATTAAAAGGCGGAATGAAAATTAAAGAGGGGGTAGAGGAGGGACGAGGCGTTTCCGGGCCCCGCGGGAGCCTGCCTGGGCGCTGGGGATGAGGGCAAAAGTGGCCGGGCGTCGTGCGTGGCTGCCAGGCTGGGGTCCCTCCGCACCCTCCGGGCCACCTCCCTCCTCCTCCTCCTCGGGGGTGCCAGGGTGGCCGCCCCACACAAGGCTGTTGGCGGTGGCCAGGGCTGAGGTTTGGCAGGGCAGCGGCCGGGGGCTCGCGTTTGCTCCGCTCCCGCTCGGCTGCAGGGGAAAGGAATTACAGCCCTGAAAATGTGAACCTGTTGACTGCCACATCTCGAGTGAAAGGGCCGGTAGTCTTTTACATTCGCGAACCTATGAAGTTGGGATGCCATCACTGGGCCCCTGGATTCACCTGTCACTGCAATCACTGCTCCCGAGCACTGACAAATATTCACAATAAAAGAGTGAAAGGGTCTCTTAAGGTTCACTGATTTGTGTGTAGAACTTTGGAAAACTGCAAACAAGCGAGAAAAATTGTCCATTCTTGTGAAGGGAAATACAAGTTTGCACTTAACTGTTCAGCGACAAAACCCAAGGACTGGCCAAAGAGCCAGTGACATACACTGTAATCTCCATAACAATTTCATTTCCTCTCCTCCTTCTCTCCCTCTTTACTGGTTAGCAAAGGGGAAAATCTAAGGATTTAATCCTGAGGAAGGCTTTCCATTTATTCCCAATGCAGGGAGAAGGGGATATCGAGAAAAGCCAACAGATCTCCAACAAAATGGAGAGGGAAGTACTCGGGCTCTGGGCCGGGAGAGGTGGATTGGGAGCAACCAGCCAGAGGACACATGCGAGTCAGAGTGAAAAATAAACTGGGTCTATTAAATTTCCTTTTAAGTGTGCCTTTGGATTAGTTGTACACGGAATCTAGTAATTAAGGCCCTTCTCTTTAGAGAAAACCTTTTCGGTTTCTTATTCCAGCGTCGGGCGTGATTGCTGCGTGTTCGAGAGAAAAAATGAAGGAGCAGTTTTTCCTTTGAGCGCAGAATAGCTGCTGCTACGTAAGTGGTTTTTACTAAAGACGACATTAAATTGTAGGGTATTAGCGATAATCACCGAGGGATCTGTTTTACACCGTCTCAGGCCTCTGAATCTGCTGTTCCCGTCTTGCTGGGACCAGGGAAAAGCGCTTCCCGATTAAATTCTGCATTAATAGAACTTGGCAACCGGCAACAAAAGCCTTGCTTAAGTGAAATGAAGAGACAAAAGGCACTTTAAATGTTGAGGTTGGGGGCTGGGGAGCTTATGCCACTAATTTTAAATGAAGACGACGTTCATGTCTTGCAGCCGGCGAGAGCCCGTGCTTGGGCTGGGTGAGGGATAGCACTAATTCTCTTCCGTGGGCTCGCTGCGAGGCCGCGGGCAGGGCTCGCCGCCCCCCGCTTCCTCCCTCACTTCCCAGAGACGCACCGGTTGTATCCGAGACCCGGGAGATCCGCGAACAAACCCTGCAGCTTCCCGGCGGAGCTGCCTCCGCCGCCTCTGACCCGGCGATTAAAACCAAGGGACCTCAGCTCCACCGGCCGGGGGGAGCCCTCGCTCCCGGGACTGATGATGGGGGTGTGTCCCCTCCCGCCCTGCCCGGGAAGAATGTCCGAAATGGGGCATTTCCACGACCCGCTGTGGGGAAACTTGTTTCTCCCTCCTCGAGAGCCGAGTGTCGTTCCCCTCGGGGACAAGCGACCTCAAAATCCCTTCCCGATGCCCATGAGCTCTGTGCGGCGCCGGGGGGGGGGCGGGAGGAAGGGGGGGGGGCAACTCCCACGAGTGTCCGCGGGCCGGTGCAGTCGCATGCCTGGCAGCACGGCGGCGGGACGGGCCCCCCTCCCGCGGGGTCTGCGCGGAGCGGCGCGGAGCGAGGCTGCAGCCCGTGCCGGCTCTGGGCGCGGAAATAGAAATGTAACGTCTCTGCAGACAAATTAATTTTTGACGGATTTATGGCACGGTTTGCTTTCAGGATATTCATTGGCTCCTCCGAGCTGTAATAAAGTGCAGGGTGCAGAAGTATAAACACGCACCGTCTGCTTGGCGGAAACCCTCTAACAGTATCTGCCAGCGAAAGATCAAGACACTTTGTGCATTTTCCACAGATAATGCCCATATTCCGAATGAGTGATCAGAGAACTCCGGTATTGTTAAGTAAAATGAGAGGAAGGCGAGTGACGTGGGAGTCGAACAATGGCATTTCTGAATCAGTTCGGTTGATTGACATTTGGGGGCTTCATGACCCGAGGGAATAGGACTCATTACCGTGAATACACCAAAACATCAACCGAGATTAGAACTCTGGATCTTTTAAAAATCCTATTTCATTCTAAATTATAGTGGGAAAATACCAATTCTAAGAAAAAAGAAAGAGCGAGGGAAGAAATTACTCCTTTATGCTCCTTTAATTGCTCAAAACCCCTAAATAGAGTAAGAAATAGCGTTAAGATTTTAGGCAGCATTTAAGAGGAGAAAATTAACTTTACAAACTAAAAACCTTGTAGCTGACAGAACACTGGGTACGAGGAAATATATAGATTTTGGGGAACCACAGATCTTGCACCGAGCTAACATGGGAATAGCCGCACGATGCAGGAATAACTTAATAAGAAGGCTATCTGACAGATTGATATGAATAACTAACTAGATATTATTCCATTTTCATTTGCTATGCGTTTTATATCCCAAATCCTCAGGAAAGGGACCAGTAAACGTGAGGGAAAAAATATAGACGGGAAAATAAAAGGGTGAGAAACAATGTGTCCAAACCAGCCTGGAGAGCTGGGAGAGACAGTCGCGAAGGGTGCCAGAGGGTTCTGTTTGGAAGACCGTCTGGCTCTGAACAAAGTCAATTTCTCACAAAATTTGGAGCAAAATAAATACAGTAGAGTGTGTGGCAGAGGAGGGCAAAGTCCCTGAGAGCCGGTGACCGTCCTTCCCCGGCAGAGCAGCTCCAGATGGAGTCAGTGGCCGTCACAATTTGTTCATCTTCAAAAATCTCTCCAGATCTTGAAACTGAAGACGTAGTCCCTGGGTCCAGCACATGGCTAACATATATTAAATATAGTTGTATTTGCTCCTCTCCTATTTTACAGAAAATAAACGTTCACCAGGTTCCTGATACAGGATGAAGCGCTTAACCAGTGACATTACGAATGGGGCCGCAAGAGAATGTGGCCCTGTTATCAAATTTTCGATCAGTTATCAAAGCTGAGGATTGCTGAGGAGTCAACGCTTTGCACGGTAGAAACAAGGACCGTTTTGTTTTTTCGGCGACCAGAAATACAAATAATTAGGATCCTGGTAATTTTGCTAAATAAATATAGTGCTTTCAGGTTAAAACACAGACACACAAACAAACCCGATGATTATCTAAATGTTCAATTATACATTTACTAATACGGCAAATGACTCAAAGCCTTCGCACATCTAGATAGCATCTTTATCTGGAGACATCTTGGGTTTAATTAATGACTGCTTTATTCTCATTATTCTCCAGAAAAATAGGGGTCACGTCACATTAAAATTAAGATTATTTTAATTTATTTAGGCTCTGGAGCAAAAATCAATCTAATTACATTCCGAACGACGAGGGAAAGGCAATTTAACTCGTTGAAGAGTTTGAACAAAGGCTCGTCCCCCGGTAACATATGATGCCGATCTCGGGGCAGGGAAGGAGCGACCCAGCTTTTCCGCACGTTCTCTTTAAGGGCCGTCCGAAGAACGGGACATAGCGGTCAGGCTCCTGTCGCCCGCCGAGACACACACCAGAGCCCCGGCCGGCACCGGTACTCGGGCGGGAGAACTTAAACCTGCGGCGCTCCCGCCCGCCAGCCCATCCGCGGGCACGGCGGGGAGAGCCCGCCCGTCGCTCGTGGGAAGTGTCCGGAACGGGGGCAGCGGGGGCGCGGTTGGGCACCCTCCGTAGCACTGGCAGGAGGCTGCCCCGTCCCCACACCTGCGCGGAGGTCCCGCGGGGAGTTTTCGGGGGCGGGTAGTGTCCCTGGCCCCCGGGGGAACAAAGGGGAACAGTGGCGCGGGGGGCGTCCTCTCGGACGAGGCGGAGAGTGCTGGTCCCGGTGGGCCGCCGGAGGAGGGGCCGCTCCGGTCCGCTCCGTTCCGCTCCGCCGAGGCCGCGGCCCCGCCCGCCGCCACCGCAGCCAAACGCGGGCCGGCAGCGCCCCCTGCAGGGCGCTGGCGACGGCGCGGCAGCGCCTCGGAGGCCGGACCGCCCCTTAAAGGGGCAAGAGCTCTTAAGGTGGAACGGGCGGGGAGCGCCAGCGGCGGCCTCTCCACGTCGCGGCTGGTCGCTGGGATTCCGCATCTCGCCCGACTGCGGAGGTCCCACCGCTTTTCGATGCTCTCGCCGTCTCCGTTCTCGCCCCCGCTCCCCGATGCCGTCATGGCTGGTTTTGCGGTGCGCGTTAGTGAAGGAGTGCTGCCACGGGGGTGATTTTCCACGCGGGAGCCACGGGATGGGTGGATTAGTCAGGGGCAGCGGTGCTGAGGCAACCCTGCCGCTGGCTGCAAAGGAGGCATCCACGGGAAATGTGCCGGTGGGGCTGCCCGGGCAGAACCGCCCCTCCGACAGCAGCGGCGCTGCTCACGGGGTCTGACCCTCGGACCACAGGACCCCCGGTGCTTCGCTTCATGGCGGGGACCATCCCGCTCGCTCGTAGGCGGGGCGAGGCATGCCGTGCCCGCTGCCCCGCATCGCTCCGCACCGCACGGAGCCGGAAGAGCGCAGAGTTCCTGCCAGCCCCGCACAGTTGTAGCGAGGGGTCCGACCGGCCGCCAGCGCAGATGCTCTCCCAGGTGCCCGTGTTCCCTCCGCGCACACGGGCACGGCGGCAGCTCCGTTTTGGAGGAGGCGCGGCGGGGGCGTTCCCAGGGAAGCTATTGCCGCGGAGCATCCTCCCTCAGCCTTGGGCAAACCAAATAAAGTTAATTAAGAAAAAAATTAAAGGGCGGGAGGACAATCTCCATCATCCACAGTATTTTGCGGCTTCCCCAGAAGGGTCTTGCGGTGCAGTGCCGCCGTACGCACTCCTCCGCGTTGGCCCGCCCCACCTGTCAGCCTCACATAGTTGTGGTGTTATTCTGGCTCTTGGGGTTAGTGGGAAGGAGCGGTGACAGTAAGTGGGGGTCCTCCCAGAGAAGCCCCCGAGGGGCTGCGGAACGCAGAGGGCCGTTGACCGCGGCGGGACGACCGGACACCGGCGAACCTCAGCAACCTCACCCGCATCTGCGCCTCTTTTACCCTCAAAATGAAGCCGAGGAGACAAACGCGGGAGGTGGGGATGCCCCTCGCTTGTGCAAGGGCTCGACCGTTGCTCTGAAAAATCAGGGCCGAATTTTTCCTGTTTTTAGACAGATTTTTTTGGGAGGCGGGGGTGGGGTGGGTGGGGGCGATGTTGGAAACTAATGAAGTTAAATCTGCACTAGAGATACTTCATACAGGCCATTAAGCGCGACGAGGTTTCCCTCTTGTGTTTTTAAGGGGTGATTTGTGAGCACCGTGTACGGTGGTAGCGGCGGCCCTACCGCGCAGAGCCGCGCAGGGCCCGCACTCTGACTCTGCCTTGCGAGCTCCGAGCCTCCATCGCAGTGACTGAAATAACAGCGCAATGTTTTCAAAATCACAGTCCTTTCCTGCGCCCCCTCGCCTCGCTCAGCAGAGCTGAATGCTGGCGGCTGGCGCGGCGCTGCGCCGTTGTGCGCGGCTGTGCGCGGCGCTGCGCCGTGCGGTCCTCGACCTGCGCCACTGGTTGTTCTAAGTGACATAGCCCAACGAAGCCCTGAAACAAGGCGAGGAGGGAAGGGCCATGTCCTCCCCACACCATCGCCTTACTGTTTGTTATCCACTTGAAGTTTCTGGGGAGTAGCCAAGAAGTTAGCGCTGGGGCTCTCTTTCGAGCAGAGAAGATTCCCGAGATTTGGCATCTGTATATTTGCCTTGCTGATGGGCTTTCATGAGCGGTAAAGGCGAAAGCTCAGAAAAGTAAACAAAAATCTGCATTCTGCCAAACTGCCGGAGAGACACGAATGCTGGAGAGGAGAAGCGATGTTTCGCGCCGGTGTTTATGCACGAGAGAATTAAAAATAGTACATGGAGATTTATTGATTGATCTAATCTTTGCGAGGAAGACTGTAAAATCGTGAGGGGCCAAGCTGTGCCATGAGAAAGCAACAATCCCGCAGACTTCAGCGGACCGTGTCACAATAAGCCATAATAACCGCGATTAAAGCAGCAGCGGCAAATCAGGTACCTTATCTCCCCTTTTTATCTAAAGCATCAGAATATTCTGTCTTCCCTTGACAAAGGAGCTCTCATCCAAAGCTTTTTGTTCCCCTTGCCAGAATGAAACACGTTTTCCTCCCCAAAGTAAACATAATGCATGTGACTAAAACACTGGCAGGGCCAACAGCAGGGAATTTAACTTTTAAAGAAACCGATCTCTGTCCGTGATTGATGCTGTGTCGCTCTGACAACAGAGAGTGTGTAGCTAATTGCCTCTATAAACGAAAAAGATATTGCCCTCATTTTATCAAACACATTCTTTGTCCGGAGTTAAAACAAGCGTCACAGTAAATGAACATGACTGTAGAGATTAATAGTTCCCCAGCAGTGAAATCTGAATAAGAACCCCACCTTGGCAACCAGTGTCTGATTTAAACTGCGAAGGAGATTTGCATTATTTTTTCAAGAGCAGTTTTCCTTTCCAAGCACCCACCTAAGCGGCTGTGACTACCTGGGTGCTGCTGGTCAGGGTAACCCACAGTTCCTGTCACCAGGACCTCGAGGACTTCCTGAAGGCCCTTGGGACCTCTTCAGCCCTGGGGACTTCTCTGTCTCTTGGGAGCTTTCTGGGCAGAGCTTTGGCCACGGCTGCCCCGCAGCTCTCCCACCCACCCTCCACGAGGCGTCGTGAAGAAGGGACTGCAATGGGGTTCCTTTGGGTTTCACTGAGGTACAGGCTGATCCTGAGTATTTTTTTTTTTTGAGGGGGGCGCAGAGAGGCTTCAGATGTTTTCTCTCTGTTCTCTCAAAATGTTTTTTTATTTATATATTGCAGACCAACAGCCAGTACTAAGAAGAAAAAGGCAAAGATTTGCAGCAATATTTATTCAAACAGGTAACAGCAAACTCTGTGTAAGAACCTAACAAAATAAAATTTCATCTTCAGACAATAATAAAATGTGGCTCCTGGGATCCCTCAGCTGCTCAGTTTATACTTTTACTTCCACCCTTGCCCTTACAAGCCATTCCCTCAACTTTATATCCAGTCAGAGTAACGATGCCCTATTGCACTCTCTGTTTTTTTTTTTTTTTCAAAGGGATATCGAAATTTTGAAGACCATAGAAGAGACACCCTCTCCCCCCTTATGTCTTGAAATCACAAAGTGCAGTTCAAGATTTTATTGGAGTGTATCCTTTCTTAAGGGACTGGATTACAACATGAAATAGCCTCCAGAGACAGAAATGTGAGGCGTGGAAGGTCTCTTTAACCTAGTGAAGAGAGGCACAGGCTGAACGAGTAGCTGGAAACCGAAGCCAGACAAATTCAGAAGTGAAGGAAAGCACTCGTTGGTAAGATACTGCCCAGGGAGGTGGCTAATTCACCATTTTTTGCTACATTCAAGTCTTCCTGGAAATTATGCTTTTGCCAGACACAAGTTTTGAATGCAACACTGGGTGAAGTGGGTAAGATCTAGTGGCCAGTGTTAAACAAAATGTATCTGCTCTTCTGGACTTCTTTTTTTTTTTTTTTTTTGTAGTGTCATAAAATTTAACACTGAGGATCACATCTTCTTCTGCTCAATCTGAACTCAGTGACACTTGGCAAGAAGCATGTGAAGATTCTAACATGCAGGTACTTTCCCTTGAGGCTGCTCTCGAGTAGTTTTTAATTTTCCTTCAGTTTATCTAGAGTTGTTATTGACAAAGTACCCCCAGGGTAAAGCATCTTTACATAATTGTTTATTTGCCAGGTTTAAACTTTTAAATCCATCCCCTGGTCTTTTTTCTTTCAGATTTTGCCCCTTACTCCATAGAATAACAAGCACATTCTCGGTGCTGATATTTTCCCTGCTGAACCTGCCTTACAGATAGCATGAACAGTGCAGTTATGCCGATTAGTCACAGTGCTCAGCCCTGGTGTTAGACTAATTTGGAAAGACTTCCTGCATAGCAAGAAACAGCAGGATTTGATCATAGTCAGAGATCCATTACAACGTGTAGTAAGGCTCTTTAAGGAGCGCTTATCACCTGGAGCATTTAAAAAAACTGAGCTCCATGAAGCATCAGTAAAAAAAACCTACGAAGGAACACTGCGTTCAAAGGAAGACAGATCGCTTGATCTGCTAGATCTTTTAAAACACTGAATTCTAGGTCCGTGATTTGATTAAATAGTAATAATAACAAAAAATCTGACAAAACAGAGAAAGAATGGACAGTGGATATTGACTCTTTAACGGCACTGTTTTGCAGAATATTAAATTAATGTTCCCACATGATGTCCAGGCATCCATCCTGATCTCCCTGGGGTCAATGGTGACATTTCTATTGCCTTCTGTGGAAGAGGGCTATTTATCTGAGGGCATCTTGATCAAAATAAACACAAGGAAATAGATTGTACTTGAAAATATTTGGAACTTCCTTTTGCTTGATTTGAACAATTGCTTTGGTCCTAGGTTATTAAATCTTGACTTTACCCCAAGAGAGGCTGCTGTTGTATTACTATCCTCTTTCCTTTGCTGCAGGGATAATCAAACATTTCAATAGCTTTCTGTTGACTGTGAGACTATAGTTACTTTTAACCCTTTTTCAGCCTAGTTAGACAAAAATGTTAATGAAAACATCTTCAGACGGCGTTTGTCAATCTAAATATCAATTACTCTTTCAAAAACCCGAGTGTTCTATCACCTCTTAAAAAGGAAATGTTTTACAGGCAGGGAAAGACACTGATACACTTTGTACCAAAAAAAAAATCACCTTGTGAAATCTAAGTACCAGTGCTAGGCAAATATACAGATTTTTGATGACATCTTCTGTATTAAAATGCTATCCAGGAGCTAACGGCTCACAGCAACTGAGTTATTTTCCATTTTATCAAATTAAAACATGCTGATCTTTCAATAAGCACTACGGTTAAAAAGTGTATCTCTTCTGGTTTCCATTAGACAACCTTTTTGCTGCTTTCCTGTAACTCCCTTATTTTCCCCATGAAAAAAATCCCCACAATAAGATTCACAGCTGTTTACATGAATGTCTGTCTCTATTAGCTGCGAACAGGGAGAGCTATAAACTTAACCGGTTATTCTTGGGTTTTAACTAATGTAGCTGTCATTGATTTTTTTTCCCCTTGGTTCCCAGGACAAAAGTAAGTAGTACTGGGAAAATGTCTTTGGTTTTCCAAATGTGTTTTCGTGCGGTTCTTGAACCAATAGTGTTCAGAAGCATGCAAGGTATGAGTCCATTATATAATGTGGATTATATAATGTGATTATATATATATATATATATATATATATATATATATATATCTCAACAACATGCATTTCTACAGCCTTACTTAAGCAGCTGAGTTACAAATATATGGAGAACAACACAACAAACTCAGAGCAAGAATGTAACATCTTCGCCTCAGTATAAAAATCTTCCCCAAAGAGTAGACAATTTACTTTCCTCATTCAGCAATATAACTCAGCTGGACAATTAGAGGCCCTGGGATTTTAATAAGGGGAAGGAGGAGGCAGAGGAGGGTTAAGCCTCTCCTTCCTCCCAGCCCCTTCCGCGGGGGTGCAGGGGAAGGAGCGTGGCCTTTTTCTGAGGGGAGAGGGGTGCGAAAGGAAAGCCCCCTGGCCGTGTTGGCTGTTTGGTCAGGGGAAGAAGCTTTGTTAGGTATTACTTTGTTTATTAACGAACCATGCCTTAAAGGAAGGGCCTACAAGAGATGTGGGAGTTTCCCTGGCGGGCAGGGGTCTCCGCGGGCTGGAGGGATGCTCCGGAGGGATGCTGAGATCCCGCGGGCACAAATCAGGCAGGGACACGGTCCTGCAGCCTTCCTTCGGGAGCACAAGTTGTCCCATCAGGACTGCTCCCCACAAGTTTTCCCTCTCCAGCCCGGGGTCCTTACGAGCCCATTCAGTGGCAACTCCATGCCCGCCCCCCTCGCCGATTCCTGCTCAGCCCCCCGCGGGGTGGCATGTGTTGGGGGGTGGGAGCAGCGCAGTCCCGGCTTTATCCCGGCTCCTGCAGGAACTTCGTGTCTTTACGGTCGCGAGTACCGTTTCGCCAGGACGGACCCACCCACGCGTGGGCGCTGGGCGGGCGGTGGGCAGCGCTGCTGCTCTTGTCTCGTTTCCTGCGGAAAACCGGGCTCGAAACGCAACCGCCGGGTTCAGAGGCCGGGGGGGCCGCGGCGACCCAGGAGCATCTTCTGCTTCTTCGGGGGCCGCGCTGTCGGTTTGACCCACGGGCTTAAAAATACAGAAGCGGGGACTTTCCGTCCCATCCCCCGCCTGACCCCGCGCAGCCAGGGCTCCCAGGGGCTCCTGAACGGCTGCCTGGGCGCAGTGTTTGTCTCCCTCGCAGGAGCTGGTGCAGATCACACCAGTGCTCCGCCCCGGCTCCAGCCACTCAGCCACCCCCACCCGCAGGTGGGTGCCCTCTCCTCCCTCTTGCTCTTTTCTCTATGCCCTTCCGTGCATCCAGCTCTGCGAATGCAGCAAATTAATCAGTAATATTTGGGTTCAGGTATTCCGCAGGAGTTCAAAAAACTCTTTTTGGAAAATGAAGGAGAATAGAAAACTGGGAGTTACCTCTTCACAACCAAATTGTTCTCCAGAGTTAACAGCAGTGAAATGTATTTAACGCCGAGTCTCAATGAGACAAATATTTCCTTAAAAATAACCTAATTCATTACACAAACCTGATTAATACTTTATGCCTGTGGCTGTTTATTGACTACCAAGTCAAGCTGTGTGGAAAAAAAATCCACCCAAATACTAATAATATATGACTATGCAATTAAAGACTGTCTTATAGTGTGTTCACAAAAGGGACTAAATCAAACGCACAAGAGGCCATATGCCAGCATTCTAACTCCTCAGTACCTTTCTTTGTAGTCTGGGTTTTCTAAAGGTGAAAACAATGTGTCTCTTTTTTTTCCCTCCTGAGGTGGAATTCCCAGCCATGGCAGCAGCATTCCTCCTTTGCAGGATCTGAAACCTGAACCTTCAGCCGGGCACCACAGCTTGAGTTACAGGGCTAACTGGGCTGGTCCCATCCAGGATAATGGTGGTTTTTGGGGTGTGGAGAATGGGTTGCTGGGATGATGTGGGGAGCGGGCAGAGCACCCCTCTGCTCCCCTCTTTCACCGTCACTGCTTGCTTTCAGCCTCCCATGCAGCCGGTGCTGCAGCTGTTCCTGTAGTATCTTGGTTTGGCCTTCAGTTGAAATGTGTAGGCTCAGTTATTTTTGGTGTGTTGTTCATAGCTTTATATCTTGGCTAAATCATGGCACAAAGTCACAGGACAGAGAAAAGGCTCTTTTCTGGTGCTGGATCTTTCCTCCTCCTACATTTCAAAAGCAAGCTGAAGATATTATAAATTCCCTAATATGTTCCAAAAGTGTTTTATAAAGGAAGATGTCTTGCAGCACAAATACTAGGGTAACCACTTACTTTGTTTACCAACATTTTAAGTCAATTGTGTGAATTCCAAGGTGCTGTTGGCAAGATATTCACTGCTTGTGATCTCCATTGTCATTATAAAATTGTTAATGCTTCATTCACAACAAAGAACTGATTTTATTGTTGTTGTCTTCGTCTACATGTGAAAATTTACAACTAGATGGATTTTTTAACACAAGTACATAGGGAAGACTGTTTCTATGCCCTCTTTGCAAGAGGTCTACTTATCCCTGTCAGATTTCTGCAGGCCACTGCTGATTTTACTAAAACTGAAATGCTTACTTTGACTTTGCATTGTGCATTATTTTAACAGCAGAAGATGGCATATAAACACCTTTTATCTACTTTCCCTCCTACTGGGCTTGTAACATCAAAGATCATCCCATTCATCTTTGTTTCAAGACGGGCTGTAAGTTTTCATCTGACAGGGTTGTTGAAAATCAAACTGACTATACTTGATCACAGTGGGATCTGCATGAAAATCCATCTACAAGTTGAGCTATAATACTTACCTGTCTAGGTCAATTTGAAAACCACAAGAATGATAAGCACATAAAGCTGAAATAGTGTTGTTTCACAGTAGGACTGTTCCACTGCCAGTACAGCAGAAAAGGTTGATTTAAGTAAATGTAGAGCTGCATGCAAAGCCACATTATTTTATCCCAGAGGTTATTAGATGCAATTCATTGTGATAATTTGTCTTCCCACTTGCCCTGACTTCGTGTGTCGTATTGTCTGGGGATTATCCCAGTCGAAGAAGAAGGATTAAGGTATGTGAAGGAATGCAGTGGAAGTGTCAATAGAGGTTTCCTATTGAACAGGGGAAGAGCAAAAAAATGCATGCATATGCCTCGGTGTCATGGGAGAAAAATGTTGATTTCCAGTGGCATTCAAATTGTCACTGGAAAGCCGATGGGTGCAGGGCACAGCCACCGCCAATGCAAGCTGGACGTTCACCTTCTGCTGGTGTCGGGGGAGCCCTGGGAGGCCATGGCTTATTGTTGGTGTAGTTTTGGCATTGCTAAGCAAAACAGACCCAGCAGCAGATCATATATTTATTGATATCTTCTAATTCTGTCAATATTTTATCAAAATTCTATCAGTATATCAATATAATCTACGTATGCAGAAAAGTGGAAAAATAAGAAAAATCCTTTCCCTTTACAAAATGAAATAACAGTATGCTATGATGTTCTGCCACTTTTGTGCAGTCTCATGTATCAAATAACCTAACTGTATTAATTAGATAAGTAGGCAAAAGACTTTTTTTTTTCCCCTGAGAGTTACCTTGTTTTAAAAAAATCTTCTGACTTGAATATACTGGCTCTGCATGTACATGAGTAACACTGAGGAAGCTATTCCTGTAAGTAAGCCTTGGACATAATGTATTTATTTGAAAATTCAGTCATTAGTTGTGTATATTCCCATAATTTGAATAAGTTAGCCAGATAGATGAATATTTATATGTCTATTAGTGATTGAGCAAGTAATATTGCCTATAACTAAACCTTTGTGACTCTTTCCATTATGTGACCATGTTTATAACTCAGCCAAACTTTAACTATTGAGACTGAAACTTTCTAAAGAAATATTGAGCCCGAGGCAGAACTTGCAATGGAAAATCTCAACTAAAAGAGTTCAGATTTCTCTAAAAACAAGAGTGAGAAAATTGCTTTGTTTGGCTCATGATAACAAAATTAAAAAAAAAAAAAAACAAACAACCCAAAACTTTACAGAAAAGCTGTAGTGTTTTCTAGAATGATGTCACGATCCAGTATTTGGGGGAACAATTTGGAAAGACATTTCTAGCTGCTCCTGTTTGGTGAAGCCATGATCCTCAGGGCACTTACAGTCTGAGTGCGTTTGGCCTTTTGTGCTCAGGTGTCCCAAGTATGATGTGATTGAAGCCCTTGTTTCTCCTGGCCCTGGAGGCTGCCGTGGGGCTGAGCTCTCTGGGGGGGCTGGGGCAGCACCCTGGAGCATCCCACCCTTTCAGACCTGGCGGGCTGTGGAGAGAGGGGCTGTGGGGCGCTGCCTATCTTCTCCAAGAAGGAAATCTCCATTAGGAAATTATATACAAAAATAAGCGGAGGTTGTGAAGCCAAGTGCTCAGGAATTAGGAAATACCAGAGTGACATTTCCTGTGCTCTCTTCTCTCTTTGTCCCCCTTTGTGTAGCCGTTATGATGCAACCTTTGAGCGTTCAAACTGTTTTCACAGCTTTGTCCTTAAAGGCATTTCTCTTCTTGTGATAATGAATAATAATTATTTTTTAATTGTTTAGTAGTAATCATCTGATGGCTGTGCATATTACAGAGTAAGAATTATTTTTTTCTTGAGCAAAGTGTTTTTTTAAATCAAATTCTGATGCTGTTGAAAGCGAGTGTCCTGTGACCCTAACGGAGACAGGCATCTGTAAAGGAATTGGATCTGTTGTCTCTTTTCCTTGTCTTTTGTTTGTTGCTATATTGTCATTTTTTACTGTTTTCAATCCTTATCTTAATGTTGTAGCAAGAAGATCAGTATTCAGCAAAACAAAAAGGCGCTGGCTAAAACGGAGCAGCTCATGTTGCCCTAAAGAGGAAGGAAGGATGCCTCTTCCTGCCCAACCGACGGCATGTTCTGCAAGGCGTTACTTATTGCTCTGCTTTCCCCTGCCTGTTTCCTGGAGAAGGTGGAAAGCAAAATGATAAACGTCCTTGGCTGAAGTTTGCACAAATTAGGTTTCAGAGACAAATTACTTCCCAGATCTTCTTACTGTACATCTTTGGCAGATTTTGTCTAAAATTAAAAATAGGTATTCTGTGTATTCCTACTCCATTATTGCCTACAAATATATAAATTAAGCATATTAAAGCAGAATAGACTTTAGTTGTGTCAGATACAAGGTGTACATTCTTCCAAAAAGAAGGAAGTCTGAGTATCAGCAGTGGCCAAGTTCCTACTTTCATAGTGACCCAAATCTCACAATTGTCTTCTAGTACTTAAAATCCAAATTTTTACAACACTGCCTATAGAAAGCAGTGAGCTTTTGGGAACATAATTTAATATAAAACAAGAGGCTAGCTGAACATCATAGAAGACTAGATTTCTATGTTTCTGCTCCTGGTAGAAAAACGAAATGTATTATGCCCCCAAGTTTAACAAAGTTGTAAAGCAACTGCAGAAATTTCAGTGGTGTTCTGATGCGCAGGGGTGCAGGCAGCCTTGTCCTGTCGCCAATGCCATCCTGCCCCCCAGCCCTGCAGGGAGGGGATGCTACCGGGTGCAGACAGGGCTCAGGGATTGCCCCCCAGGCCCCTGGCCAGCCATGCAGGCCCTCTGCTGTACATGGCCTTCTCTGGGGGATCTCAGCGCACTTGGGTGCCACGAGTCCTCTCTTCTGTCAGGAAAAATCAGATGCTTCTAGAATATTGCAGAATTCCCTTTAACATCTGTCTGGAAGAGTTGCTGTGTGTTTTTTAGTACTTGATTTTTCCAGTCTTCCACTGGAAAATCTCAACACTGGAACCCGCATATGTTTTCTTATTATATTACAAGGTATTAATATTATGCATCATCTTTTTATATCAGCAGGGACAGATTGTTTAGTTTCCTGATTTCTCAGTAAAATTCCCTTTGAAGAAATGTGCACCTGGGATTTTCCCTCAGATTTCTCCTGCTGTTCAGACCTCCCTGTGGGATGAGCACCTGTCCTTGCTCTCACTGCTGGTCTCTGTCCTGGTGCCCTCACTCCTGCCTCCAGCTCTTTTCCACCTCTGGGCATGGTGTTGCCCTGGAGTCACTGGAACAGGTCCCTTTCCTCTCACACACCTGTAGAGAGGCGAGACACCAAGTCTGAAAATCAGGCTGGTGTTTGTGGGGTTAAAAATAGTCCCAGTGACAGGAGACAGATAGCTGAGCCCTGACTCATTAATTGCAATTATTCGAGGTTATCTTCCTAGTATAGTCCTATTGTTCTTGTATAAGACCTGTGAGCATGAAGCCAGGAGGGCTATTACACTTCGTTCCTTTCACAAACCACCTTATAACATACTTACCTTGTATTATACTATATATAATGTGATCATATGATTACCTTGAGCTTTTGTCACATGGACATCAGGTTGCCTCTCTCTGTCACTGTAGATGTGGCCTTATGGGCTGAACCACAGCATCACAGATCTCATCCATGTGTCTGTAACAGTTTCAAGCTCCTTTTCATGCTCCAGCAGCTCTGCTGTTACGTATTTTCAGAAGTGTCATACACAACCAGAAGGCCGTGATTTCCAGATGGTATTTTTCAGTCCTTGAAATTAATCTGAATGAACTCCAGGCAATTACTCTGTAGCTACTATATTTGAAGTGGGGTCTCCTTTGATAGATGTTTCTGTGCACAGGAAGTCATCAGGATCCTTAGGTCAGTCTTGTCTGATGTAGGAATTGTACACACTTGTGCCCTGCAAACAGCAGTCACATTTTCCTTTTGTTTTCTGTTGAGTTGTGAATGTTTATTCTGCTGGTTTGTGAATCCATCTCCATGGATGTCTTGCTAGGCTGTGCTTGATAAGGAGCTGCTACAGGCTGTTGTGAGCCTGTGTACACTGAATTCCTTATTGAGTAAATGTAAATTAGAGGATTTGGGGACCTTCACAACAATTGAACTCTCCAGTTCTGTAGCTACCCTTATTTAATCTGTGGGAAACTCATCAAAGAGCACCTACCAGCCTCACCAGTTTTGGATCTCACCAGGAGATTTTGGGGCATTGCAAACTCCTGCAGATTGAGGGGTGGATCTGTAAACCTAAACAAAACATAGCTCAGAAACTGTTCATTTGTTTTACTCATCAGCGCTTCCTTTGTCTAGATAATTTGTTTCTTAAATGCCGAGATGATGCTGTCGGTTCTGATAATGTGCTCAAAGCTTTTGTAGATGTAGTGCCTTCTGTGCAGATAGCCTGTGGTTTTTCCAGTATCTTTTTGTTTTTGTGCTTTTTGATGGTGGTCTGAAACTCTTAGCCTATCCTCGCTGACTATATGCTCAGAGTGCAGCTCCTTACAGGTTGCTATTTGCTTCTTGAGGTTTAAGCCTTTAAAAACTTTAAAATTGTTGCCACTCTTAATGTGTCTTATGAAATACATGAAAGCTTATTCAGTTCTCAGAAATAACATTTTGCATTGAAATAAAATCTCTTGAGTTCTTTAATTTAAAAAACTCTGTAGATCCTTCAGTACCTCTAAATTGTGCTTGATTTGTTCCATGTTCGGAAGGCACTCTGAAGGACTGAAGCAATCCAAATATGCGATTTGTTTCCTTAGCCCTTTGCTCCCATTATTGCCTCAGATTATCCAAATTAAAACTGCTGAAATGTCTTGCTCCTAATATCTTAGCCATGTGTTTGACCTGCCTGTGCATTATGTCTCATGCAGTCAATGCATGTTTCTATGTCTCTTTTGGGCTTTTGAGCGTGTGCAGGTGGGGATGTCCAGGGTTAAGCACGTTGTCCAGTCAGGCTAACCTCCAGAATATCACTTAGCTTCACTGTTACCTGATATTCAGGGAATTCAAGCTGGGAACTGCCTGACAGGAGCACTCCTTAGTTTAAGTGCGATCTGATGTTGCACTTGATCATATCTTGACAAGCTCCCCTTTATTCCTGGAGGATGCACCGGTGCAGCGTTACCACAGCTGTGCTAATTGCTTCCTTTCACTGCCTTCCACCAAGACTTCTGTTAAGTCAATCCCTAACTTGTACCAGCCAGGCTGCCTCACTGCTTTTCACCTTTGCTGTTGTCAGAGGCTTTGAGATGCTGTCTCTATCATCTGATTTTTCACTAGCTGCACCTCCTGCCTTAGTGATGACTCCCTTGCATAGCTGATTCCTCAGTTCAGCCTGTAACATCCTTCTGCTGAATGGCCATCTTGTCTTGTGCAAGAACATGGATCTCGCCAGGTTCAGAAAGAGCTGGATTTTCACTGTTGTCTGCAGTAGGTGCTCAGCAATAGCCATTATTTTAATTTGTGTAGTCCACACTTGCTTTCCTTCCAGCATGTCAATTTGTCCAAGAACTGGAGTCAATTCAGATCTCTGAGCCATCACTGTGGTGTGCTGGCTGTTGATGTCCTCAAGCCCAAAGGTGCTCATGAAGCTCTTTGCATGGATCATACTAGCAGTTGCTGGCAGTGCCTTTATTTGCTTGCACATGGTTTCCCTCTGGACAGTGTGTGCTTAGTGTTGTTGCCTGCCCAACATGGCTTGTGAGCATCACCTGGCCTGGAGCCCAGTGGGGAAAAAGTCTCTGTTATCCACTGTAGATCGGAGCTTCTGGCCCATTGCCCTCTCTAATGGGTAACTGCTCCACTAGCCACCATTTCTTCAAGTGCATAAAGATTTGACAAAGGAGCCCTCCTCTGGCAGAGAATTAATAGCTAGTGCTCCCAAGGAAACCACATTTCTGTTTTTACATGTCTAATTATCCAGCAGTAACCTGGACCAGGAGCTGTGGCTGCAGGGAGCAGGCAGTTGTTGGGGCACTAAACTGCTAGAGACTGTTGTGAAATGGTCATGGATTTGCTGCCTGCTTTGCTTATGCCAAAATGCAGGCAGATCAGACTGGTTTCTCTTTCTGAGGGAAAGCACATGGGCTCAGCTTTCTGGAGGGTGGCAGCCCCTGGCAGCAGTTGTGCTGCTCCGCTCCTCTCAGCCGGCTGGCAGCAGCAAGCCCAGATCTGGGATCTTCTCCTGGCTGGTCTGGTCAGCTCTGCCCCTCTCCATTAGCCTCTGTTGCAGCAGGATCCTTGCTCGGCTGAGCTGGGCCCCTCGTTCCTGGGGGGCAGACTGAGTAGTCAGCCCCTCCTGCTGAGCACTCAGCTGGCTGTGACCTGCTCTGCGCCTGGCCTGGACCCTGCCTGGCTCTGCCAGGGGCGATGTAGATCCCTTGGCACCCAGCTCTCCTCCATGGGGGTCTCCTGCCACACTGGGTGGATGTGGGGCCAAGCTCCCTCTTCCTGGCCCCTCTCTGCCCCCAGTACAGCCCAGGGGTGCTGTCTGTTGCTCCCTATCAGCCCTTCTTCATCACCTGGCAGGGCCAACCCCGCCTTGGTCACTGGTTATCGTGGAGGGATGCTGGTGGGTGCTAAATTGCCAGAAGCTGATAAAAAGCAGCTGTGTGGATATGCCAGGAAGAACCTTCGGTGAGTTTATAACCCTGTTTTGGGTTTCCAGCCCTTCAGCTCCAGCTCTTCTGGCTCTGAAGAGGGGGTGATGTGGCACAGGCATTTGTGTCCTCAGACACAATCTTTGGCCAGAGGTCCAAACCCATATAACCTATGGTTTAGAATTCCATTTCTTTTTCAGTTTGGGTGACTTCTCTTCTTCCTTGTGATTAGGAGAATATATTTATTGTTTTTTTCTGGGGGAGATGAAATGCAGCCTGTGAATCAGTGGATGACTTTGTGCCACTCCATCCACTGCTGACCTTCCTTGCCATACTAGGCACATGGCTGTTTGGAGAGCTTGCGTTACTCCAGGTCATGTTGCTGGGCTGAAACTCATGTACCCAATCAGCTGATCAATAGCAGGGAAAAGGAGGTTTGTCCTTATCCAGGACACAAGAGCTTTCCAATATTTTCCTCACAGCCCAGGGCTCCCAAAATACTATTCTTCCCTTTACCCATCTTTCTTCAACTTTCCAAAAGTCTTTGACTTAACTATCACTTCAAGTCCATTCAATATGATTTATTTACTGTCAAATCCTGTTAATTCCTAGAGGGGGATTGTTTCTTTGTTTCCTGCCTAATAATCATGTTATGCCATGCTTTGCCCAGCGAAGAAATGACAAATGTGGTCAGACCCTTGGTTAGCCTCCGGGTAGTGAAGATCTTGCAGAAGGAGCAGGGAGGGCAGTGAGCACAGGAGAGGACAAGAGAAGGGTTTCCCCTCCTTTTTATGTTGGCTTTTTCTCCCACTAGCTGGCCAGGAGATGATAGGACCTTGCTCTCCCCTTTCATTGACATAGTTATCATTTGTGAAAGGATTTGGAGGCAAATTCCAGGAAAAAAATAAGAGCTATTTAGGCTAACAGGCAACATTGGGTCAAGTGGGGCATAAACTACCAATGAATAAACTTTTTGGTGGAAACTAGAAGAAGGTTTCCCACCATTAGAACAACATGGTTTTGGAAAGCTTAATGATGCTTCCTGAAGTTATGTGATATGATGTGTGTTTTAATTGGGAACTCTGATTAATTTAAACTGTATCTTCATTTTGACTTCTAGTTATAATCTAGGAACTGTGTTTTCAGGAGTTTGCAGATTTAATAGGCTGCTTGTTTTGGTGTCAGAATGATGTTTTTCCTCTTGGGATTAAGCTGATGCAGCATAGGTATTTTTGTTTCTTATTTGTCTGTTTTTCCACTCATATGTCGTTATGGCAATATATCTGGCATAGGGTATGGATACAAATATCAAGTACATTTTATACCTTTGTAATATTTAGTATAATTACTTTGAAACTTGAAGCTGGTATCCAGCATGGATAGCAGAAGTATGATCTCCCAGGAATGAAGAGCTGGGGTTTTGTTGGTAAACTGCTGAAAAATGAGACCCAGAGCCTCTGCAGGTTTTAGAGCCCCCTCCATGCTCCTCTCTCTCCCTTTAAGGTGAGAAGATGTCAGAAGGCTGAAGCTGGTTTCTATAGGTAGGCTGAGGACAGTCAACCATGAATTATAACTTGTATGGTGGGAGTCCTGCAACTCCTACACTGGATCCACTTAAATGCTTGGATATGTTAAACTAATAAAGTTGCAGCGTGCTGCTGAAATCCATCCCAGAGTCTGTCTTCAATAGCCTCCTTGTAGTGATTAATGACAGCAAGCCCGTTGCCATTTCCAATGAAGGATTTGCTTGTATCTGTCTGCGTTTGCAGATAGTGAAATTTCAGATAACGGATTATAGTTCCCGTCGTTCTTTGTTGCCTGGAACACAGCACAGAAATTTCACCCCCCTGTAAATTGTTGTCAAATGCTGATATTCTGGTTTAGTATTCCATGTGTTCATTTTGCAGAGCCGTAACTGAACAGTTACGGTATAATGTTGGGAGTAAAACTGTGCCCCTTGATTCCAGTGGTGTTGCTGTATCAGTAGTTCAGACAGTTTTTCCCCTTCCAGCTCTGGATAGATGTATACTGGAATATTTTTATAGATGCTGGCAGCCCAGGAAAGAATAATTAGTGTGATGATGGCTAGTAATTTGCCATTAATGTCTTGTTTTATTTACCAAACATCTGTTCTTCATAAGTCCTCCCCTTCTTTCCTTTTCATTATGCTTCTAACCATGAAATTAAAAAAAAAAAAAATTCCCCTTAAAAAATAATTACATGGAAGTCACTCAAGTATTATATAAGTAAAATCAACTCTAGGAATCATTAAGTTATAAAATGTTTTGTATGTAAGTACCAACAACCATTCTCTAATTGTATTTCAATAACAGTTTGTGGTTTAAATATTCTGCAGTTCTTGGTGGGGTGAAGAGACAGAAAAGCAAAAAGAAATTCAAGTGATCAAAAGATCCGATTGCCTAAGACCATGTCTTGGCAATTGCCAAGGCTCTTGATGCCTTGAGGATGTCTTGTTTCTCATGGTCAAAACTCAGACATAGAAATGGACTTCCTGGAGTTCTGTCCTTCTGTCTTCCTGCTAAAGATCAAAATGTTTTTTAGATTTCTTCAGTGCTTTGTGCAATAGCCTCAGGTATTAGTTAGATCACTCAATTAGAAGCATAGCATAATGTTAAATGTTTTGACTGTCTAAAGCATCCCTGTCATTTACAATATGGCTGTAAGGTCCAACTTATATGTACATATACTTGCAAATCAAAAGTATCTTTCTGTTTCGTTTGGTACCAGTCACAGTGCATGTAAGTACTGGGGGTTTGATGTGTGCAACCACAGAGCTTTTTGTTTACTTTGTTAAAGAAAATACCTCCCATTAGACTCAGGTGGGTGATTAAGAAAAAATTACGCAGATTTCTGCAAAAATATTTCATCCACTTGAATTTGAGTGTTCAAACCCCACTTTTATTACAGGGATTTTCTTAATTGTATTTCTAATTGTGTGTTACATCTATAGATATTTTTCACATTGTATCCTTCACTTTAGTGCTTCCAGCGTTCTTCCCATCAACATTAATCTGAATATTTCTTTACTGTGGGAAGGCAGGGAGAGGTAGGAGAGCAATGGGGAAGTTCCTATTCATTGGTTCAGCAGTAGTGGTGGAGCTGAATGAAATCTTTCCACTCATTCAGTTTCTATGGCCTAATATTCACCACCTTGTGACTCCTTGGCTTGCACTCATGGCACACTGAACTCCCAGATGGTCTCCACACTGAAATGCTAGCCAGGCCTGGGACTGTTCAGCTTCCAAGACTAGGCAAAACGGGGTCCATTGAGTCTAGCATGGCAAAAAGCCAACCTGCACCTAACCATGTAATAATTTACAGATACATACAAATCCTTCATATTCTGGAAAGTATTTTTCATTCAATGTACATATACATGTCCCATTAAACCGAGTAGCAGTTATGCGTGTTCTCATAGAGGAGAATAACTTCTGTGTTTTACTTCTTACAAGGCATATGCTGTTACGATATATATTTTTAATTGATTAAGAGGTGGGAACAGTAACAGTGTATCTGATCCAAGTTTTTACCAAAAGACTCTTTATTGACCTCCATACTGTAAAACATTATTCTAGGCATGATCCCAAAGGCATTTTTAATCATCAAGCTAGATGAAAAGGATATACATTTCTAAGTGTCTTGGAAGTACTAGTAATTTAAATTACAAGTTTATCATGTTAATATTTTGTTTGGTGGGCAATAATCCACAATTCAAAAATGTTAAACAAAATCCTGTTTTTTTTAAAAAAATGTGTTTCAGGGCTCTGGAAGCTTTTGTCTTTTCAGTTGTTTGCCGTTTGCATGGCAGGATCTCAAATGCTTGTCAGAAATACTCTCCTTGTTATTAGCAGAAGAATGGTCCTTGCACGTCAGGTTTAGGTTGGCTGTGGCACCTCAGGTTATTGTCTGGCATGGGCCCATGCTTGTCCATACCATGAGGATTCTGACACCTGTCAACCTGTCCTAGACCTCATATGATCAAAATGATGCCTCATATCAAAAGCTCACAGAAGGTGACTTTTCTGGTATCTTGAAGTCAAGTAAGTGGCAGCTTTAGCTCATGCTCATAGGCAGCTGTGGGGTTGCCTTGTGCACATGTAATTTGTCTACTTGGGACTGTAGCCCTCACTTAGCACTTATCCTGTCCCCTGCAGCTGGACGATACCGTTGGCAGTGCTTCTTTGAAAGGTGCTCTCTCGAATTCCCACCATCATTGTATTTTTACATTTTAAATAATGCTCAAACTTTTTAATACTAAAGGCCAATGTAAACATTTTTATATACTTAAATAATCTAAATGAGTATACACAGTCTATAGACTCTTTTATTAAAAAAAAAAACACCTTCCTTTCCTTTGCAAATGATTTGTAGTATAAGATTCTATCATTATTTTCATAAGCTAATACCATATGAAAGTGTAGCATGGATTGTCTCAGAGCCATTGAAATAGGTGATGAAAACCATAAAGTTAGGAAAGTACAAAACTTGTATGATAACTATTCATACTTTCTCTTTGAAATAAGAATATGCCACGTAAAAGTTAAGTTTTATGAGCAGACATATTAGCACGACCTCTTATTGAGGTCTCCTGTTAGTTTCTACTAAAAGACTCAGTTCTCATCTGTTTATAACTCTGCCATCTGTTATCTGCTTAGACTGAAATTTCCCTTAGCGTGAACCTGGGTCATGCTGTATTAGTTTGGAAAACTTCAGCCAGAATGGTCCATATGGTAGGGGAAATGGCTTTAGTCGTGTTAAAACTTCCTTTTTAATGCTATACGATCTTCTTGCTTGGAATAGGCTTCTTGATAAGGGGGTAGGGAAGAAGGGTCTCAGAGTAGGATTTTTGTCTTATTCTGAAACTGAAATCCTCATCAAATGTGATTTATAAAACAAAGCCATTGTGTGCACATGCCCTGTAGAGACACTATAGACTGTAGTCTCTATACTTCTAACCAGAAATCTCATGTGTCAAGAGCTTCTCAAGCCCCTGATAGCTCATGTGTGTGATTAGAAACTGCATTTCTGGCAGCAGAGGAGGGTGATGGTGAGCCCCAGCTTCGGAGGCTGCGTGCCTTGGGCAGCCTTGCATGGTGGGGCCATTCCCAAGCAGGACAGAGTTTGAGAGGACAAGTGCAGTCCTGCCTGGGGAATTATTTTGTGGAGGATAGTTGGCAGGCAACATCGAGCATTTCAGAGCAATCACCTTGTCACACTAAGGAGCAGCATCACAACCCTGAAGGCTGTCACCCCAAAAACTCACTAGTTTCCCATCACACCCTTTGGTGCTCTTACTCCTGATCTCTTCCCAGAGCAGCCAGAGAGCATGAATGGGACATCACTGCTTAGTTCTAAGCCTCTCTTAGGGGACAGAGCCAAGATTTCAGCTTTCTCCCATCTCAGCTGCATTTGTGTGTATGCCTGTGTGTGTTTTGATACACCAGGAATCAAGCGCTTCTGTCTGAGACTGTCTGACTCTCTAATTCTTGCTTTGCCCATAGTGATGAGCTAAAAGAGATGCCTGAACAGTCCAGATGTAGTAAAGATTTGCCACATTGCTAATGAAAGTCTGCAGTTTCCAATAAACTGAACTGTCAGTATTGAAGGTAGAGCTGCAGTTTCCTAGCTTTTACCATTTTTTCTCCCTTATTTTTATTTATCTTTTTTGACCCTAAAAATAAAATAAATTAGTCTTTAACAATTTACACATGAAATCTGAGACCTGTCATTTAAATGCTTTTACCAATAAGGAACATTGATACTCTTTGAGGGATTGCCACATAAAGAAAAGTGTAATAAATAGAGAAGTAGTAGATTGTATAAAATCTGGCATAGCAAGTATTTGATTTGTTCTTCCATTTTCTTTCTGTGTGTGTTCAATCAGTTATCTTGGTGGGTGAAATACCACAAATGAAAACAATTTTTTGGTAAAAAAAATCTCACTGCAAAGCTGAATTTGCTTGGGCGGTACAGGCACTGGGGGCTGACCCTGTTATCCTCTGCCTAGCTTTGGTTCTTCTATCTACTCGCGCTGGAGTCTTGAACTAGATGGTGACTCCAGCGTTTGAGGGAAATATCTCTATGAAGCAATCTACAGTGTTCACTGTAGATTTTATACCCCATACCTGAAGCTTTGTTCATGGCTTAAAAATAAATATTATGTTGAGCTTTTTAATGTGCAATGAAATTATTGAAGTGAGTAACATATTGACTGAAATTAATAGGTTCAGTCAGGGTTCAGTGAAGTTAAACCAAACACTCCTTACCAGTGGACAGTAGCCAGAGAGACCCTCAAACAAAAGCCTAAAATGTCTGTGGGAATGGATGTGACATTGGTCAAAACCCTTCTCGCTGATGAGGAACAGAGATGGAAAGGAGAGACTTTTCCTAACAGTTGGGTAGGGAAATAAATACAAGTTACTCGAGGTTCTCCAGCCAGGGATGGTGAGAGCCTGGCCTGGATGCCTGTGCCTCAGCCCCAGTGGCGTGATGTTTGCTAAAAGCAGAGTCTAATTCTGAGAACTGATATGAGGCACCAGAATTGATTTTCGGCAACTTCATCCATCTGAAAAACTCTTCTTTTTTGATAAAAGCAGAAACAGGCATCTGTGAAAGCAGGGACTCCTGGAGGGCAGCTCAGATCCTGACTCGGTCTGGGCTGAAGACTGGAGAGCTGTGGGGAAGCTAATAACCATTTCTCTGATGTGGACTTTGAATTATGCAGACACATAGAAATAAATCCAAGGAATGCTGCAGACTCAGAAAGACAGAAGATTGTCTCTAGCTGAAAACATCTGCAAGGTATTTACTGAAAGTATAGCTATAAAATGGAGCTTGTAGTGTCCTCTTAATCTGTACAGCCTGGTCAGGAAGGTTATCTTGCACAGTCTAGCAATTGGGCAGCAAGTCTTTATTTAGACAGAAACAGTGAGGAAGGTTTTGGTCAATGTGATTAAAAAGCATCAACTTTCATATGGATGCATTCTTACACATTAGTAAGTAAAAAAAGATTTATACTTAAAGATAATTACTGTAAATAGGGAATTTGCTGAAATAGCCATTTAAAAATGATGTTGCATGAGAATCATTCTTTTACAAAGATTATTAAGATGCAATTATTTCATTTATGCATCGGGTTACCTTAGGTTAATTGGCATTTATTTCAAAAGAAGAATTCACTGAAATAACGTTACAGTCATGTCAATTGTACTGGCTATGCTAGGAATGATTGTGTTGAATATCAATAGAAGAATCATGACAAGAATGACTATCAAATTTAAAGTAAAAATTAGAAATGTATAATCAATGAATTACTGGCATAAAAATGTAGAATTATTCTTCTTCAAGCTCATCTGTAAAATTAAGAATTTTCAGTCCATCACTGGACTTCATCAAGGCAAAATGTTGTTTTCACTTATATTGCTTAGAATCTTATATAAAGCAGCAGTTCCTAATGACATTAGGATTTTAAAAAATTACTTTCAGTTACTTTATTCCTCTAGGAGACTTCTAAATTTTTAGTGTTTATTTTGTTTATATATGTGATATGTTTTGGAAAGAAATTAAATTTAATTACAAGATTTTCTTCAGCTATTGGCCTCCTAAACTGATCTCAAATTCTGTTTTGTGTCAATTTTGCAGTAGGGGAGTATTTGGAGTTCATGTATTTTTTTAGTGGTGGAGTAGGAGAACATCTAACAACAAAGCTCCTCTTTTATCTGTATTTTGTTTCTTTTTCACATTTGATTCGCGTCACAGTGAATCGAATCTGCTCCTAGCCAAGAGGTACACAATCAGTTAGCAGGGATGAAATGGAGTGATATTCCTGATTTGTTCCTTTACATCTGCCCTAAAACCTAACCCCATGTGCTTTCATTGTGTTTCTAAATAAGTTTGAACCTGGAACTTGTTTGCTTGTAACCTGGCTATTAGACTCTTTTTCCATTGGCACGAGACAGACAACTTGCTGCATTTGCCCAGCTCAGGGCCCCATTTATACAGACAAATTTACTATGCCAGAAGTTACATTAAAGTATCATACTGCCCTAGTTGTTTTAAAACAGGATTCTATAACATGGTAAACTTTCCTACATAAACATTTACCTATGCAGAATTTATGCCTATATATTTTTGCTTTTTTAAAAAATAAAAATCACATTTTTCATTCTTGAAGTGGTGAAGACAACTTTCACATATATGCTACTACATTACCTTTTCTTGTTTCCAGAGAAAAGATGTTGTCTACTGTGTAATCGAACCCTTTCTTTTAGATTTACAGCATTATCTACACACCTACTCAGCTGAAAAGGATGAAGAGACATGAGTCAAACAAATGGACACCACTGGGTTTACCAGCCCAGAAGAAAAAAAAAAGAAGGAAAGCAGCCTCAGCACATTTTATTTCCCACTAGATGATGATAAACATAACATAAATTAGCTCTCCTAATGACCCCATCTATACTAACTGTCTTATGTGGGTATCTGGTACTCCAGCATGATTGCAGTGCAGTCTGTTAGCAATCTTTGCAACTTCACAGCGCTTTGGATATAGATGGAGAGCAGTCTACATGTTGACTTAAAATATCCCAGTAAATGAGAAGCAAATCTTCAGGGCAGGGCTTTAGAAAGCTTTTCCTTGGAATGATATGTGTACGAGTAACTGGGTATGTGCACTGAGGAAGTGGAGCTATTCGAGCACTATTATGAGGTGTAACTAGGAAAACTTGCTGAAATAAGAATTATAAGAATATCCAAGAGTTGGATATCTAGAAGAATTGCATTCTGATTCATAGATGCATTTGATTGTGTGATAACTTGGAAATTACTACCTGAAGAAAGCTGTTGAAACACAGTTGTTGAGATGTTCATGATGAAAATGGACATGTTCCATATGGATCAAAATGGGACGGGTGCTGGATGAACTAAGGCATTGAAAGGCTTTTCTACCTTTCATTTCCGCTGTCCTGCTAGTCATCACCCAACCTGAGAAAACTGGGAAAGCTTGTCTTTATTCAATATTAATATGTTCTAACATCCGTTAATTGATATAATTGCATAATGTTTTATGGTGCTTTGACTGTATTTAATGTTGGGAAAAACCTTGGGGAATGCCTCTAGTGCCCGGGTGGGTTTGGCGTGGTGGTCCGCAGGCAGCCGCTGGCCCTGCGCTGTGGACCCCAGCAGCATTATGTGGGTTTTGGCAGGAGTCCTGGCCACAGCGCGACTGCGCTGGCATGATGAGGGCTGCATCTTCACAGGGAAAGGGCTGTCCGGGCTGCAGTGCGCAGGGGATGTGGCTCTGCTGCTTCAGTGCCCACAGCTAGCTGGGTTGGCGTGAGCTTAAATCTTTCTGCACCAGGCTTCACCACAAGACAGAGAGTGGCCTTGAAAAGCCTTGGGATAATTAAGTTTTACTTTAGAAGCCTTGCCCCACTGAACTCCACAGCAAACCTGCAGTTGACTTCACAGGGATAAAACCTGTCTCTTATTCTTGCTAGATTTGGACTAGAAATCTCAGCTTCCACTAAAACTAATGGAAGTCACATGGACGTTCCGGGAGGAGAGGAGATCTCTTTCATCTCTTGAGTACCATGCTCGTCTGTGGCACTTCCAAGGCTGCATCAGTTATCGCAGGTCCGTTTATTTTAATGATGCAGCAGGAGTGTCCTAACTTCCTATGAAGGTACTTTGTTGTAATTATCTTGTATGTCTAGGGGCACCACAAGGGGTTACATTTATTTTACTGCCAAAGAACTGTTGTTTCAGCTGCAGTTCTATGAAGAAACAATCACATCTCCAGCAGTTTGTTAGATTAATCACAGGTGTGTAATCCCAGCACATACCCTAGAGGGTATATCCTTTGACCCGTTTCCTTCTTTAAAGGGGAAACTCTGAATTAATATCACTTGCATTGCTTATCACCATTCACATTGGGTTTCTGCAGGATGCTGTGAAAAATAAACTAAAAGCTTCTATGACCTTTATTTTACTTGTGTATAAGCGAGTATTGTAATTTAACAAACCCGAATTGCTAATTGGCAAAATTCCCTGGAAAATGGAAAGTTAATGATAAAAGTTTGAATGCAGAACTGGTTTGGGAACTAAGTAAAGCCTGCAGAAGGAAAGAATTTGTCTAGTCTTAGCACTTAACTGTGCTTCAGTGTTTCATCCCAATGGCATTAAAATAATTAGATCATCAGCTCATTGTATATTACTTCACAGTAGGCAATAGGTAAAGATCTCTGATCCTCAGCAATCTATGCGGTCATTGCACAGGTTTAAAAGAGGATAACTTTGATTTTAACATTGAAAGTTTTCCTTCAGGTTAACAGTAGCATAAGGATGCACCATTTCCCAGCTTCATTCAATGCCTTGTGCTACAAATCAGCATCAAGTGAAGGTTAAGCATCTTTAGAGACAAACCAGAAGGTTTCCTAAACTTTTCTATTTCAATCCTGTAACCTTCTAATGTAGAAACAAGTAAATACCTTAGAACTAGAGCTTTTGTAAACAGTAGGGTATTTAAAAGACTCACCTGGGGAAAATTCAACAAGTATATGAGAAAGGATATGCATTTACCTTTCTTATAAGTTGAATTCTTACAATAAAACAGCCTTAAGAATAGAATCTCTGTAGGGGAATGGATTTCTGTACATTAAAAAGAAATACATTTAATGACTCATAGAAACATACATACTGTTTTACCCAGGAGTATATTTTTAAGTAATTTTGGCTGCTTAGTCCTCTCTTTGTTTTTTTTTTTTAAATGAGATCTTTTTTTTACCTGAAGCAGTGAACATGGTGGGTTGGTATCAGTGTCTACCACAGCACTTCAGAGGCATGTGTGTGCTGTGAGAAAGTGGGATGAAATATTAGGGATTGAGAACAACTGTATCTGTATTTCTGAACTTCCATGTTGAGCCCTGAAACAAGTTCAGACCCAAGAAAAATAATTGTTGGATACCAGTACTCAGCTCGGCACCAAAATGTAGTACTGTGAATCAGAGAATGTGCACTCAAATAGGTATTTAATTAAGGTGATGAATGCAAATGATGAATGACTACTGGCATGGATTTTGCAAGGGCTTGTGCGGGAATGCAGCTCTTCCCAACACAGAGCCTTGTGGACTGCTGGTCCGTGGAGTTGGCCTTAACAGAACTCTTTTGCACGCCCTAAATAAAAGTTTTCTGTATGCCCCAAGGCTCTGTTCACTACGTACAGTACATCCTTAGTTCTCCAATGTATCACTAAGCACAGAAAATCAAGCTTGCTATTGTTTTAGCAGAAGTCTCTCCAGGAAAGGAGTGGTCTAGTTAGTCTTGCAGAGCAAGGCATAGCTACAATTCTTCAAGATATTTATTTGAAATGCATCCAATAGGGATTCAGATTCCTTCTGGGATTTCTTTCTTGGACAGGGTATTGCAAGTAATAACCTTTAACTGCTATTAATAATCTATTAACTCCTTTGATGGCTCTAGTGAACACAGCTGTGTGACAGGAAATCTTGTTTTTGGAGAATGGATGTGGAGAGTCCACCCTGAAAAAGATATTTGTGGGAAGAAAAAAAGGAATTAAAAAAAAAAAAAATGTGCCTTGCCTCAGCCGAGAGTTTGTTTCTCCTATTATTGTGCTTTATAATAACATCAGCTTCAAAGCCCAATTAACACTTTTATGAACACAGTATAACTGGTTGAAATAGTTCACGTTTTTTGCTGAAGACAAAGTTATTTTCTGCTATGACGAGTTCATATAAAGACTTACTCAAAACAGACACTATTTGAAACTCAACTGAAAATGACAACTTATGATTCTGCAAAAAACTGCACAAATTAACATTAGTTTTTTGCCATAAGATTTTCTTTAGCGTCACTGTGATTGAGCTAGTGACAAATGCCTGCTCTGCTTTCCACATAATAAGGCTGCTCTGTTGCAGTAGTAGAAGATTAATCAGATAAAATGATTAATACTGGAAATATAATACTTATTTTTTCAGGCACTGCTAATTTGTTAAATTTGGCCTTCAATGATCCAAACTATTAACCACCACCGTGTTGCAATATGAGCAAGAAACTCTGTTTGTTCCTATTGAATCATTTCATATGCTGGTGTCTTTGCTTTGAGACTTGTAGAAAGAGAATTCATAGTAAGGAGGAATCATATTAACTTTATAAAAAAAGAATAAGCCTCCCACTTTGATTGTTTCCATTGAATGTTTAGCGATGTAAGATTTACCAAAGGACCACATAAGAATTAAATAAAGCCTTCAGAATTTCTCTGCGCAGTGATAACCTGGACCTGTACCAGATGTTTCTTTTGCAAAATTGTGGGAGTACTTTCACTCTGTGTAGGTCTTGGCAGGAGAAAGTTGTAGCAATTGCCACAGCCAGGCTGTGGAGTAAGTTTATTAGTATTTACAAAGAGAAGAAATGGAATGATCATAAATCCTACTCCAGTGGGGCATTTTATATTGCTATTGTTATTTGAATTTTAAATTGAGAAACAATAACATAGGAAAACCTGATTTTACCAAAATCAAAGGGGAAAACTTGCAGTGGCTTTAAGTAAGCAGAATTTCATCCAAGATCCCTATTCAAAGTGTGTTTTTTTTTTTTTTTAACAAGAACATTATATGTTGAATACTTCACAGGGGCATGGTATAGCAAAAACCCCTCTCCTCCTGTTTTGTGTGTATTTTAATTAAGACTCACAGTTTCTCTGAATGGGCAGGTAGAACCACTCCACTTGGAAAGAATGAGATTCCTTAAAACAAGGTAGAAAGATGGGAAATGCATGGAAAGACTGAGCCAGATATGCCTTATGTATATAGTAATGCATACTTACATAAAGCTGTATGCCACTCCCTGACAATCTCACGTGACCCCAACAGATGACTCATGGAACACTAACTGCTGGCCAACATTAGCACAACTGGTAGATCATGACCCTCTGTAGCAAAGCTAGCATTAAAAACTGGATCTCAGGGGTTAAACCCTGTGTGCTATGCATAGGCAACCTTTTCTCTGATTTTCAAGGACAGCCCAATACTAGAGCATATTAATGCAATAAGTTGTATTTTTTTTTCCCCCTGCAATTGAAAACCCATAAAGTGTAAGGAATACAGTTAAGATTTTAAATTCTGAAATTCCATGAAACCACCTTGTGACACCCCACACCCCTGCATTTTGCAGGCGGCACCCCCTCGTGCAGCACACAGCTTTCCCAACACCAGTGAGGGCCAGGCGCAAGGAGAGGTGGCTGGATGGGGCGGGGAGGCTGGGGAGCCACACACGGCTGTGTCCCCGCAAGCAGGTCCCACTGGGCACGCTGTGCGGAGCAGGGGCCACCGGGAGGATGGGGCTGGACACCTCTGACTGATTGATGCTGGCTGGAGGCTGGCCTGCCAGGGGCCAGCGCCTCCACCTCTTTGAAAGGCTTCTTTGAACCACATCTGTTTTTTCCAGCAACTGAGGACGAGTCAGTGCTAATCCAAAGACTAGTCCTGCAAACTGTGCAGCCCAGATTACTTGTTTGTTGACAGGCTTCTGATTTTTTTTTTTTTTTAATTTTAGAAGATTTCTTCATTTTAGCTGTATGCTCCAGTGTATAATACATATCAATTGGAGAATAAACACTGTGATTCTTGTGCAATTGAGTGCTGCTGTATTCTGTAGGTGCTTCTCTAAGCAGTGGAATGTGGAAATGAAAATAATACATTTAATTATTGCAATTAATTATAGATACCAAGGAAAGGAATGGAAAGTCTCTGAATGCAAGTTAAATTTTATTTTAAAATTACCTGTATTATCCCAGGTATGTCTGATGTTGGTTTACAGTATTTGACATGCATGTGTTTATTTAATGTTACCAATGGTAATCTCTCTGAAATTAACTGTATACTAGTAACACCTGTTTGTTAGTATTACATGCAGCTGCTCTGGGATTTAATGCGGTGTAACCCTTCCTGGAAAAGCAGAACTTTACCTCCTGCTTCAGCAAAGATTTAAACTGAGATGGAGATGTAGCAGAAATGCAGAGGACATTGATTCAGTGCCCCTGTTCTCTGACATCAGGCATGGTGGTTTTTTTTTTTTTCCCTAAAAAGCCTCGTATTTTTTCCAGCAGAAAGAAGAGCTGTTACTCCGACAATGAAGACTTAATCTGTACTTTAATTCCTCATCACCACCGTTTGCCATATGTAACTTAGTGCATTCAAAGTAATTTGAACAACAACAAAAAAGAGTTTCCAGGTCTTTGCTGCCACACTCTATCCCAGGCTCAGTGCTTTATGGAAAAAAATTGTCATTATATCACACAAATATGTGATTTTATTATTATTATTTACACCTCAGCATTGGGGACCTGCAGCTCATCAATCTTATTTCAATAACTAAGGGGACCTTTTTGAGATACCAGGACCTGATCGATCAAAGCATCCGGAGAACAGATCAACTTTTATGTTCAGAGGCCGAATCTGATTGACTTTGACTGAGGGTGGGAGAGTTTGGGACCCCTGTGAGTTCCCCAGCCCCGGGGCACAGGTTCAGCTTGCCAGAAAAGAGGAACTTGTGGTGAGTGACTGTGTGTGAACTCTCTGCTTTAGGTGAACTCTCGAAGAAGTCTGTGGCAGAAGCATGGCTAGAATTGAAAGGCAATGCTCAACTGTCTTAACCACAGCGTCAATTCTCTCCTTGCAAGTCATCAGCGTGGCTGAAACCTGGAGATTTACCGCCCTGATTGCTGCTGCTGGACATAACGGAATAACTGGTCGTTGCAGAAGCTCTCAGCCTCCTCACCCCGAGGATGCTGTGCTGTGGCAGGGCGTCCCAGACCTGCAGGAGCGGCAGCCCGGGGTGCCCTGCTCTGCCCCAGAACCTCTTACTTGGGCTTTGCTTTCTTCAGCCTGTCTCACATCTATTTCACCCCTCCAAACCCCCATTTCAGTGCCAGACTGCCTGTCCCCTTCTGAAGCTCCCCGCTAGGACTCCTCACCCTGGGCATCCTGCTCAGCCAAGGAAAATCATTTTGAGGAGCATAATTTGAATTATTTCCTCACTTCTGCCACTTCCCAGAATACCAAAAGGCAAAGTCTGGACACTTAGATAACTGCCTTCACAAGTTTCTAGTTCCCTACCCAGAAATACAAAGACACTCCTGAAGCAGTTTCAGATTTTTGGACGTTTTCTTCTCTACTTCTCTTTTTGGATATGGCTGAGATGTTTTCCCTGACGTTTGCAAGTAAGTCAAGCAGAGGCAGACCCTCTGCATGAAAATTTTATTCTGAAAGTTCAAGTGAAAACAGAGTCTCGTAATAGAAAGTGCCAGGACCACCTTCAGTTCAGGCAGAATGATCAACTTATCCTGTAATTCTCCTTTATTCTTTCCATTCCTTCCTACTGTTGCTCTCCATTATGATCTGCTAATCAAAAAAGTTTGAGGAATGAGTTTCAGGGGAAAAAAAAACCCTGAAATACTCCAAATAACTGATTTTGAGAGAATTTTACCAGGAGAATTAACAAAACACAGCAAATAAAACAAATTAATTTTAAACAAATATCACATGAAAGATATACATAATTAGAATAATCTTATAGCAGAAAAAGAACAGTCGTAATACAAAAGATTTTATAAGTTTTCAAGAAAACTTGCAGAAATTAAGTGGTAAGATACACTAACAGGTAAGAGGTAAACAGCCAGTTGGGGCTAAACCTCACCCAGGTGAGGGGGTGTCAGCCAGGGGGCCTCGTGTCACCCCAGGCAGAGGGCATGGCCCAGGCAGTAGCTCAGAGATGGAGGAACCAGCTGCAGGGCAGAGCTGGCCTTCTTACTATTTAGTTGCTAATATAAAGCGGTGTTATTGTAAGGATGGAAAATGGATGTGCTCAGTGTTATCACCTTGTTTTTGGAGAGACTACATCTAACCCTCAGCCTGACTTTTTATAGTCTGTTTACTCAGGCCAGCCTGGTTTCATTCTGGTTATACCTATTACTGTTTTTCTTATTGCTGCTGCTTCTTTTGCCTTCTCTTTTGAGCTTAGTCTAAAAGCTTAACTGACAGAAAGATAAGACAGAAGTCAGATTTTAGTGGACCTGTGTCCCTGCTACCTTTTTCTTCAATATTTCCTGCTTGTCCTTTACCTTAGAAATGGCCTCTGAAATCTGCTTGTACCGTGCTTCGTCTGGCAGAGCTGTGCGGCGGGAATAGGGCTCCCAAGGTGCTGCTCAGGGTCCACACATGATCCTGGGGACATCGCAAGTACATCTCCTTGTCCCAGATATGCTGAAATGTCAGAGCATGCAGTAGTAACAGCCTAGATAAGTACAACCATAAAAGGTTTATTACTTGTCAAAAAGATGCTGTATCATCCTCTGGACTGCGTTTTTATGAGGGGAAGTGCTGCCTGCTCTTTTGTGTTGCAGAAGATGTTTTTTAATCCTTGCTGCTTCCTTATTTGTCAGAGAGAGGAATTGTGTAAATGGAAGGAGCAGAGAGAAGTAAGGTTTTGTCAGTAGTTCAGTTAGAGGAGGTAAAGGAGCCAGCGCTCAGCTAAGGACCGCAGCACTTCAGGAAAAACAATTTTGCCTTATAGCTAGCTGGAAAACCAATTCAGTCATGTTAAAACTGAAGGCTGAGTTGGGATCAAACTGTGACTGTTAATTCCCAAGTAGATTTCACAGAAATTAAATTTAAGCAGCGTTTACCTGTTGGCTGATGTGGCATTTCTGCTTTAGGCAGCCTCGTTCTTATTGAAAATAGTCTTAAAAAATACCTACGTCAGAATGTCTTCTGGTAACATCATACAAACAAGACTGAGGTATATTCTGAGATAATGAGATAATCGATCAAATATAGTACCTATGCCTCCATGTGTTTGTGAAATGCAATAATAATTAGTATTTACATTTGTTTCTCCCTACTCAAAAAGTAGATCCAGTGCCTATGTCTGTAGCCAGAATCTCTCCAGAGAAACTGTTTCAGCCAGACAGCAGTTTTATGAATGCTGAATTTGAGTCCCAAACTTCCAGCATTTCTCCCAAGATTTAACTGTCATATACTGGTTAAACAAAACTTGATATCTGTAGTAATGCCTTCTAGCCATTTACAGTGATATTGCTTCTTTCAGTTAATATTTGATGTCTTGTACTGCATATTGTGATTGACTTGTGGCTGAAGAGTGCAATAAGTTAAAATAAAAGATTTCCTAGGGGTGATGGCTGATCAGAAAACAGAGAAAAAACCCCAGCACCTTTGAAATACTAAGTAACTCTTTGGGAATAGAGCAGTTAAAATTATGATTAAATATATTTTCACAGTTGAGTGTTGATTCAATAGTGGTTCAGCCTTAATAAATGGTTGGTTACCCTCCTTGGTTTGCCAGCACTGGAAAAGTTACTGATCTGAATAGTTTCATTAAGTACTTACCTATCACTTCAAGTCACTTGCAATCTGATTTTTAGCAATTAAATGCAGTCAAAGCCTGTCAGCAGACTTACCCTTTTAGTCACTGCCAAAACAAATAACAACAGTTCAAAACTTATCCTTTTCTGGGCTTTGATTTTATTTAAGAAAATAAAACAAAAACACAAAATCCACTCAGAGTCATATCTCCAAGGCTGGCTGCTTTCCAAGGTTCACTCAGTTCATGCCCCTGCTCCTCTTGTAATAAACAGTAATGAACATAAGAGTTCTAACGAACATGGAGAGCCACCACTCCTTTCTTTAGTGTGGCTGGGAAACTGTGCTACCTCTCTCATCCCTTTTGAAGATTTCTTTTTCCCCAGGCAAACGTAGCAGGCCGAAGCACCTCAAGTCCATCTGGGATGAGCCATGCAGGACCATGGTTATGAGGTCCTCATGTGGAAATGGTCCCTGGTGCCTCGTTTGGGAATGGATGGTGGCTGATGTGCACCAGCAGCTCCTTTGAGGACAGTGGGAGAAAACCTGTGGCAGTTTGTACCCTTCTCAGCAGGTGGAACTGGGGCTGTGGGGTGAGGAGAGGCATCTTCAGCCCCCCAAGAAAAGCCTCTCTCCATAAAGCTTTGGTAGTCAGATAAACTTGGACCTCGTAGCAGGGTACATGGAATTGGTTTCCAGTGAATCCAGCCTGTTGAAAATGCCTGATTAAAGACAAATCTTTGCCTTTGATGTAGTGTTAGGATGTTTCAGTTTTGCTCCATTATCATGGCTTGCCTTCAGTGATATTCAGACAGAAGTTGATGCTCTTTAATTCAGACCCTTGGAGCTCTCACTTCAGGACTACTCACAAACACAAAATGGAACACGGTCAAAAGCATCTGTAGGACTGAAGCAGATGAAACACATGTAAAATGTTTGCAGGGTTTCAGCCCAGTATCACTTCAATATGATGAACTGAAAGCACAGAATGAATTTGTGTAACTGTAGCTGCTTTACTAATAAAATCTCAGGGTTGCAAATTCAAGCCAGGAAGAGCTTGCTAATAGGAGAATGCACCTACAACTTCTCGCCACAATTATTAAAAAAAAAAAAAGAAAAAAGAAAAAACATTTTTGCCGTGTAACCTTTTTCTGTTAATTTTCAAGTTTGCTTTGGTGCAGAAACCCATGTCTCAGAGCTTTGTCTCAGGATATAATCACCCACCTTTGTTTCCAATTCTAACACAAATTTAAGAAGATAAGAGGGGAAATTAGACAAGGGCTTCCCTTCTCCCTGGAGACTGAAGGTGACACTTCTGAGCTATAGCTGGTCTCCCCTCAATCCTGGCCCTTGCAGCTCAAGTCTTTCAAAGAGTGAGGGTGTGTCACTGCAGCTGCTGCATCAAACAAAATCAAAGAGATTTGATTAATATAAACCTCAAAATCAGTGCCATCTTTCCTTCACAAAATACTTCAAACACAGCAAGAAATGTCATCTCCCAGATGACGGAGGTTAATCTACTTAATCTCCTCTTTTCCTTGCATCTGAATGCAAACTACTGGAATATACCCAATTACGTCTCACTAGTCAGAATAAATTCCTCATTCCAACAACTTCAATCAATTTTAAGAGGAGACTTATAGTCCCTTTGTAATATCAGTCTGGCTTCTGAAGCAATAAAGCAGAGTAAAGCAGGATGGACAAAACAGCAACCACAAACCCTTCTTGCCACACTGTCAGAGTGGCTGATTTAAATATCCTGCGCTAAAATTTGTCCTTTGATTTGAAACCTCTGAGTTCAATGATTGTGGCAGGGGCTGCAGCCAGCAGGATTTGGCCAGCTATCTGAAGCAACGGTGTGACTATGTTATTTCAGAGAGGAAATCTTCATACCACCATCAGGTTTATAGTCTAGAAACTCTTAAATTTACACATGAAAGACTTGTTTCTGGTGCTGTTACTTGTTGCTTACAGGAGCTTTCTTCAGTCAATGATTTTTAAGACTGGCATAAATACATATATATATATACATACGAAACTCAAACGTTTTTTCTTCACTCAATTATATTATCTACTGTTTAAAACTGCTAGCATGATAGGAAGCTAAATTTATTGCCATCCTAAGAAATTTCCTACTGCCAGTCCAGCACCATTATTGCTCACTGAGTAACGCCTCTTTATGGACTAGCCAGGCTTTTTTTTAAATATTTTCTAGTGTTATTTTACTCTTTTATCTTGTTTGCCTTCTGTTCATTGTTTTGAATCACACATTTAGAATGTTCGAGTATTCAGCGGAACTGCACACTCTTTTCTCAGTAGTCTGAAAATGCAGGAGTGTTAACTCTGTTCCCCAGTCCCTGTGAAACACTAAACAACCAGACATGTGAACAGGATTCTACACATGTTCCGGTTCTTAATGTAATACAAGACTATAAATGAAACATTCAGCTTTCAATTTGCAGAAAAGAGCAATTCTAAATCCCTTCTGTGAGGTTACATAGCAAAGCAATTTAAATGAAATTGAAAGGAAACAAACTTCCTCCCCCCTTGCCTTGTACTTGCATCATACCTGGAGAACAGTGCAGTCTGTATTCAGGGGTACACAAAAAATTCAAGTGTCACAATGTAATATATGCACATCTCAAAATTCAGTTGATGCCTTTTTAAAAGCTCATTACAACTTGATAGTTATACTAAGACAATAATTGAATGTTTTAATCCTTGCAGAATTAATTAACCTGATGCATATATTGGAATAATAGAAACCAACAAATAATCACTTAAAGTTTCAGTTGACATTATTTTTAAGTTGAAGATCCATATGCTTTTTGAAACTAAATTATTTAACTCAACTTTTCTGACTTCAGAAGATTTTTATGAGTCTGTCTTAAGTGGTGATTTTAGAGGAGAACATCTAGGCTGTAATTTTCCTTAGTACTTTCCTGTACTTAAATAGCCCCTTGGAACCAGTCATGGTGAGGTTACTGCCAAATTTCCAATTGCTAATGAACAAAAAAACCAAATACAACAAATAGTTGCCAAACAGGGCAATATTCTGATGCTTTTGACAGTAATAAATATGTATATGAGGTTTTGGTATTGGGTTAGTCGACTGTGGTGATTGAATGGAAATGGAATTGAAGACATTTCAACCTCAGCCATAAGCTGCCTGCTGTCCCTGCAGGCACCTCCTGGTGAGCCATGCTGGCAAACAACGAACCCAGCAACAAAAGGAAAACTACTAAAAAAACTACTAAAAGAAACTTTTAACTCCTGCCCATAATCCCAATGTTTGGGAAAAGTCACACAGAGTGGAGCAGAGCTACATTTTGGCTGAAAGGTGAGGGGCGGGTAGGTCAGAAGCAAATCTGGTCTGATCATACTGTCCTGTTTCAAGAAAGAGGCCAAGTAGGGGGGGAGGCTGGGCTGGGAGAGATGCTGTAGCTCTGTCCACCATACTCTAGGCAGCTGTGTTGAGGGAGAAGGCCAGGGAGCAGGGCAGGGGTCCTGGTAGTCCTGGGGAACCCACAGGTCCCTCTCCCCAGGAGCCAGGAAAGGGCTGGATGCAGACCAGCTCTGCTCCTTACCTGCTTTTCTCCATCTTGTCTTAGAGATTGGGAGGCACCAATAAGGGTTCACTAAGTCCAGCAGTGGCTGAAATGAAAATTCGAATGTTCCAAATTTGCACTGTGGCATGATTAGGTTACTTTGGCAAACGTTTTTTACATCAGGATTTCCTGTATTTCATAACACAGCCAACAGTTAATATTGGCTAGTTGACAACAACCAAGGGCCGCAATGAAAAATCGACTCCCAGCACGGTAAAATTAACAGCGGAATGCTTTGAGATGCCATGCAAAGCCCTCTGCTGTTTCATGTATTTGTTTGTAATCTGGAACGAAAAGAGACAAAAGGAGAAAGAGGAATTTGAAGACAAATTTACCTATGTAGGTTAGCCACTATGAAAGAAAATGGTGAGGAAGTTCATTGAGATTTAAACCAGCTAGAGAAACAAACAAAAAGATGGTGAATAAACTTCAGTGTTGGTAAATGCAAAGAAGTATACACTGGGTGGAAAACTATAGACTTTTTCTATTCCTTTGAAAGACCCTTGACTATAACAGCTTTGTGGTGTTAGACTGCATATGCACAGAAATGTGAACAACACCCTAATACCTTTACAGAAATGAGGGTGAGCTGCCTCTTGGGAGAACAAGTACCTTCTGCTATAAAGAGGATGTTCTAGAATTAGAGTTCTTGGAGATCGGTAGGACTGAATTATCCACACCTAATCACATATATAACCTACACTGAGGACAAGATTTGTTTACTTAAATATAAGCACTAGTGTTATTTTAGATGCAATAGGAAATCTTCCCTGTGGTCCAGTTGCAGCCCAGAAGCACACAAATTTCATACAAGTCCTTAACCTCAGTCTTGAAAATACGAAGAAATTCAAATGGCACTGTGTTTAGGTGGATGAATTTACTTTTAAGTTCTCTTCCTTGCTTTTTTGGGTGCTGTTTAGCTCCCAGAAATCCCACTCTTGCCTAGACAAATTGTTACCCTCCCTGGTGCACAGTTGAAGAAATATTTATGATGCTATTTACTGTTCTTAATGGAGAGCTGTGAACAAACACCAGCTTTTAGCTAATCACTATGTAGTAACTCTTCACCCAGTGTTTGTATGGTCTCTGTTTGCTAGAAGACTATTAAGAGAGTTCATGATCTTGTCCTTCTGGCATGTTTGAACTGCCTGTTTCATTTGACCTCCCTGGCAAATAGAACATCCTCAGTATAATGTCATGTGTCTGCCCAGCTGGCAACTGTGTGATGACAAAGAGTATGGAAATTTATCTAGGAAAATTATAGAAACAAGAGGATCAGGTTTGTTTTTTTTTTTTCCTTTGGATTTTTAAATTTATTTTTTTTTTTTTTTTTTTTGATTGCTAGCTGACAGTAGAATTAAGCAGGTCATTCATATAACTACAGTAGTTCACATTCAGGGAGCTATTTTCACAACTGTGAGGGCTGGATTTTCCCTTTTATCCTTAAAAGAGAGCTTAAGTTCTGATTAAATTGCGTGGGGTCACCTGCGGTGCACACAATGTCGCATTAGTAAGTAAGCATTAGTAAGTTAAATATAAGCACTGTTAGCTTTGTCTGGCCCTGCATTCAATCACTTGTCGGGGAACTGCACTGACCAACTTCTTTCTAATCCTTTGTATAGTTATAGGGAATTAATCTAATACACCTGACATTCCCTCCCTTTAATGCAGTTAGTGGTATTTTCCATATTTACCTCTGGGATTTCTTAATACGTACAGCACAGTAAAACCCAAAATATATTGGGCAGTTTCTAGCCACGTAGCTGACCTGCTCTGTTAGCTGGAGAACAGACATCCTAACCGTAGGTGTGACCTGACCTAAACAGTGTGAGATGGGCAATGAATGAGACAAGGAAGTCTATAACAATTAAGTTATACGGATTTCCCAACCTTTCCGAATTCCTTTCTGAAGTGCCCCTTAAATTATGACCATGTTCACCTGTTTAGTCTCACATACACATACTGTCTGTCCTCTCTTCTTATTCTGGTCTCCTCCACCAGCCACCAGGTTAACTATCCCCTGTGCTGGTGTCCTGCCTCGCCACCCAGCTGCCGTGCCCCGATGGGGCTGGACACAGCCCCTCTGCAGGCAGCCGGCCTGTTCCCTCAGCATGACTCCTCTCCTCTTTTATGACTCTGCTGTTAGATGTTTCTAGGCCTGCTTTTCCCATTCCCCCTGGCTTTCCCAACCCAAATTGCATGAGCAGACCTCACTCCAGGGAGCATTCCCACACACCCTGGTGGGGGTACTCACTCCCTGTGTGACCGAGGAAGGACAGATGGGATTGGGGACCCTATGGATTGCTCAGTTGTTGACTCTTGTTCCCAGGGTAACATCGTCTACCTGAAGGCTGTGAGTTGGAAAGAGCCAGCAGCTCTGCCCAGGCTGATCTTCTCTTTATCTGGCTGGCACAAATCACACCCCTACTGGTGCAGTTTCTACCTTCTAGACCTTGAAAAAATAAAAACTTTTCTCTTATCACCCAGTGCTTACGTTTTGTAGTCTTGCAGGGTATGAAATTTTTCTTTGATGAGGCAGATGGCTTCCTGTGTCCTCCCCTTTGTTTATTATATCTTGACACCTGGTTCTTTCATTTGTATTTATGGTGAGATGCTTTGCTTCTCTGTGAGTGTTCTGAATCCAGATCCCTTTTAAAAAAAAAATCTCAATTTATCCACTTAGAAACATGACTGGGGAAGTTTTTCCTTAAATTTTTCTGCCATTTCCCCATACAGAAAAGCTACATTATTTTCTTATATTGTAGTGAATTGCTACAAAACTAGAACAAGAGACCAGCTGAGCCACGGGAAAAGATGCCAGTGGTTTTTTTTTTTTGTACAAATATATTGTCTACAAGTGGTTTTAACTGTTCTTGAATGTCTTGGTACTTTCCCAAACTGACCGATTCCTCCCATAGTTCTGTGAAGCAGCAAATCACAGTGTGAAAATTTGAGCCTGCCACATGCATCCTCATGAATCTCACTTTAGTAGCTCAATGACACATTGACTATCGTAACATTGAACTTAATTTGTTGTCAGTATTTGTTTGTTTTTCTTTATCTTTTGTTGTTCTTATTGTATTCTGCCTGCTTTTGTTTCCTTTCCTCTTCTGTTTCTGTTTCCTTTTCCCAAGGTAAATAAGGTCCAAATATTTAGTCCCTGCCTGTGGCAGTCACATTAAAGGTTCATCTGGCGCAATTTAGTGTCATACGTTGAGGCCAGCTTCAGAGAAAGAATTAGAGGCTTCACAATTACTTTTCAGTTCCCTGTAGAACCTAATCAGTCTCATTCCCTGAAGAACAAAGGTTTATAGCCTCATTTTTTTAAAATAAAGATTTTTGCCTTCTAATTTGTGAATGATTCCTATGGAATACACACAGTACTCCTAAGCATTTTTCTCTGTTCTCCTGAGCACTCACCCGCTCTTGTGAATGAATTCTGCAAAGTAGTAATACATATTTTTCTGAGTAAAGAAGTGTTTTCTTTCATCACATCTGTATTTGTTGGTGTCACCAGCTGTCTCCTTGCTCTTGTACTAAAAGAATTATGCTCTTTTCCTCTGTACATTTTTAATTTCTTTCCTGCTTCCTCTTTCAGTTAAAAAATTCCAATATCTGAGAGTTTTTCCTATTCTTCTGTTCCTTTGCTATCTGTCTCTAAAGCCGTTCTGCAGCTCCCGTGTCTTTTCTGAGACAAGCTGACCAGAGAACCTCAGTTCAAGTACAAGTGTTGATTCATACAACGCTATTTCCCATTCTTCCTGTCCACCTCTGTAGGTGCTCACGCTTCATTTGCTGGCTCGTCCACTGCTGTAAGTTACACACAGCCACAAGTACACATTGGGGTCCTCAGAGGCAGTTGAAAGGGATATCTATTTGGTGGCCCAATGATTAGAGCACTCATTAGGAAATACATCAGTTTTCTTATGCAAGAAAAATGAATTTGAATGGAAAGTGCACAAGGAGCCCATGACCAGAATCCACATCCACCGTAGTGGTATTTTCCATATTTACATCTGGGATTTCATACTATGTACAGCACAGTAAGGTCCAAAATGTATTGGGGTGGATTTCTGAGCACAAGGCAATTGAATAGTCTTGGGTAGTTTCCCTCTATGTGTCCATACCCATGATCCATTCCCAGCTGCAGAATGTCCCAGTATTATCTGATGATGCAGTGATGGAGGCTGAGAGTAGGTGTGCATAATTTTTCCTCCCTGCATGTTCCTGGGTGTATGCTTTCCTGGTCAGGCAGGTCTTCTGCTATGGGAAAGGTGTGGGTTTGAATCCCAGTGACAGTAAAGGGCTTGCAATCTGGTTTTCATTTATTGTACGAGTGTTGTTACTCTGACATGACAGTAAGTGCATGGGCAGCAGTGTTTTTGACCAGAACTCAGAGCTGTGATGTGTTACCTCCAAAACATGGGGAGAAAGTGAAGAAATTCCCTATACGTGTGTCTTGGGTAGAACTTGTCTGACCAAAGGTGGATATGTACATCTGAGCTGGTTGTTAGGACTGCCTGCATCATGAGTAGTACGGGAGGTGAAATGACTCCTATCTCCTGTGTCTGAATCCAAGTGAGATTGTGGGAGGCAGAGAGGTCTGCAGAGATCTGCAGAGATCTGCAGAGGCAGCCAGGTGAGCTAAGCCAGGGGTGCTCTGGACACACAAACTAGAGAAGCTACAGGGTCCCGTGGCTCCTGAAAAAACCTTCTTTGAACACCTGTGGTGTCTCAGGTACCTCATTGCTTACCTCAGATCAGCAGAATTTTTGGATAGATGTTTAGGAAGTGCCTGACTTCCATCCAAATTGCACTGTAAGTGCCTGTGTTTGCCTTTGAGACTCATGGAAGAGCATGTCTATACCAACCTGAGACTGCAAACAGAGGTGTCCAGGCTGGCAAAGACCAGGTGAGCTCCAGTCTGAGAAGAAGGATGATCACATCAGCACATGCGGTATCTTGGTGAGAGAGACAGGCTTGCTAGCATGGCCACATGCCTGCACATCTGCGGTTAGATTAACTCTGAGAGGGTAGTGTATCTGCTCAGCACGACCATGTGCAGTGTGGATGGATGCCCTGGGAGAGGCTTTGATTGTGTCCATAGAAATAGCTTGGGAAACAAATGCCGGCAAAGAAGGAGAGATACTTAAGTTGAAGAAGAATGCTGGTATAAGAACTAGTGAACGTGTGTTTATGCTAGAAATGATGCAAATGTGTTTAACGGTTAGAAGAATCAGTTTTTGAAACAGCCTTCCAGAAGAAATGTGGACAGCTGCTGTTAAAATGGAACTTGATAAATATAGGAGCAGGCCCTGCAGATGTCTGTAATAGCATAGGCCTGGGTTGATGAACCCACGTGGTCATTTTGGGTCCTGTGTCTTCTATTCCTAATAATTCAGGAGGTTTTTCAAATCCCTATAAGTATCCAGTTCTTTCAGAATTTCATAATGCTTTTCCTTCATTAACCTCCCATGGCAGAAAATTATGTGGTTTATTTATACACATTGATAGGAATGTATTTTACTGCTCTGCAGTATCCCATCATCCCAGCAAATGTTTCTTTATTGTTATTTTTGATAGACAGACTAGAAATCCCATCTCTGTGCTGGTCTTCAGAACGTACATCTTTTTATGTTCTTTTTCATTCTCTTTGTAGGATACTTCCAAAGAAAATTTTTTTTGAAATTTTTGCCCCGTTCTTATTTAAGAGTTTCCTGTACCCTTGGTCATTCCTGTTTTAAATTAAAAAAAGCAATTGTGAGATCTAAAGCAGCATTGCTGAGCAGTGCCCTTGCTCTATTTTAATGAATGAAAGGACAATTTATTAAGTATATATATATGAAGGTATAGCTCCTCCTTCTGAATTAGAGAAATACCAGTTGTAGTACGAAAGCTATAATCTGTTGCAAATCAATGTTTCACAAAACAGTGGAAGTCAGTATTCTTTAGCAAAATGACTGAACCACACAAATTCAAAATAAATTAAAATACAAAATTTTAACCAAGAGCTCCTGCCTGTTGATTTAGATTGCTTTGATTTCCTTCATCCTCTAAGAGCCTTGCTGTCCCAGGAGGAAGAAAGGCCTGCAGCACTCACCGGCAACTGCAGTGATGGGGTGGGCTACCAGGTGCCCAAGCCAGCAGCTCTGCTGTGCAACTCCTGATAGGTCTCTATTGGTAGGTGGACACAAGCCTGATCCAGTGCCACGTTTGTGTAACTGTCTCAGTGTGCAAGGATGCAAGAGTTGCAGCAGGATGGAGCAGGTTATTGTTATTAATATATCTCTGTCCTGTCTAAAGGGCTTCTGGCTCAGTGGCTTCTATTCGAGGAAGGTATTGTGTGTAGCTTTTTGTCTGCCTGTGCAGACCTACCTTGTGTAAATGAGATATAAAGAAAATAATTTCCTTGTGAGGATAACCAAGCATCAGAGCAGCTTCCCCACACTCCACTGGACAAATCCCTGAGCAATCTGGTCTGTTGGGGTTGTCCCCACTTTGAGAAGAGGGTTGGACTAGAGACTTCCCAAGGTCTCTTCCAGCCTGAATTAGCCCACAATTCCATGACCTCAAGGAATCTGTGGCTAGTTATCTAGAGCTTTCTCCAGGAGCACTTAAAGGTGGAGAAGGCAGTCATGTCGTGCCCTTTCCCTGTTTCCCTGTAGTTCCTTCTGGCCTCGTCCTCCTTGGAAGATAACATGTTACAAAAGTGACTACAGTTCAGGTGAAAGCAATGAAAAAAAAAGGAAAGTATGTCCAGAAATTCTGTGTCTAAATACTTCAATGTCTGTCATAACTGCAGACATTTGTATTTTAAGTGTTTCTTTCCTTGTGTGGCACTCCTGAAGAGATGACAGAAGTAGACAGCTGTGCATGAGCTACTCATGGTCTAAGATATCAGCCATGGACAGGATATATAATGAGTGCATATGGCTTGGGAAACATCCAAATATAGCTCCCATAGTAACATGGCTTAGGCATGAACTGAATGTGCAATGCTGGAATGTGATTATACACTCAGTGTCTGGATAAAGTAATTAACCAGTTGAGAAATGTGTCATGGGCATACAATAAAAGGTAATAACAAACACATGACACAGCATAATAGACATAGTCAAATATTTGTAAGTGGAAACCAGGGTCACGACCAAAGCCAGTTCATCATTTAAAGTGACTCAGACCGTTGGATCGACAGGATCCTGCAAAGTACAGTTGGGCACCAGTCCCAGTGCTAAATGTCTTCTCTTCTGCTCCAGAAAGGAAACTTGAGAGTGAAGTGATCAGCTGAGTCTTGTGGCTGGCCAGAAGGTGTTTGAGCCTAGTGTTTGGAAAAGATGGGTAAGGAACAAACACTGAGGCAGCCTGGGGCCTGGAGGCCAAACCATCTCCACAGAGAGGGCAACCACCATGGGACGGAGTGGCCAAAGGGAGAAGCAAAGCTGTAAGGAGCAGGCAAGCCATATATTTGATTTTAGAGAAGAGCATGCAAGACTGAGTCTTGCAAGGACTGGAAAATGTGTACAGCTGTCTCAGCGTACAGCTCTGAAAATTTGGGAAGGTGGGTGGTGACTCCCACCTCTCCTCAGTTCTGCAAGAGGACAGTGAAACACTGGTTTAATTCTACTGGTTTAATTCTACAGTTCTATGTGGAAAACCTTGCTTCTTTATTTCATTCTTAGGAGACTTTCATCAGACTAATCTGGAGTTCAGTTTCAGTACTGAACCACGCTTTACTGTGGTACGTAATTGCTGTCCTTACATTAACTTTGGGGTTGATTGAGAGCAATATGGCAAATGAATCACTGTGTTTCAGTGTTGGCTCAGAGCTGTTATCTTGCATGAGGCAGAAATGTACACAGGACAGGCTTAGCATGTAAGCTAAAGGACTGTGTGAAAACTTTCCTAAAACAGAGTCCTAAAAGTCTCCTCTAAAAGTGCCTCTAGCCAGTAGAGTGCAAGGTATCCTGCATAAGCCATCCTAAAAATAACTTTAATGAAATATGTTCAAAGTATAGAACCATCAAGGAAGCATATACTTTTCATTTAGGCCTGGGATGAATTTCCACATCAATATGAGGAAACAGCTAAGTGAAAGGCATGTGACTGCACGAGTGAAATGGCAAGAGCATTGATACCTTAGTTCATAAGGTCGTTGATCTAAAATCTTCAAACAGTTGGCTCAAAGCCTAAACAGAATACAAGTATAGGTATAAATGAGTTGTCTGGAAATCTTTGTTGTCTCTAGCACAGATTTGTAGATAGGGAAAAAAATGGTTCTAGTAGTATTGCTCTTTCAGACAGTGAGAATTTGTATTTCCTTCCTTTGGACTGGATGCATATAGCCAGATCTTCTCCAGAACTGCCTAGGCTTTTTCTCTTGACTTTAATAGTTTTCTGTGTGATAAGAAACATTATTATGAAGTGTAAGGATAGATGGTATTTTTCAGAAATGCAAAATTACTGGAATCAAGTGACTTGTGAGGATCTCAGCTTTTTATGTATAAAGTTTTCTGAGATTATGATTAAGGAGAAAAGCTTGTGAATATAAAAAGAAAAAAAAAGATGCATAAAACAGAAAAAGAGTTTCAAATAGTAGAATTATTCTAGTTTAGACTTTCCCCCCTCTCCTTGTTAGCCTATTTTGGTAACATTTACTATAACATAGCTAATAATAATCTACTTTCAGTTTAGTATCCTGTAATTCTGCAGCTCTGTAGAGAGATGCCAACGAGATACACCTATAGAAACATCACCCTCTAATTAAAAAGGTTAACAACATAACTCTGTATTTTTAACAAACTTTAAACTCTGTAACTCCCAGTCTTGCAAACTGATATAAAACATACATGGTAACACCTGTACAAAATTAAGAATGATGCAGAAAGGCAACACAGGAATGCTTCAACATTCTTTTGCCTTACTCCTGTTATAATACGGGAGCAAGTTGAGCAGCAGAATGTCCTGCTTATGGTGATACTGTGAGACTTCTGCAAAAAGGCAATTCCTTGGAGGATGCCTACAGGCTTGGGAAAGCAGGGAAGCAGAGTTGGCTTTTCACGGGCAGGTCCTCCTTGCTGCTTCCACCAGATGGTGCCACTCGGCAGCAGAAGCTCATCTCTCTGCTTGGAGGGAGCCTGTATGTCTGAAGCTCAAAGAAGGAAAGTTTGTGGTTGTTTTTTGGTGTGTGTGTGGTGTGTGTGTTTTTTTTTTTTTTCTATCTATCCCTAAGAAGAGTTCAGGTTCTCAGATGCACCTTTTAGCCTGGGACATGCCTTATTTGTGTGAAAATTTACAAAAGCATTTTTGGTTTTACGATTCCCCGACTCTTTTTTCCTCTTTCCTTCTTCTCCTTCACTGAAATACCTAAATTAATTGCACTGCTGTATGGAAATTGAAGGGAGGAAGAGCCTTAAAAAAATCACAAAGGAGCTCTGTTACACAAGCTGGCTTCTTAAGGGCTGTCTCCATCAAGCAGTTGATACTTTATTCTACTTTCCGCCTACATTTACCACCGATATAATTTTTCACTTTAAAAATAATATGCACACTACTGGATATGCAAATGCATCCAATACTTTCATAAAGTGTAGGAAGCTCTTCTCTGCAGTTATATTCAACACCAAGAAGTCAGGGCTGGGGGAAGGATGGTCACTGCAATGAACTGATATTTCTGTTGTCTGTGTTAATAAAAAAGAGAATGGAACTGCTAAAAATCCCTCAGAACTGAACATGGTCAAATTTTCTAGTTATTAAAACTCTATTTTTTCTATTACATGCCTTGGCACTATAAATTTGTTGAGTTCTCCAGTGCAATGTGGCTACTTTGTATGGCACTGACAGCACAACTCACTGTTGTGAGTCAAAGGAAGACATTTCATTGCAAGGACAGTCTTGTTGAGAGGCCCCTTGTCCCTCACACTCTCTGTGAGCCAGCTTGTGTCTGACTCTCTTCCCACAATGTTCATCCAAGGCAGGGGAGATGAGATTGTGTTACAGGAAAAACCATGGCTGGAGCAGCCCCATCACTCTCCATCCTCCAGTGCCCAGGACTTGTACAATCACCCACAGCCCTTCAACCCACAGCCAGCCACAGCTCCCTCTGCTACAGCTTCAGAGCAAACTTCTGAGAGCTTACATCGGCTAAGGGCAGGACTAGAGCGTTTGAAAGGAAAGCTTTCTTCCCGACCATTACTTCTATAAGGCATTGGCTGGAACAAAGTGAAACAGAACTATTTGTTTCACTTAAAAGAGAATAAATGTAGCTAAATATATGTGTGAACAAACACCAGATCTTTTAACTTTAATGCTGTTGCAGTTTCTCTCCCCAATAGCTGGAGGCCTGTGTTACTCATACTTGCTACAAGCAGTCAGTAAGAGAAGATTTGCTTTTGACAGTAAAGGAAGTGGCATAAAAAAATTGCACAGGCTTTCTGTGGCATACACCCTATTTACCAAAAGACTAGGAAAGCCTCAGTTATAAAGAATGATCCAGAGTTGCCACCCACCAGTACCCACTGAGCTAGCCTTTTCTTATTCACAAAAAAGTCTGTCAATTTGTCTGTCTATCATCTTAATCATCGCTCTGATTAAATATATTTTAAAAATTCACATATAATTCCCTCCACATAATTTTACTGGAAACCAAAGAATTTATAAACCTTTCAAAGCTGAAGTCTGTGAATTTCCCCAAGCTGGCCCATCACTGACAAGAAAATGTCACCAATGATTATTCCTGCATGTTAGAACCTGTCACAGTGATTCCAAGAAACAAATATTCACAATCGATTACAGGTCTTCCGCTGGTGACTTGCAGCCAAACCCAACTGAAATAAGTAGTAAATGTGGATGACTTTAGAACACATTTGTATTACCAATTATTATTGAAAGAACAAAATTCAGACGTATCTATTGGTAATGTTCGACATAATTACATTTTATCTCATTTTTTAGTCTTAACTAATGTTGAATTTGATCAGATTCAGCCACTGGCTATCCTTCTGTTCTCTTCCAAAATTTGCTGGATGTTCTGCTTTAAATACCACTGCTGTGATCTGAGGAGTAGCAGGTCATAGCTGCCTGAAGGTGCTGGTTGATCAAAGTCAGGACACTACATGTTTACCTTTCTGTTTTAGCCCTGAGTTGGAAGAAGAGCATTTACTGACTCCCACATAAACTCCAGGTTTAGTTTCTTTTCCTCAAAAGGCTACACAATGTCATAACAAAGTACAATGTGGCATGGGATATATTGGAATATAAATACATATGCCCTGGCTAAACAGAAGCTATGACTTTCTCTACTTGCTTTTAAATAGCTGCAATTTCTTTTTTATACATTATTTTACAAATCACCAAGTGTGAGGTGTGCACACACATTTCCCTATGATAATTGCAGAAAAGATACAATGAAGATGGTATTTTCTTTAGAGAGGTGGCTGAGATATTCTGCAAAAGAAAAGTATTGCAATTCTTGTACTTATTTGAAATAAAACATATTTTTGGCTTCCAGTCTAAAAAGCTTAGCATGTTCAAAACATTTAATTCTGATTCTTATTTGAGTTGCCACTTTCCCCAGCTATTTATCCTGATCCTCATGAGCTGTCAGGAAGGAGCCACTCTGCCAAGAAGCCATCCTCCTGGAGGACATAAGCAAGGTTTTCCTCTGAGCCAAGAGCTGCAGGGCACACAGGAATGAAGCAGCCTCTGTTCTTCCTTTGCAGACGCACAATGCTCCTGGATGCTGCCGTCCTGGTCAGAAAAACTCATGAACTTGCTCCCGAGCCCTGAGACACCTGGTCAGCTTCTTCAACCTTTTCAATGAGGCCCTTTAAGCTAGAGAATTTGTTTAGAGTAATGTTTATCCCTTGCAGACATTTTCCTGGGGCGGTCTTTCTCATACTTCTGCTCATTTGATTAGTTTCCATAGTGACACTTATTTGTAGAGTTTAGAGTTGCTCATAGCAGGTTTCTGCAAATGCCAGCCACATGCATGCCATGCTAATAAGACAGTCAGTCCTATTTCTTTCCCTTTGGTGCTCTGATTTTGCTCTACAGTTTTGGGCATCCTTGGGAAAAAAAAAAAAAAAGAAGGGGGGGTGCCTGGAGGCTCCTTTGGATTCAAGATCCAGGGGCTGTCAGCTCATTATTCTGGATGGTATTTTTGACTGGACTCATTCTGTCTGAATTCCAGTGGCAGCCTCGGAAGGACCGTCCGTCTGCATAAGCTATTATATAAGCCAGGGAAACCTTCCATTACAGCAAGGCCTTTAGACTGCTGCTTTATTTAAAATGCAGAATTACACGAAAAAGCAATTCACTTGAGTGGTGCCTTGTAGGTTGCCTTTTATCCCAGGCTGAAGTAAGGATGTGCTTTTCTTCTAGGGAAGTTACTACTGTTTTAAAAATAGCAGAATGCTGAAATCAGACACAAACCTGTGCGCACACACACATCTTACCAGCGTGTGTGCCTGTGGAAGGGATGAACAAATACCTGCAGTAAGTGAATAAAAGGAGATTTTCATACTGACAAGGGCATTTCAGGGGCATGGTAATTTCAAAAAATACTGATTCTTTGGTAGTAATCACAACAAATTCATAGTAGACTGAAAGAAAGTTAGGAAAAAAAGGAGTTACTATGTATAACCCATAGACAGGTATCCCCACCAGATAGGCATCCTCATGGAACAGCTTCCGGAATTTAGACAATAAGTCATTGCATATATTTTTTCCACTTTTGGGGAAGAATAAGAAGTAGAAAACTAGATTTGACAAGGTGTTTGGTTTTATTTTATTTTTTTTTTCCACACTGAGTATTAGTTCTCTTATGTTTATTGCAGAGACTTTGAGGCCTCTCATGTTAGTTTGATGCATTTTTTTTTCTTTTCTGCAAGACACTGGAACATTGCTTGAATTACCAATATGTATGCATAAAAAAAAAGCAACAAACAGTTGCAGGAGATCCTAATAGCAGCTGGCCAGAGGAAGGACAAGGAACAGCACTCCCAGGAGACCATAAGTATGATTCTGCTCTTGTATAGGAGAGAAAATAAAGAACAGACTCTCTGAAGCCACAGAAATTAAATTGGGGTAAATGTGATGCGAGTCCAGCTGGACTCTGGCCCTGGAGTTCACAAGCAAACTTGAACGTACTGCTGAGGTGGAGCCAGAAGAAAAGGGGCATGTCACAGAAGGACTGACCTGCACAAAACGTAAGTGCTAACCTCCACATTTTCCCCAGCAGCCTTTAACTCTTGGTAATGTAAAAGATTTATTAATTGTATTAGAATAGCCCAATAAAAGAATAATACAACATCAATGTTAAAACCTGTTGTATTAAAGGAAAAAAATTATAAGTGTAGAATATGAGCTAAAATTTTGAAGTCTTCATTTTCTTCCCTTCCCCCCTCAGTCTTTGCAAAATGTAAGTATTCAGTGGAGAGAAAGAAGAAATCAGATTTATAAAACAGTAACTCTCCTTGACTTCAATATGGGCTAACGTTTAACATCTATGCTATTGTGCCCTGGTCCAGCATCAGAAGGGTGACATCAAATTGTGAATTTGATGTGATGCAGTCAACTTTCAGGAGCACTGCAAAGAGGAGAAGGAAGTCCTCAAAAGCATCCCAAGCTACTCAATATGATTAATGGAATCTACTGGGGAAGGTCTTCAGCTCTGTCTCAGTGAGCCAGATGGTGGCTGCAGATGAAGTCTTTCCAAGAAATCAAATTAAATCTCCCATGAATATTATTATGGGTCTAAGAACAGCACTCTCGCTATTTAGGTTGCCTAATTTCTCAATTTAAAATAAAACTTATGAGTGGTTTTATTTTGTGGAAGCCCTTAGAAATTTATGGAGGGAGAAAGTCCTGTGACTAGAGAAGTGCATTTTTTTTGCCATACAAAATTCCATTCACATTTGATTGATAGATGAAGTCTGACAGGAAGGAAATGCTGATTTTCTAGTCAACAAAATTACGGCAGCATGTCAAAAACAACAGGTAAAAATGAAAAATCTCATGTAATACTGATTTTGTGCAAGCACGAAGCAAAGCGGCACCGAGAAGACCAGATGGCCTCTCTGGCAGGAGGGATGGAGAGCAAGGCCAAGCTCCTGGGACCCATCCACCCCCCTGATGAGGTGTGTCCAGGCCTGTGTCAGGAGTGAGTGGCAGTGGCTGCGCTGGGGACGTGGTCACTGTGTGGTGGCTTTGGCAGACGGGCAATGTGCTGTAGAACAAAACACTGGTTTGCAGTCCGGGAAGTACTCACTTGAAATCCCAGCCCCAGCTCCAAAACAGGATGTATCTACTGACATTTAGCTCATTTTACCCATTTGTGCTATCAAAACAGTAATGTTCTTATCCTGGGATGGAGATTAAACCTTTGTGAGGTACAAAGAAATGTGAGTACTGTAAGAAAGGCCTTGAGGAAACAAGTAACTCTGCATTAATTGCTGGTACTGGGTGGATCACTAGAAATATGCTCTGCTAATTAAAAGGTAAAGGATAAAAATATCAATTGCCTTCCTCATTATATGAGCACCAGTCAGAGAGATGAGTGGAGGCAGTGAACAGTAACGATACACATATGTAGGCTGACAGCGCCTATAACTGTAGGTTATGAATCTGTCCCTGTTACCTTGGTTTCCCAAGGAAGCAAGACTCACGTGAGTGCGCTGTCGGTCTGTCCATCCATCAATCTGTCTATCATTTCCCCTCTGAAACCTGGCTAATTCAATTAAATCTGATGCGAATGCAAGAAGTCTGAAAGTTATAAAAAATCAGTGTCTGGGCAAAAAATAGAGTCTTGATTACTATCCTGGCTTTGGCCTGGCCTGCAGTGGGAACTTGAGAGCTACTTTTTCAGTGTAGTTTGCCATCTAGCCCATCAGCGCGTGCACTGGCTGGTCAGTCAGCACAGACTTGTCTCAGACATTGCACATGCTGCCTCTTGGCTAGCATGTATTTTACAAACACAAGAAGAAGTTGCAAGTAATGTATTTGGAGCTTTACAGAGTATGAAGGAGAGTTGGAAGCACTGCGGAGAGGTCTCAGTTATTTTAGTGGGATCTACTGAGGTAGGACACAAGTCTCTGGGAGACCAGATAACACTAGATTTTGGACTGTTTTCTGATTTCCAGTCAGAAGACATATCTATATAAAGAACACAGATTTGGGAGAAGATTCTATTGTCATTCAAAACTGCAAAATACTTTTTCAAATTATTTTGTCATTCAGGCTTATTGACTAACTCCAGGGGCTAAGCCTGCATTTGCACTACTGCAGTGGAGAGATGATTCAAACTGCTCAAGTTTATCATGAACAAAAACTTGTATGAAAACATTTACAATTTGAAAATTTATAGATAAAATAAAATATTCCTTTATGAATCCAATCTCATCTAGATTGAAGACAAATGAAAGGCTTCTACTGACTTCAGACACCGGTATATATGTTGCTTTAGAGTAAAAATATACTAAATATAATAAAATATCTGACAGTAACTGAAAAAGATTTGTAAAGTCAAACTTGGAGCAGACCTCCCATGGCTGCAGAAGAAACCACAGCTTTAGTAATCTTGGCAGTAAATCTCCAGGAATGGTAGACAGGCCACAGCTATTGGTTGCACAGCTAATGCTCTTGATTTAGACCACTGATGAGAATTTCCTTTTTTTTCTTTTTGTAATAAAATTGGTTTAGATATAAACTTAAGTTTGAACTATCACATTTTTTCTCTTGAAAGCAATTAGCCACTGAAGAAATGGAAAATGACTTCTCTTTCATATCTTCAGGCCACGGGCAGTTTGTTCACCACAAGACGAATTGGTATCCAAAAAACCAGAATTGATTCTTACACGATTTAATTGCAACTTTCGTAACAGGTCCAGAACTATCTTACCTCTTCCCATCTACCCAATACCACTTGACTAATTTCTTGTGAGTCCTAGTTGCTTCTTGTCTGCTCCTTGTGTTACAAGCATTTCTACAGTGATATCTTATAATGAAATTAGTCTTCTTCCTTAATAATTAAATATAAATTTACTTGATCACTGTGACCTGAACAAAAACCGTATTCTAATGCATTCTGGCATTCAAACTGCCATTTTGAAAGAGAAGTGAGCTGAACAGCACATTAAAACCAAACTTAGTGTTTGGCAGTATGCTGTTTATCCACACTGCTAGGGACAGATATTGAAAGTTCTTTACAGACACTAGATAGGTCCTAAAAAAGTATTCATCCCATAGGTAAGGACCTCCAATCCTCTGGCCTCCCTCATTAGCCCCAGCTGGTTTATGACTCTCTAGAGCAGAAAACAGACCTCACCATCTCATTTCTGAGCCTGAACTCATCAGCTGATGCAGTGCCTAAATGATTTAAGTGCGGTGTACATGCCAAATCCATGCAGAGATATAAGAGCTGCCTTTGAACCACACCTGCTGGGGTAGCAAAACGAACTGTGTGAAATCATCCCCCTCAGAGGGCTTTGCAGCTTTGCTTTTCCTGTTTGAATGAGCTTGCCCAGGTAAAACTGTTGGATGTTGTGGTGAGTACACAGGTTACTTATCCCTCGCCACTACCCGAATCCATCTGGCATCCCCTGTTCAGTATGGAGTCTGTGCGGTTTCTCTGCAAACAATCTCAAAAACAAGCGCCTATTCTAACAATGGTTTCTGTGTATTTTCTGCATCTTTAGATCTCATGCCATGATTGACAATGCTGGGCCTTCTGTTTATCATGCATTAAAATGTCAGTGTAAGACTGTGTAACATTTAAGAATTTTAGCTTAGTTTAATAGCTTTCTGTCATGGAGGACTCACAGTAATTTTTCAGGCTGCTGTCACCCTCCAAAGGAAAAGAAATATCAACATTCAGAGTATTTATTTTCCTCCTCAAAACCTTAAATTTTACTTCCAGTTGTAGAATCTTCAAATCTAGATTAAATGTTCTCCTCAGGCATTCAAATGGTGCAAACATTTTATTCAAGGGTAAATAGCTGTTAAACTACTTTTGGCTTATCTAGCAATTTAAAAATCTGTATTAAACCAGCCAGAGTTACCAAATAAAGCTCAGAGCCTTAGCAGAGTGTTGAAACAATAGCAGAAATAGCACCTAAAGGAAGCCCATAAAAGTGAATGTATCTGGAAAACCTTGTTATAAAACATAATAAGTTTTGAATATTTCTTTCTCTATTTTTCTTGAATGAAGCAATTTCTTTCCATAGTAAAATGTTTCAGAAAAAAAGTTGAGTTTACATAGATGCACACACTCCACTCATGAAATATTCATAGTGTCTGTCTGAAGCGTCCCTGTCCTCTCACCTGAGCTTTATCACATTTTGCAGTGTTTGTGCCTACAAATTAAGGCATAGATGATAAAAACTGATGTCCGATAAAAAAGCTGGTCAGGAATGACTGAAGTTGTTAATGACTTTAGATTTCATAACTATTGAGAAAGGATTAAGGGATTAATATGAACTAATCTTGTTATCTCTGAGGTCCTGAAGCTGTAGAATTTGATATTGAAGCTAAACGAGGACAATGTGCGAGGTTGAACTCACACTTTATAATAAACTCTAGGTAATGGTAGCATAACACTCCGTTTTGTTGCCTTAATTTTAATGATGAATTACAAATTATTCAAAGAAAGAAACATACCATGCAGTGGCTGCCTTCAAGAACAGCCTTGTCAGAATCTGAAAACATAAATGGTAGAAAAGAAGTGCATTCTGTGAAAATATGAAAACTTGGAACTAAAGTTTATTTTAAATAAGTTCAGAATAAGGAAGATTTCTCTATACTAGGTACAAGCTTTTTCTACTATATTTATGCAGTTTGCATAGCTATTACCCTGTACTGCTGAGTTCTTAGTATTTCAAAGTCATGAATCAGAGCATGAGATGAACAAATACACAGAAAATATGAAAAAAAAATCTCATTTTTACCATCTATTTTTGATATCTGCAAGCCACAAATATTCAACCCAGAGGACTAGAAATTAATTACAAAATTAAATAGAAATCAAATTGAAATTATTGCAGTCTTACAATCTCTGGGTTGCAGTGCCTGGAGTTTTAATAAAGAAGACACTAGCATGTTACTTCAAAAAATGTTTTCTTTATAAGAATAAAAGCATTAACTTTGATTTCAGCTATTTTATAGCTGTTTCCCAGCTGTGGACTATCTATAAGCAATTGTCTCGTGGACAGAAGTGCTGTCCTTTCTCATGAATTTGATCTCAATTATCTTGTGTGTGAAAAACAAACAGCTGCAACCTGATCAAATGTCTGGTGAGCAGAAGTGGCATTTGCAGTATTCCTGGCCCCTTTACAAGGACCTACTGTTGGCTCCCTCCACGGGATGGGAAGGGGACTTTATTGAGATGAGAACAGGGACACGAGGTGTTTAAGTAGCCCTGCAAAGAACACAGTCCCCTGGCTGCAGTGGTGGCCAGCGCTTGCTTTTCCATGTGTCCCTGTTTTGGGTAGGATGTGTGGGAGGAATATGGAAGCAGGGCTGCTGATTTGGAATTGGATCACCGCTTGCTGCTATGTTGTGCTTCTCTGTACAGACACCTGTTTTAAATTCTAAAGAGTCCTTAGCATTTTTGAAGTGTACCACACAGTGATTTGCATGCTTCAGGGAGACTTCACCACTTAAAGCTATTTTGCACAGTCAGAGCAATTCAGAGTGAACACTGATGAAAACCGAAAACTCTTAGGTAAGCCTTTTTTTTTTTCTCGCTAGATGCATTATTTATTATGGGAAAAACTATTCATTTTTTGAATAAATCTTTAAAATTCTTAATCTTATTTTCTATTGAATTGGTTTTAAACTAGTTTCTTTCATATTTCACAGAAGTGCTTTCTTGTGCCTTTCTGCACTGCTGTTGCTTCTGCTGGTCATGGTAATGTTACCAACATTTGCAAGTGAAATACAGATCCTGTATCTCAGCACGTAGAAAAAAAGATGCATATGCTTGTTCAAATGTGATTTTTAAGTACACTTATTTGTAAATGGTAAAGCCCACAGAAAAATTCCACTGGGATGCTAAATAAATGGTAACTGACCTCATCAGATGAAGAGGCTGGTGCTGTGGGAACAGAGGGAACTCTTCCCACAAAACTGTGAAGCAATGCTATGGAGAGACTATTGCAGCAGTTTCTGAAGGCTGCCACACTTCTGGAGGGCTTCCATGGCTTCGTGAGAATTCCCCAACCTTAAACCTCCTGTGCCCTCTGTCTGTTGCTGGGGAAGAGACTTGCACAGCTGGATGATGATCTAGAGGACTGGAGATTCCATCTGAAGTTTAACAAGGCAGGTGAAACACCTTTACAAAACCTTCTGCATTTGCCTTAAAACAAAAAATCAGAATCTTGGATTCCTGTTGGGAACATCAAGAACAACAAAATTAGTTTCACTTGGAGACAGTTGGTAGACTTAGGTAATAGGCTCTGCTGGATCAGTGGGTTACCGGTATTTCAGCAGATCCCATCTCAGGCAATAAAGAGTGCTGTTAAAGGAATTCTAGTGAATTTATTAGCATTTTCTTCAGGTTCTATTAAAAACTTGTAGATGAAGGTCTCCCAGACATGAGCCAGTGAATCATTACAACAAGGACAATCTCATACTTTAAAGAATGTGGTCAAGTTATGTAGTTTGCAGGATCTGGGACAGCTTTCCACTGCTGGAGTGTAGGGTAGTGCTTCTGAAAGATCTGAGGAGAGTTATCAATGGCAAATCCTTGTAGTTGGTTAGTGAGCTACATAATGAGCTACTTGTTTTCACTCTCCAGGTTCTTCATAGTCTACTCCTACAATAACTTTTCTCACAGGCTGCATAACCACCTCTGATCAATCTACTGCCTCTCTGGGCTACTTGTTAAATTTTCATATGAAGTTTCTTTGTTCCTTCTTTCTTGCTGGAATGAATCTCACATAGATATTTGTGAGGTCAACTTTTCTTTTCAAAACTTTCCTTTCCACAAATGTCTAGGAACTTAAGTTAGTCTGTGTGTGTGTGTGTGTGTAAATTATATCACAGTTATCAACATCATCTCATTATTTGTCTTATGTCTTTATCTGCTTTTTGTCCTTTGCCTTAGACTGCTAAGTATCTATGAAACTGAATGCCTTCTGATTTTGTATTTGTCTGGGAACTCACAAAATGGGATCTGGATCAGTAAATAGCATGAGTACATACTGCAGCAACAAATGTAAGCATTCGGGGAGGGAGTCCTCTTGTGATGTGTCACATTTTGTGATTGTGCATTTAATGAACGTTGTAGATTTGAGGATCAGCTCAAAATTAAAACACAGTGTTTTATTGACTTGTTTGAATTAAACTTTTCTAATAATTATTTTGACCATCATTCTCAGGATTCTTTGTCCCTTAAAAAACTTTGCAGGCTGTCTGCAGCAGACATTTAGAACTTTCCTCAAAGGCAAAGAAACCTGCTTAGACCTACCTCTTCTCTAAAATGGGGAACTAATGAGCACCCACAGTCCTTCTGAATTTAATATTTGCTCCCCGTGCTGAGAGATGGGTTTTCTGACTACAGCTTTCCAGACCAAATACCTGTGCTGCAAAGGCTCTGCCTTTGTGTTTCTATTGTTTTAATATTTGTCTTCAAGTTATCTGGTTTCTTAAATTCCTTATCCAAGTTGAGCAGCCCATGCAGAGAACCCTCCTGCCCTCCTGCTTTTTCTGCAGAACTGGAACCTTGGCAAGGTCTCCATTCAAAGTTGGCGATCCAGCCTGCCTGAGCAGCTGGGTGCAGCCACAAGCCCTGAGTGTCTGTGATCAGCAATGGGCAAACCTCGCTGGCTACTGAGCTCAAGAACAGATTTTTATTGGGAAATTAATATTCATGATTGCTCTGCACAATTTCTGAGACCAGAGTAAGACATAATGCCAGCTTGCATTCTAAGAATGAGATTTTTTTTTTTTTTAATTTTTCAACAAAGCCTTATTTAAAAACTATTTTATAAGTTGTGGTGTGTTTATGCCCAGCACAGTATCTTATCAAGCCTTGACGAATACCTCCTTGCCTCTTCACACGTTGGCTACTGAGAATGCTTTATCCAACCCTTGAGTGCAAATATTCCAGATTTGTTAGGACTGGGCATGATTTAGTAGTTGTATCACTGTCTAAGTGCCTGTAGTTATATGGTTTTTGGAGGAGAGTCTGGTATAGGAGCTCTCCCAGCATAAGCAGTGACATTCTGAAAGCAAACAGCTGCTACCAAAAATGAAGTGCTTGCCTTAATTTCAGTTCAATGCCTCTGAAACTAGTATACTAACCCTCTCAGTTAGTTGCTGAGCGCTCACCAGAGTCCTGGTGAAATGACGTGCCCTTTTGTTCAGGGAGAAATACAGCTCTGAATGTGTGAGCTGAGCCTCTGTGTTGAGCCACTGCAGCAGTACTGGCTCACATGAAAGAGATGCTAATAGCTAGGAGGGGAAAGAAAACACAAACACACACATTCACCTGGCTGCAACACAATGATGAAGCTTCCATTTGGCCTTGGAAGAGCCAAGGAGAAGGTCCAGCACTATTGAGCTCTATGGGAGCCACCAGTGGGGTAGGTGAAACAGAGCCAAAGCCAGGGGCTAGGGACTTTCCAGACTGGCCCTGGAAATTTGTGCTTATATTTCGCTTTTCAGAAAATGTTCAATAGCACAAGTTATTAGCATGCAGATTCAGCACAGGCACTATTATGTAAGTATGTGCTGTCTTCCCTCTAACCTAAATTTCACTTACAGAGAAAATACAGAAGACTTGCAGATCCATATGAAAATAACATCTGAGCGTTTTCAGCCATCTAAGCCTCAGCAGGTTTTTGTCACCTCTCTTAATGTATGGAGATCCTTGATTTAATCTTCCTTTCCATTCCTTGGCCATTCTTTTTCTGTTCTGGTTGCTGAGACAGAGCCACTCAGATGAGATCTGATTCTGTTACGACTTTCTAGTCCTTTTGCATCGTCCTTAAAGCTTCACCTCAGAATTGTTGAGATCTAATGAATTTTTCAAATTTACCATCAACTTGACATGCAGACTCAAAAAATGTGATTCTTGCTGCTCAGCCACCCCTTGTAGTCGACTTCAACTCACCATATAAGTCAGATAGTCCTATTCACAGTTATGAGACTCTATATTTCTGCAGCCTGGCTTCTGTGCAGCATGTCACAGTTCCTCTTAGCAAATTGCTGATTCAGTCTACATGGAAACATTCAGTGATACAGAGCTTTATAAAATCAATCAGAGTTTTCAGGCTTACATAGGTAGATTTCCTGGTGTCAAAAAATACTAAGAAATGGACAATAATTTTTCTTAGAGATTTATTCATAAGATAATAATTTTAAACAATTATTAAAAGACAGTTTTTGTGAGGCAGCCATTTGAATCTCATTATTTTTTCAGACTTCCAGTAAGTATGAGAGACTATGGCAGTGGAAACCTATATATCACACTATGAGTCTGTCTTTGAGCAGTCAATTCAGCGTTCTGTTTGCAGCATGTACCATGTCAATTTTGCATCCCTGGAGAAATGTGTTTGCTAGATTGCAAATAACAGGCTGATCAATTCAAATTCTTGGAATAACAAGTTGGTTCTGCACCCACTAAATTAATTGTTTATCTTTCTGTGAAAAAGCACTTTCCCAAATTTTATATTGTTATTTTCTTGGAACTAACCTAGTTCAAGAAAGGGATAGAGTCAGCTTTTTTTTTCCCCATAATTTGCCTACACTGGTCTGTAGTGTTTACTGCATTTTAGACAGAAGCATTTCCATATTAGATAAATTGCTCTGATTTCTACACTGACTAATGAAGCTAATGCTTCTTCCAGGCAGACAAAAGAAAAGAAAAAAAAATGTCCTCCCTCGCTTTCACCTGAATTTCACCAATGTTTTAATTTATTAAGGAAAAGAGCTTTGAATATCTTAGTAAAATCAAACAGTAAGTAAAATATAATGGCCACACATTTTCTACTAAGCAAACATTTAGTGTAATTAAATATATGTGTCCTTCTCAGGTTATTCAGGACATCTTATGCAGGAAGCACTCATCATTTTAGGGAGATGTAAATAAATTAAATCAAGCTCCATTATGGGCCTTCCATGCAGAATAACACTATTTCTACTTATATAGAGAGGATACTCAATGAATGTTCTCTTCTATCAGCATTTCCTTTGGGTAAACGCTTTCTGTTTTCTGTCAAAGAGCAACCCAAAGTATTAAACATCCTTGAAATGCTAGGTAATAGTGTTCCAATCTGTCACTAAAGCAGCAATGCTGGGCAGTAGTAAACCTGCAATTTTCAGAGGTGGATGGTGCATAGAAAAAAATCTTGTGAAATCCTTAATTATAAGCAGTCATTCATTATTTTCAGTGAACCCTGGAAGCTTGCTGGAGTACTGTAAACACGAATCATTATAGTTAAGATGGAAAAAACAATATTTAAAGTTTTTTTTTTCTTCTGAATAAAATGTTTACATCTTTTCCAGGAAGACATGCACTTAAAAAGTCTCTTTACACTTAATTAAGCTTCCAGAAATGTAAATATACTTTAAAAATCACCTAAGTAACTTTGTCACTGCCTCCTAACAACTAAAACAAATAAAATAAAACCAAATATAGCACTGAAAAAAAAATCCAGCAGCCAGTTAGTCCTCTGTTAAAACAAGGGGTGCGTCAATGCTTCAGTGACTGAAAAGTGTGAAGCTATCTAGCTGAACCTCTGTACGGCTTGTTTACAGATCAGTTGGATTTTAGGTTCTTCCAGTATTTAAACTGAATTTCACTTGCCTTTATATCAGTAGAGCCAAATACTGATATCTTCTTAAATAATTAGATGAAGTCTTTTGGAGAGAAGATAATATTAATGACTTCCCTATTAATTAGATAAGAGATATTCAAGATCTTCATTCCAATGTAGACCTTTTTTTTCCTGAGAAACCCCCTTTTTAAATGTCAGAATTCCTCATCATTAAAGGCCACTGTAAATTTTGCAAAGCAGAATCCTGCTTCTGCCCAGATTTTCTTTCCCGTCCCCTCAGGCCCTTGTCTTGCCGATGGGGCCATTGGTTCTCCTCTGGTGCAGCCTGGGCCCAGTGCTGGCTCACTCACCGCAGAAAGGCACATGAAACGTGAAGGAAAATCCCTCCCAGGGAAAGCTGGGTGGGTGTTCATACACAGTTAACATGGAGAAATCACCTGAGCAATCATTTGCCTGAAAGGTATTTTGAAAGGTATTTAAAAAGGTTGACCACCCTCAAGTTCTTGTCTCAAGGCAGGATCAGTTATTATCTGTATTGCTCTTGATACACATTTAAAACCATAGAACAGTTTAGTTTGGAAGGGACCTCATGGATCACCTCATTCAGCCTCTCATGCGAGGCGGGCTAACATCAGCACTGGTTAACCTATCTTTAATGCCCCACAAATATGGAGACTCTATCACCTCCCCTCCAGATGGTTTATTCCAGTACTTTACTGTTCCCACTCATATTTTTTCTTAACATCTAACCTGGATTTAGTTAACTAATAATAACATTAAAATTTTGTGACCTTTTCTGTCTTGGTCCAAGAAAAACCTGTTGACAGGAGAGGAAAAAAAAAAAATACCTGTTTTCAGTGCTACAAGAACAGCCAGCCCAACATAACCCAAAGCTTGCCGGGCTTAGACCTTTCTTAACCTGTCATAGCTGTGAGGGCTGGAAATCAGCTAAGTTTTCATTATTATCAGTTCTCATTATTATGTAACAAATGTTTTAATTTCACACATATTTTTTGTGCTGGAACTTTCTGTTATTCTTTATGAACAATATCACTGCATATTTTAGCTCTGGAAGTTACATTTGTCTATTATTATTTTGGGGGGATTATGTTACCTAAAAGAAATGTGTGGTTTGTGTTTCAGGCAGTTTGGTAGGTTAGCGGAAGGTCTTGACTTACATTTGGAACAGCTTGCAGGTTAGTTGATAAGAAAGGCAAAAAAGAATAAAGAGAAATTTCACATGACAGTTATTACATGTAATTATGAGAATATACTTGACAAATTTTGGTATAATTTGAAAACCTGACAGCTTGTGGGTTTTCTGATCTATCATTAGTTGAGTGGATTAATTTTACAACCATAACTCACATGCAACTGAGTTCTTTCCTTAATTATTTTTTCATATTTTCTTCCTTTCCAGAATCATGAAGATATTTTCAGTGTTGTGTTAGAAAAATTATACCTAGTAAAAGGAGTGTATTTGAGTTGAAAACAAATTAAATGCAATAAACTTCGAGTACAGATTTTTTTTCTTGTCATTATGCTTATAGTTGAATTGTGATTTTACTTTTTCTTCTAAAAATAGGATTGTTATCTCTTAGTGAGTAGGACCGCAGATATTAAGCAATATGCTGGATCCATCATACCAGTCACCTTCCCACTGCAGAGGCATTCAGAAGTTACGAGGGGGAGCATGAAAGCATGAGTTAAAAATACCTCATGGACTAAGTGACTGATTTGGTCTTGAGAAGATCTTGATGTTCGAGCTGGCCGTACTATCTATACCAGTTAAGATATGCACAAGTGCAATTTTGGTTTTGCCTATGAGGCAAGTTTTTTGGTAGCATGTAAGATTTGATCTGCAGTGCAATCCTGCCTTATTTAACTGTATTTATGGAGAGTACATGTACTGTAGTTATACAGCGCATTTATCCAGAATGGTATTAATATAGTGACCTCAATATTTATTCCCACTGGAATACAGGCTGAGCAAAGGAAATCGGACAAGCTCCAATTCAGAAAAGTCTAGAAAGTAAGGTAATATTTTCTTTTGCCTAACTTCCAAAGAGCCAGGCACAGTATGTGTTGTGGCCCCAAGTATGTGGACTGAGGCATTATTCAGTTATCTGAATAACTGGAGAGGCATGTATTTACTACACCAAAATGTAGAAATGTCATGCTGACATTTTCCTCTTAAGGGAATTTAAGAACATCAGAGTGCAGACGTTTACTATTTTCTATGTTTCGTTTGTAAGTTTTCCCTTATTACAATTCCAAATGTGATGCACTACTTAATAAGCTTTCTGCAAGCATGAAGAATTTGTTTTTACTAAGAATGTATTTGAAATCTGCCTTGCAGTGGTTAACACCTGTTTATCAGGATTTTATGTCTAAACAGACTTTAGTTCAGTATAATAGTATCTGAAATGGCTCTCAGAAATCTGGCTTCTCTTTCACCAAAGAGTTAACTATGATGAAGAGAAAAATAAGTTATGAATAACATTGTCTCAGTAGCTTCCTGTCCACTTGCACCAACCAGTGCTGTGAAAGGAGCTTATGTAATTTGAAATTGGTGTATGATGCCAGCACGTAACTAACTACACTGTTTTCTGTTTATGTTGAACCTCCTCCCTAGTGAAAATGAAATAGTCTATTGTATTTAAACTCTAATCTAGCACACACGGATGTTGGTGGGAGTCTTTTCAGTTGTTTTCAACATGTGTTGGATCAAGCCCAAGCAGACTAGCAAACTACATCAACATTTCTTCAGTCTGAAGACTTTCCTCAGGATGGAGTCTTGGGCTGATGTCCCCAGATACATTCAACCTCAATATCTACACTTCTGGGCACAATAGCTATCCTATGAGCCTTTGCTTCACTTGTTTACCTCTCATTTGTGATTCTCCACAAAAAGAGTGTCAGTGCTATCCAATATTTGCCATTTGTCATATTGCTGTCTCTTAGTAGAGGGACTGAAGGCAGAAAATCAGGTTGAGCTTGGCTCAAATGGCTGCAAGGCTCTCATCCTGACCTAGCTCTGTTCTGAGGTTAGGAGCGCACGTGGGCCTGTGGTAGAGATGGGGAAGTAATCCAGCCAGATGGGAACGTGTCTTTAATTCAGGTTGTGGTAGGAGGAAGGATAGCTAAAGGGATTCCCTCCTGCTTGCCCCAGATGATGCCACCCTGGACAAACTGTTGGCTCTGAACTGTGTTTCTCTGTACCACCCAGTAGACAGTAGCTTCTAAGGAAAAAATGGGAACAGGTGCACCAACGCATGCAGTCAGAAGCAGCAGGGTGTGCGGTCATGATGCCACCCCAGAATGATGCAGCTGGTTGTGGGGCAGATGCATGCTGATGGCCACTGCTGGGTTTGTATCCAGTGAATATTGTCAGAGCAAGGGCCTGGCTTGGAGGAGCTGGAAAACTGAGGGAGATCACTGGCTAATCTGGGGAGCGTTCTTAGGATGACTGGAGTGGCTATTTCAGGGCTGCAGTGCTAAACCTTCACCAGAGAGTCTCTGCTGCGTGGCAGGAGAGGAGGACGCTGCTGGCTGTGTTGTGCTGCTGGTGCGGGAGCTCCAGCTGCTGAGGAGTCACGCTGGCAGGGACTCTGCAAACCAGATCCTCCAGAGTTTTCCTGCCTTCCCTTGGTGGACCAAGTAGGTCACTCTCATGATAATGTGAAACGTGCTCTGCTGTCAAGCCAACGCAAACTGTCAGACTACTTGGTCCAGAGCGTACAGTGGGGGAAGGGGCGGACACAGCCAAATCATTAGGGCTTTTATAATGTGAATGAAATAAATGAGACATTCTGTATAATGTAACTTCATAATAATGTCCTCTCTGGCATGTTCCAAAATCGTATCCTTTACATGGCAATACATCCACTGCTTGCTACGGTGTAAATTTAGAACCATTTAACAAGGCTGTTTTCCTTTATTTATGGTTCAGTAGTCAAAGGAAAACTAACTGGTATTTCTGCAGTGTACCAATACTTGTGCTCTGCTTAATGCTCCACATAATAATTGCCTTTTCTAAGACAACATTTGAGATAATTCATAGAAAGCTGTCAGGGAAAAATGATAACTTCTTACTGAAAATCCTCAATTACATGTTAGAAAATGTAATTAATGTGAAATGTTGATCTCCATTTACTTCTTGAGACTAAAGTTTATGTGCTACCTGTAATTCTAAATTTAGAAGGAAAAAAAGTTAAGTAGTCCCTTTTTGAAGTTCCTCTTTGTATATGCCTTTGCGCTGTATTAAAACAAACAAACAAACTAAACCAACTCAAAAAACTTCTCCAAAATGAAACATTACTTAGAGTCTTACTTGAGGTCTAAAGTATTCAGATGAATTTTTAGCTGAATACTTCCTTTGGTTTGGTTTCTTCCCTTCTAATTTTTTATTAATGAGCAAGTATAGAGACCTGAAGAAAAGAAAGGCACTTGGATCTTTTTCATGACAGTGCCATTGGGACTGCTATTCCCTATGTTGTCTGTTGCGGAGAGGAAAGAAATAAAAACAATAGGTTCAAACTAAAAGGATGGCACAGATTTTATAAAGTGCCTGTATGTACAACACAATTTGTATTCATAGCATAACTTTATCAGTTAAAATAGTCAAGCTATTTTAAAACATTGCAACGGATTTATTAATAATTTTCTAATGCATTTATATTTAATTTTAAAGAAATAGCAGATTAAATGGTATATTTCCCCAACCAAGGCCCACATAACCCCATATTATAGTTCTGTTTTAGGAAGGTGGTTCAAATTAGACTTTATTCTGAGCCCACTAAAGTAGCCTATGAAAGTACCAAACACCAAAAGATGTGTGAAAGAGGAGTCTTTGCTTCCAAGTCATTATCTCTGACTTTTCAATGAAAGCTACAGTGCACCAGGCCATAACTGGTGCCCTTCAGGTCACCAGAGATCCATATGGTGGTGAGGATGAGGGCTTGGCCTTGTGTTCCCAACCTTTAAGTCCTTGGAAGCTCCATTGTTAAAAATTCAGGTATAAGGAAGAACTCACAGCCACATCCTTATGGTGTCTGAGCTGAGCTCAAAGTGAGATGAGCTTTGCTAAACTTATCATAGAAGTTTGTTTTGTTTTTAGCGGTTTATCTAGGGGTATGTTGAGGAAAGTGAATATTCTTTAACCCCATCTTCTATTCTATTGGCATGTTCTGCAAGCCAGGGACCAGGAATGGTGTTGCAGAAGCCGATGCTGCTGTTGTTCATTGTTGCTGGGAGAAGACTACCACCAGCCACCGTCTTGCTGACACAAGCCTATAACATATCTGAACTGTTTTTCCTCATTTGTTTATTTATAGATTATAATGCTAGAAGTTTGTGAAATTTTATTATTATTATATTATTAGCCTTGGAGCTCATCATCTCTGTGTTCAAAGCAGAAAACTTAAAATGTAACACTGGAAAAATGCTAACATTGAACTATGAAGAGATTTTACTTTTTACTTTCTGGAAAGGGATTTTGCTAATATTTCCAGGAATTCTCCCAGAGTCCATCCTTCTTTTTAGCAAGGCAGCCATGCTGCACTGTTTGTCCTCCTCCTCCTCTCTTGCTCCCTGATGCCCCAGGGTAGCTGCAGCTGTTTGACAGCTGCAGACTGGGCCATCCAGCTGTGCCCAGCATGGGGGGTTAGAGGATGGGAGAGGAGCCATGGCGCAGTGCTGCGAATGAGCATCATACAGGCCGAGCTGCCGGGAGGTAAGTTGGGAGCCAAATGTGTGAGACTCCCCCTCAATGTGTGAAAATTGACAGGTCTGCACTGTGTAGGCTATAATTTTAAATTGGAAATAGTTTCCCCTGAAGCCCAGAGTCAGGCTTGCTAATGATTCTGTGTCTTTATTACAAGAGGTTGTTTCTTTTGGCAACAGAGTGAGCGTATTCCCTATGATACTTCCAGGCCATCGACAGAGTAAGCATATTTAGTTACTCTGAACTGGTCACACAACCTTTTAAAACATCAAATTCAAGTATCCGGTCCAATCACAGCCCAACCCTTCCTGTATTTCACTAGGTCGTTCAGTTTAAAAAGGAAACCTTATTTTAAAAAGCTTTATAGACCATGTTCCATGTACGTGAACTGATTATTTAGGCAGGAAGCTACTCAACTACTATTTCTGGAAATGATGGGAAAGTAGTTGCATAGGCAAGAGTATTAATAATGCCATTGTCGTCCTTTTATTCAAAGCTACCAAACCCCTCTCATTAGGTTTTAAAATTCAGTTTAGAACCCTAATTCTATCTCTAAATTTTTATTTTGTTCTTAGGCTAAACATAGGTCAGTAAACAATATCCAGAGTTAACAAATTATCTTTTAGTTCCATTTCATCTTCATAAGAAAAATCAAGTAGCTTTATACTTTTACTCAACATAGGAAACAAAAAGTGATAGCTATTAAAACAGAATGAGTAAGTCACGTTCTGTCCTTTCATAGCTGACAGTTCAGCATAGAACCTTTTGCCTGGACTGTACTGGACTGGTTGTTTGTGGTGGTACAGTTTCTGAAAATCTCTTTGGACTATGATTGAGCAACTAGTTTTGATTCTTGACACCAGGTAGTAGAGTTGACTGAAGACAATCATCTCCTTCAGCTTGTCCAAGAGCTCTGATGATGGTTTTTCATTCCTGCATCAAATACTTGTTCATGGAAATAAGTTTATTTATCGAAATATGTAGACTTCTAATGTCCTCTAATCCTTATTTCTTCTTAATTTGTTTTTATTCCTGTAAAACACAGTAGGAATCTCTAATTCTGACCAGAGAGGGAGGAAAAACAGAGCTGGTAAAAAAATTACCAACACTTTCAATGCAATATACATGAAATAAAAAGATTTGCTCAATTTATGTGGCTGGAACATCCTCTGAGCTGTAACTGGATGGAAAAAGTACAAGGACTGTAACAGAGAGAAGGGAATTAGAAAAAAAGTACTATCATGTATGTTTCTTCTAAACACTGTCACTGAATATGGAAATGCAATTTGAAGGCTTCTAGATTTCAGACTACTTTCGATGTGAACACTGTTTTGGGTTCTGGGAGTTCCTCACCTTGGTCTCCAAAGCAAGTGATAGGCTGAGTGGTCGGACTGAGGCACTGGGCCCAGCGCAGCTGTGGCAGCGAGGAGTGCAGCTCTTGCTGGGCTCTGCCTGCACCTGCCGACACTGCTCATTCCTCTCAAACTATACACATGCAAGTGTAATGTGAAGGGTGCACAGACATTCCAATCTCTGATGTTACTAACTCGGGTTGAGTGTTTCTATGTTCTCAAATCACTGAAGACGCAATTTATGAAATATTGGATGTATGGCTACAGCTTCCTAGTTGTGCTCATTTGCCTCCCTCTCTGCATATGTCTGCTACAATAAGCTATCACTCAGGCATGCACTGCCAAATTCTCCAAACACCCCGTGTATTGCTACCCACAGACCTCTACCTGCTTTGTGCACCTGAATTACAGAATACCTGTGCTTCACTGATGCCAGCTGCTTTTTCTGAAGCACATACATAGCCACACAGGCAATAAGATTTGCACCTGAAGTTTTTGATCTGCTGCTTGTTCATAAATCAGCTAGTCTAGGGTTCAAACAAAACTAAATGACCTAGGTAATGACCTTCTGTTCAGCATAATCCAAGTCACTGGCCCATTTTAGTATGCTTTATTACAGTTCCCTTTTGCCTTCCGTAAAATATGAAGACAAAATGACTTTTTTTTTTTTTCTCCATAATTTGAAGAAAATTATCATCCAAGTGTCTTGGAAGACCCATTAATAAGGGAAAATCCTGACTCCAAGCATAAAGTAATAGAAACCTCCACTGCAACATTAATACTAAGAGAATAAAAGCGCCTCCTTCTAGACAATTCCATAGTTACACTGACTTTTCTTTATTACTTTTTCCCATATTTGTTAAGCACATAGCTATTGTGGGATGCAGTATTCCTTTTGCATGCTTTTCAAGTGAAGAAAGGCGATCCTAGGAACAGAAAACACTGCTGGTGACTGACTAACCTTTTTTATTCTAGTATTTCCTTACTCTATTAGATTAATCTGAGTAGTTAATGATTGAGTAATTCTGAAATGCATATTGAGATTCCACTGCAGAGTGTTGTTTGGATCATATTACAGAAAATAATACAGTCTAACCAGAGCTGGGTTTTTTTTGTTTGTTTGTTTTGGTAGGAATACATTCACTTTCAGTTTTAGCTTTTTTATAGCTGAAGCTGAAAACATACTTCCACTGACCCTTGCATACGAAGAGTATAACTTACTCTTTCACAGTAGAGAATTTAAAAAGCACATTTCTCTAACAGCACCCCGGGTAGCTCTAAACAAGGTCACATTAAAATTGCATTGCTCCTATTTGAAATGTAACTATGCAGTTTCTTCTTTTCTGTGGTTAAACGTAAGCTCAAACAGTACGGGTCAAAACTGACTGGCAACTCCTGTGCCAACTAATATAGGTTTAATGTTTTCCCTTCCTACATAATTTAGGATAGACAAAGACTTTCACAAAACTTCTTTCAGCATTATTTATCTGTATTGCAATACTGCTCGGAGGCTTCATCTGCAATTCTCCATGCAGTGACTAAACTATGAGATCATCCTTCCACTTAAATATGATACAATACCTATTATCTGCTAGAACTTCTACGCAAACACGACAAACTGTTTACAGCAGTAAGATAGTATTTTAAGTACATGACCTTAATTTGTCAGTTATCCCAACTTTTATACACGTAAAAAGAACAGATCAGGTATGAAAAATGAGTGAAATAGACCAAATGTTATTTTCACAACAGTCCTTCAGAGTATAAGAATATGTTGTCATATTTATTCCAGAAAAATGACCAAATCATGACACTGCAATTGGGGCATCAGCTGTTAACCAGAGCATACAACTGGTGATGGTATTACCTGATAGAAATTGCAACTTTAGTAATCACCATTTTACCTGGTCATAATATTTCTGATGCTGTAACACTGCTGCCCCAGAAGGTCTTTCTCACTTGGACCACTGTAGGTATGCTGAAGAAAGTGTCTCGTTGAAAGTGTTGCTGATTTGCACTGCTCAGCTAAACACCCACTTTTCAATCATCTAGGCTAGATAAACAGCCCTGAAATGCACCAGATAAGTATAATAACCTAAAATCTTGGGACACCACTTATAACTTGCCAATACATACATATCAGTTGGAAATCAATGCTGGACCATATACAGACGTCCACCACCTGTTACAGTTTCCATGCTTGTGGCAACAGCTTTTCAGCTACAGTGCAAGGTCTTTGCCCTTCTGTCCTTTGTAGTCTTTTGTTTATATGCTCTTAGTCAGTGACAACCAGCGTGGGTGTATTTTGCTTTTCTGGACTTTACCATTGCATCATTACCTACTCAGAAAAAGGAAAGACTACTGATGAGTAACATTTCACTGCTTTCTCACAATCAATCATGGGTGAAGTAGATTTTTCTCTCCCTGCTTTTCCTTACAGTAGCACTAGAAAAAAAGTTGTGGCTGATGAGGAAAGCGCTTTGTGCTGTGGAAATGAAGACCGTGATTCAGACACTATTCTTCCCCCCTTGTGGAGAAAACTAATAAAAGTTAATAAAGGGATCCTGAAATAATGTATTGGAATGAAAATATTGGAATGCTTTTATACTGCCAAAACACTCAATTCAGATACAACTGCATGTATTCCTATTGCTTTCACTATTCCACTTCTAGTGTTCATATTTTGGTTAATGAAAGTTTTCCCTTCAAGAATAAGGTAGGAAATTTCATTGTAGCATTGAGACTGAGGGTAATATCCAAATGATTTTTGTCTGTACACTGAGGAGAAGGCTCTGAATGTGATTTTAATAATATGGAACTTCCAGGAATTAAGCCCCCATCTCAAAGATTTCATAGTAGTGCTTTGGAGGAACTGTATGCCTCTAGTTATTTCTAGTGAGCTACAGAGCCTTTTCACCTCTAAGTTATTCCGGTTGAATCTAGCCTAAGAATCAAGTCAGCTAAGAAAGGGCTGGTTTTTTTTTTTCATATAAGTAACATTCACTGCCCTCTTAGATTAATCCAGCTGGGTTTCCATCCCAGTTCCTTCTACAGACTCACTACTCTACTACATTGTAGTTTACCTACATGTTGGGCCTAATTCAACTCAAATGTGATCTTAGATGGAGCTGCAAATGACAGTTCCTGCAGAAAAAAATGACTTACCATGTATTCAGGTTTCCTTTACCGACATACTCAGATGCCTAGCATTCAGAGTTTCTTGAATAAAAGCCATTGTTCACTGCCAGTCAGACGATCCAACAGAGAGCGTAAGGTAATCTGTACAGCACAGAGATGATGAGACTCACTGCACTGCAGAGTGTAACTATTTCTGTCTGAAACAGAAATTGGCCTCTGACTGAGGCCAAACTGGTCTTCAGGTATTTGTGAAAAATGATCATGCTATTGTCAGTGACCAACAGGGAGAAGACAAATCTCAAATTCCAGACCAAAACTAACTTGGTTAGAAACAACAGCAAAAAAAAATCTGATTCAGGATTTTTGAGAACTGCAAACCACTAGCACTTGCCCTGAAACAGACCAGTCTACAGGTTGCAGAATGGAAATGGAGCTGGTTGGCAGTTTGTCTATTTGCTACTGCACCAAGACAGCCAAAGCAGAAAACAAGCCTGCAAATCTGCTTTCCTGTTGCTTGCAGCACAGCCAGCGTCTCAACATTAATAGTTTCATTGGGTGCCAGATGTTTATGTCTATATGAGACAGAAGAAGCTCTACAACTTCCATCATGTAATATTTAAAGCCTGATTAGGTATTTCTCATTTAATCACATATATTATTAATTTCAATGAAATAACTGTTTCTCCCCCTGCCTTTAAACAGCCAGTGCATAAAAGTTGGGTTGCTAAGGCAGAATTATAGCCAAGTATTCCAGTATTCACTGCATTCTTATTACTTAATAATGCCCAAGTATGTGCAGAATTTGTCCATGCTGTGCGCTACAGAGTGCTGCACTTCTGAAAACAACCCTCAGAAGAGGCTGCGCTGCATTGGCTTAAGCGCTTTCCTCAGCATGGTTTATATTCCAGGTAGTTAAACAAGTCTACAGCTAAGGAAAAATGGATGACTTGCTGTACCGTTCCCACAGCACTAACGAGCAAGTAACGAATGGCAAAAGGCTGACCTGAGAAGCCGAATTTACCATTCCGGCTGAGCTTTTTGCCCCGTGGGACGGCTGGTGTGCCCCGGGGAGGCGCAGCCTCGGAAAGGCAGCAATACCAAGCAGAAAACAAATCGGGACACACAGCGGGAGGAACGCACAGACGCTCCTCACCGCGCTATCGGGCATCGCGGGGCTGCTGGTCAAATCGCCGTAAGGCTGAGGCCCCGCACGGTCGGGCCCCCCGCCGGCTCCGCACAGCGCCGCCGCCGCCCCGCACGGCAGGTGTCCGCCGGCGCTGGGCCAGGCCTCGGGCCTAACTTCGGGGAGCGGCCGGGCTGCCCCACGGCTCCCTCGCTCTCGCTTTCCATCTTCCTCCCGCCGGGGCGAGCGGCCGGTGCCGCCTCAGCGAGCGTCAGGCAGGTGCGCTCGGGAGGCGGCCGCAGACCGGCGTCCTCCCCCCGCCCCGCGCCTCAGGGCGGCGGCGCGGAGCCCGTCATCTCCCCCACTCGGGGCGGCGGCGCGGGGCTCGTCCTCCTCTTCCTCCCTCCCTTCGCTGCGGGCCGGGCTGTGCCGCGCCGGAGGGCTTGGCTTGCGGCTGCAGCGCGGGGCTCGGCGTGAGTCACCCAGTCCGCGGTGCGGGGAGCTGAGCGCGCAGGCACACGGAGGAGGAGGAGGCGGCGGGGGCGGGCGGCGGGGCGGCGAGCGGGCGGGGGCGACAGGCACCGGCTCCTCGCCCGCCCACTCACACATGCTGCCGAGCCGCAGTCAGCTGGAGCGCCGCTTCCTCCCCAGCCGCCGCCGATGACCTCCTCGCCCGCCGACAGCCGCTGAGGACCCCCGGCGTCCCCGCCAGGGCAGGGGATGGTAGATCGGTCGCCCGGAGCCCCGTCCAGCCCAGCTCGCCGCACAGCAGCTTCGGCCGCCTCCGCCCGCGGGAGCTGCCGCCCGAGAGGAGCCGCAAAATGAACCCCCAGTGCGCCCGCTGTGGCAAAGTGGTCTATCCCACCGAGAAAGTCAACTGTCTGGACAAGGTGCTGGGGCGCGGGCGGGCGGGGACGGCGTCCTCCGGGCGTGCCCTCCCTGCGCCCCGCTCCCCTCGGCTCCGGCGGGGCGGGCAGGGCCGGGCAGGGCCGCCGGGGAAGCGGGTTGAGCCGGCAGGTGGCAAATGCAGCGCCTCAGGGGTGCCGCTGCGCCGGCATCCGCGCCGCCACCGCCGGGCGACAGGCGCCGTGTCACCGCTCTGGCGCAGGGCGGGTGTGAGCGGGGGCCGCGGCGGGCCGGAGAGCCCCTGCGGTACCCGAACGGGGAGTGACGGCGCCTGGGAGTGAAGTTGTAGGTGCCTCCCCGAGCTGGGCCGGCTTCGGCTGCCCCTTAAGCCCTAGGCACCTCGGCGGGACGGTGGCCGGGGCACCGCGGCGGCGACAGCCCCGTCCCTCAGGGGCGTCCCTGGGTGATGCCGGGTATCGCCGAGCGCGGTCCCTGCGTAAATAACAGCGCTGTGGCCGTGACAGATGCGCCAAATTACCGTCCTCAGAAAGGCAAGGCGGTAGGAGCCACCGGCGGAAAATACTGTATTATGTGCTAAATTTAGTGTCTGTTCAGCGTACCAGAAAGCCAGCCGTCACGTTAGTTAGTGATTTTATTCGCGTAGTATTGTGTTCTAGCAAGCAGTGTCGTTTTCTTCTTTAACGATGCAAAATGTCAAACTCTTGCTTCGGTTATCTTTAAAATAATCCTGGCAAGGTCAGCGCGTGGAGGTCTTGGCATTCACCTTAGCAGAGAATTTACATTTCTGAGAGTGTTTCAGAAGCAGCTTTGGTTTCACGTGAAAGTAATTATTTTGACTTAGTTTACAGAGGTCTATAATGCGTGGCCAAAATATTGATGTGTGGCTGTTTCTACATTTACTGTACACTAATACAGCTTTCAGAACATCAGTATTGTAAGTAATTCTTTATGTTTCTTTACAGTACTGGCATAAAGCATGTTTCCACTGTGAAGTTTGCAAAATGGCTCTGAACATGAATAACTACAAAGGATATGAAAAGAAACCTTATTGCAATGCGTAAGTATTGTAAATGTCAAGTCTTGCAGAAATGCACATGAAAAGAAAACTTGGCCATGAATATTGTCAAATAGGTATTGTTGTTCTGTGAAAACTTAATCTAGAGATGTAGCAGTGCAGTCTAGAGCAGTTTAGTATCTTTTCAGATGGCTTTTTCTACTTGAATTGAAGAGACGGAAAATGAAAATATTTGATTTTGATGTGTTTAGGCAGTGTTTTAATATCAGGTCTCGGGATACAGGTCCTTTCCTCCCAGTGACTGTCGGATCTGGTCCTGAGTCCTATTACATTTGTTATTGGTCTGCTGGGTTACAGTTTCCGTTATGCAGTTCTCTGTCCAGGGTTATGGACCAGCATTTTGTAGTAAGAAAACAGACAAAGTGCTTCTCGGTTGTGTAATTTACCAGAGACAATATCCTGTTAGAGAGCATGACAGCCTATTTTCAAAACTGTTATGTTGTTTGTATATCTCAGATTACTGAACTAGATATTTACAAAATCACTGCTTCAGGTGCTTCATGCTATTTTGTATTTTGATTCTCTCTTAGATTTTTATAAAGAAAATAGATGAATTTTGGTTGTAGAGTATAATCAGCTTGTATTCCACTTTTAGATTTTGTTGTTGTGTGGATATGAGGACTGCTTTGATATTTGGCTTGCAAATACTGCAGAAGAGCATTTTGATAACATGTAGAAAAAAGTTGCTTATTGTTCTTTGCACCATGCTTTTCAGATTTGCTAAGTGCATTTCAGTATGTTTTAATCTTTAGAAACAGTTATAATATGCTTTGTTAGAAGGTTATGTCTAAAGAATTTGGAATCAAATTTGATCTTATGTGCTATTCATATTTTGTTATTAATTTCACCTTTACCTCCTTAAAACATATGTTTTAAGAGAATTTTGAAACCGTAGACATATTGTAATTTTTTTCAGAAATATTTTCCTATACTCATCTTAAAATATTTGTTTCATGTTGAGGTAGACAGTCTATGGCTGGTCTTCACAGAATAGTTCAACAGCATATGCTCATTTCTTCCAGGCTAAAATTGAAGCCAGCCAATGCCTGTCTAAAATATGAGTGTTTTTTTTTTTTTTTTATAAAAACTGTTGTGCTGCCAAAACTTGAAACACCTGTTTCAATGTGCACAGTTGTACTTTAGATTGCTTTAGGAACATATGGAGTTACACACATACATTTCTAGCTTTCCTTGAAGTGCCCTGCAGTGTATGGGGGTGACATTAGACCTCTTGTAAGAAAGTGTGGTCGGTTGTCAGTCTTGTGTGCTGTAGAGAAAGCTCTGTAGGAAGGGGGATTCGTGCTTCAACAGGTGGCAAACTACAAGTTGAGACTAACCTAAAGGTTATTGGCCCTAGGTGGGACTCTGCTTTTGGTACTTTTGGAGCTGAAGTACAGGCTTACATCATTTACAGTGATTAAAACACTGATAATACTTTGGTGCCTTTTACCTAAATTTTTGTGGTTAAATATCAGCGATGATACTTCGGTTGCTTGCTCTTTCTTAGATAATCAGATACTTGTACTTAATAATGCTGTTTGTTTACAAAGTTTCCTCCATGCTGTACATTGGTGTTTTCATGCTGTGCATATTTAACTTCTGTTGTAGGGGAGTTTTTTATCTATGTAGTTAAGCTATGTGGTATGTCCTTCTATTTATGGTTGAGGGGGAATAAGGATGATGGATTTTTTATGTACTGTTCAGGTGCTGTTCTTCCTAGTGGTTGCTTTAATGAGCTTTGTAATAGTGATCCTTGAAAAATGATGCCTATATTTGACATGCCCCTCAAACCTGATGTATGAAACAGGAGGAAAAAATGTATAACCATGAAAGAGTGGGTTTCTTCTATTAAAGAAGAGAGAAAATTTGATATGTATTATCAATGATGTGTATTTTGTTCTTACCTTTTGGTAAAGTTTTGTTTTTTATTTTTTTTAAATAGAGATATTTTAAATAATGTAAAAAAAATTAAGTGCTTTATGGATCCACTAACGGAAGACCAAGGTGTGTTTTGTGGTTTCAACAAACTTTAATATACTTCAAAGGAAGGTTATTTATGCAAAACTGTGTTTTGAAAATACAGTTGGTTTAAATGATCATATTTTGACAGTACTCTTGCATCTCAAGGTTACTTATTTGCAAAGCAGACAGTATTATAGTATTTCAAATTATAATGTGTCTTAGCTGGTGTTTACTAGTAAAAGACAAATCCATTTTGATGTTAAATACTTCTTGATCATAAAATCTGCAAAGAAATGAATGCAAATTTACTCATATGAACACCTAAAAGCACTTGACAAAGAGCAATTACTGTTAGACTGTTTATTGAGGCCATCCATCAATAAGAGTGTAATTTGTAGATAAGAGTGAAGAAGTATGCACTAATTTGAACAGGAGAGCAATACCATGAAGTTGTTTAATAGGTTTGGAAGCTATAGGTAGCTTTTTGTAAGGGCAAGTCAAAAACCACATGACTTCAATAATTTCTGTATCTATTTGTTAGGTCACAGGTTAGATAATGCACTTGAGTATATTTTGACCTTTGAACTTAACATATTCCACTCTTTTTTCAGGTGCTGAAATTAGTAGTTTTTTCTGCATTACTGGCAAAGATCAGAAGTTACTTTTAACTGTAGAACATGATTGTGCTTCTGTTAATATGAGCAAAAATGTATTGACTTTTCAATGTTGAAACTATACTTTTGGTGTAAGAGAGTAAAGTCAGATGGATTAACAGGAAATAACGAACCAAGAAGGAATATATTGTGAAATATTCCAATTCAGTGTCCATTGGAAAAGAGCAAAAGTATTTGTAAATGTAGGATTCTACTTTTTTTAAAGGCAAACTTTTAGTTGAGCATCTTGTCACGTTTCCAGTTAAATGGTTGTGTATGTTCCTTGTGATAAGGATACACTGATAGCAAAAGTCATGACTGGGCTACTGGCGTAGTAGAATTGGTGAAGAAGCTGAGTTGCGTAGTATTGCACTTCTGATCCTGCTCTTGTAAGTTGTAGATTTCTGAAAGATTTTGTAACTAAGTTATAAGGGAAAAACTTTGTCTATGTGTGCTTGTTTATAGTATGGCTTGGAGAAGAACAATGTTTGTATTGCAGAATTTCCATGAAGTTCCTTGATCTGTCTCCTTTAAACATATTAGTTCTGTTGTAGATAAAACATTATACAATCTCTCTATCTTTTTTACTATTTCCATAATTCGCAAGCTGTTTGAATTAGCATAGTATCTCTCTGCTTATTTGCGTGGTACCTGGAATATCATGCTTTTATCTCAGCTGGGACCTCCAAGTAGTACAGTACTCTCGTGGTTTATGGTATTGTGTTTCTTGCTTTACTTGCATTTACATTTGATCTGAAAGGCCTCACATACGGCATATTTGAAGCTTGTAGGTGCTTAGCATGTGGATGTTGCTAGGTTTACCTTACGCCTTTAGTCTTGCCTTTTACTTCCCATGTGACTTTAAATATACCACATTGCCAGAGAGCTGCCTGATTTATTAAATAATGTTGATGAGACTAAGGGCTCAGACTTGTAGTCAGGTTTTGCAATTCAGCTGGGTGCTATGCATTGCCTGACGCAGGTGAATGAGCCATGCTTTGTTTCTCCTAATGTGCATATAGGTGGTAAAAGAAGGGTTCAGACAATTAAAATGGTTTGGGCAATCCAATGATTTGTTAAATCAAGGTGGCTTTAATGCAGATCTGAAGCCCTATCCCACTTCAATATTTGCAGATAGAGTATTAAATATTTGTTTAATAGAGATGGAAATGATAAGAAGAAAAGTTGTTATTATTATTATTTGCAAACTCATAGCTGATTCTTCTCAGCGGCAAATAACCAAAATGATGCAAGGAAATGAATGGCATTTTGGCAACCAACCATCTGTGTACTAGTTCTCAAGCTTGCTAAATGATTGAATCATGTAGGATGATTATATGGTAACTTATTCTTACGAATATTCATATAAATACTTTTCTGACAGATTCACTAGACCAAAACACAAGACTACTTTTTATGCAAAATGTAGAAGCTGTAATGTGTATTTTTGGAATGTTCTCTCTGCGATAGCTATACCTGCTGATGCAAACAGGCTTCCTGCATGTGTGAACATGTCCAACAGAGATGTATTTTTTAATTTCTTCAAAACCTAATAGCTTAAGCTTCTGCAGACCTGATATACCCTGTTGCCAAAGGCAAAAAACCTCACTAATGGAAGAAATCCTGAAATACTTAGTATCTAAAATTGTGCTAATCGCCTGCACAGAGGGTAGCTTCATTCAAGTTTTTATTTATGACAGTCACCATATGGAATGATTACATAACTTTGAAATTTAAATCTACTGTCATCAGTCTTAGCATGGATTACTGACTTGAAGAAAAGCTTGTAACTTTTTTTTCCTAGATAATTTCTTTTTAACTCATGCCAATAGGAAATAGATACAGAAATATATTTTAAGTATTGTGATGTTGTTAGAAGAATTATACTACAGTTTCAATTTTCAACTGCAGTCAAACTTTACATTTTAAAATACTATAGGGGAGGGATGAAAAATGTCAAAATTGTTTTATACCAGCTTGGAAGTGGTAAGAGCATGGTACAAGTTTCTGAACTGTAAGATGGGCTGGAAAGTGGAGGCAGTCGCTGGTAATCAGAGGATGAATATGGCCATTAAATGGAATCCATTGTCCTGAAAGGTGAACTTGTGTATAGAAGTTCGATATTAGTTGTGAAACATGAGTGAGTTTTCTTTCTGCTAGTCAGAAAACTTGTAGAGGGTGACTGGAAGTGTGATCACATTATTCTTACTAAAAATAGCTAGCATTATTTCATTTTTCAGTATTGATTTCATCAGGTGATTATTTCTTAATTTAAATATGGCAGGAAGACAGAAAATGGGTAGGTAAGGAGCAGGAAGAATAATCCTGAAATGTGATAGAGCCACTTTTAAGAGTTGCAGTAAAGAGAGTCCACAGAGTAAACTTTTTTATTCCTTTTTTTTTTTTTTTTTTTTCCCCCTAATTCTCCATCGTCAGCTGTTACTGAATAACACGTGATTTGTGTAAATGGGTAAAACTGAGTTTCGGTTGAGGAGGAAGATTGTTTTCTGCCATGGTTAACCTTACAGCTATTTTTTTTTTTTTTTTTTTTCCTCCTAGTTTAGGGCTGTTTCTGATTATTAGATTTGTTAAAAAGTAAGCTATTATATAGGCCAGCCCCAAATGGTAATTCTTACATAAAGAAACAACCCAGAAACTCCCATGCAAACCTTCCTAGAAGGCAAGGACTTGCACTTAATCGCTTTATTTACTTTATGTATTGAAGACTTTCTTCTTAAGATGTAGTATAAAATGAGTAATGCAAATAACAGAACCACTAGAAAAACAGCTGGTAACGGTGTCAAATCAGAACCAAACACGCCTATGTAATTTAAGTCCATTATTTCTTGTTCAGCATCCCATAAGTATGGACTTGAATATTTGAAAACAGCTATCATATCTCAGCCATTTTTTCGTTAAGTGAAACAGCTCTTTCCTTGTAGATTGTATTTTCTGGTAATTCTTGTTTCTCTACCTTCAATTATCTCCAAATGGTCCATATATATATCTGTTTTGTTTGAATTGCAGCGCCCAGTGGCACATATACCAGAGCAGGTAAAATAGCAAGTGTGCCTATGCAACTCATATATAATTTTTCTCCTAAGTCCCAATACAGTCTGCCATTTTTTTTTGTTGCAAAACCCAAACTATTGTTAAGTTATATTGAGATGGTTGTGGGCAGAATTGCAACCTCAGCAGTTGTTATTTTCCATTATCTGAGCAGTTAACTATTCTTGGTTAAGCAGAGAATCATCCACTTGGTTCTCATTGAACTAAATCTCCATTTTTTCCCCAGGCTGTTTCTCCAATTTGTCAAGTTCATTTTATATTCTAATTTTGTTCTCTAATGTGCTTACAGCCCCTCCTATCAACCTATCAACCCTCCCACCAGAAAGCCTGTAAGCACATTGCAAATTTAATAAGTGTAATCTTAATTTCATCAGCTGGGTCTCTAGCTGAAGGCCTGGAAGGGTGCTGGGTGCAGGATGTACCTCTGCAGTCTGATGCAGCTTTGCCTTCTGTAGTGAGCAGTGAGAAATGAATGAGGTACTTTTATCTTCTCTACTTATTCATGGAGCGCTAGATCAAGCACTAAGTTCTGTGTAAGAAAGAAAACAAAATTGTGAAAGAGCGTAATTATTACGGATATTTGTGCAATCTCTGTTTAAGTATGAGGGACAGCTACAAGTACTCTTGCAGAGGGAACATACGTTCCTGCTGCTTGGTGCTGTGATAACTTCCTTGATTAGTTGAGTATTGAGTCCAAATTAGTGTTGGTAGTATCCAGTAATGAAAAGGAAAGTAGGAAAAGAAACTGAGCCTGTTTGCTAGAACAATTGAAGGACTTTCTTCGGCAAAATATATCTGAGTCTCTGAAAAGTGTTTGATGCGTATCTTTAAACTCTTTGAATGAGGCACATGAGACGATTTTGTCAGAGCTGCTGAATACTGTGTGTGAGGTGGATGGTGGTTAGTTGCAAAGGAATTACTAAAGAATAATCATCACTGACACTCAGATCTTGGGAAGAGTTGGGCTGTGTTTTAATTGCTGTGGCTGTTTCTGAGTAGTGGGATGCAAAAACATTTCTCAGGTTCCATTTTGACATGTTCAGTTGACTGTGTCCTCATTTCATGTTTGATCAAGACCTGCAGCCGACACCATACATGCACGTACTGGTGGGGGTGCAGAGAGAGGACACAGTGTGGTCTAACAGGTTCCTTGGTTTGCATTGTTGTGGGCTGTGAGGAGCACCATGGAGTGCTGGAGCTCAGCAGCAGCCAGCCTGCCTCCCTGCTGGGGCAGGTGGAGCAGAACACTGCCCCAAGGGAGAGGAGTCGGACCTTTTTTTCTCTTAGACCAGGTGAATCCCTGGTCTGCACTGAGCCAGTACTGCCAGGTCTAGTCCCTGATGTGAGTATAGGGTCTGTGTTTGAAATTCATGTTTTACTATGCTCCCTGTTGGTGTAATTGCTCCAAAGGGACAATTACAATTTAGTGTTACTTAGGATGTTGCTGGGCAAATAAATAGGAAATGTGCAAATGAATATTATATATTTTATTTTTATTTTTATGCAAGACTGCAATAAACATGGCATTCAGGGCTATTTGCAAGAAGTGCTTATAGAAATCATTGCTGTGTGAAGTCCTGATTTGTTGCCAATTTATATCTTGGCTCAAGTAAATATGTGGTTTTAATTTATATGGTCATTGGTTATCATAGACTGCAGATAATTTTTTCAAGGAAGAACATGTGCTTCTCCTCAGGACCTGTAGTCATAGAATACATTGAACATATATTCTTAGGGAACTGTAGTTACTGAGACACAATTTCAGTAAGTGGGATTTTCTTTGCTGCCTAGTATTTTAGCCACTGTTGATGCTCAACATACTCTTGATTTTTCTTAACAGCTGGTACTTCCTGTACTCATTTCTAAAGAGTGATGAAGTTTGTTTCGTTATATTTACTAAAATATTTAGGCAACAGAACAAGAACAATAGATGATTTTTTTTATTTCAAATCATTGCATTGCTTGCATTGCATAGTTTGAGTTTTGGAAGCGGTAATAACCACTTGTAGCAAGCCTTTGTAATCTTGATGGTATGTTTCATTAACAGCTTTGTGATTTAACTGTTTGGGGTTTTAAATGTTCTAAACCATGTAATTTCCTATCATATTTGCTGAAGAACTTAAAAAAGAAAAGTATTTTCACTTGGCTGAATTTTAAGTTCTGCGTAGCTCTGCTAATGTTGTTGATGGTTGCAACTAAACCTGCTCTCCTAATGTACTCCATATACTTTATAAAGCTTGAAGAAAAATAGATGTATGCTCCAATCTTTCATGTCACTTTGAATTTTTGGTTGGTGATGTCAACAGAGAATAATGACATCATGCCCGTCAGCTCAGTGTCAAAAAGCTTTTTTTACTTTTTACATATCATGTTGGTGGGAGCTTACTGTCATTATCCAGACAATGTGCAATCTTGGCTGAGTGGTGAGTTAATGTTGTTTTCATGATTTTGAACATTGTGGAGTGCTTACAGAAACCTTGCTAAATTTAGAGATTGTAGAAGTTACACTGAGGGCAGAGTTTGACTGTATGATGTTGAGGTTCCTTGAAAAGGAGACAGTAGGCAGGGCTTACAAGGGGAAAGTTTGCTGTAAAAAGAGGTGGGTGAAGTACTTGTGGCTGAAGTACTTGTTGAATAACTGTTTTGCCTGAATATAAACACCAGCCAGTTCATGCTGCCCCTAGCTGTGTCATCTCACACAGCAACTTTTTGAAAAACCCCAAAACTGCAGTTAATTCTCCTTATTGATCTGAAAATCAGTCAGTTTCTTCTGATGTTGGAATTGATGTTGCATCGAAGTTGGCCAACCCATTTTCCTTTGCCTTCTATTTGTGTTGTCTATGTAACTTTTACTTGTATCTGGAGGAAAAGTCTGGATGATGAGCAGTGCAGAATTTTGTCTCTCATATCTCCTCCTCCACCTGTCTCTCCTGGCGCCCTCCTGCTGTGCTCAGTTGTGGTGGAACTGTGTGATGTTGGCTGATCCCATAACATCTTAATATGAGGAGGGCACAAGTGATCAGTGTCACACTTGAGATAAGACTACAGCAGCTTAGTTTTAGAAATGAAAAGCTAATTGTAATTTGGCCAGTAATCATTTAAGCATATGTTGCAAAGGCTTTTCTGGGAAATGCATAGTTATCCTTGAAAGAGGATTTCTTAAAATTTAGGACTATATAGAAATAGTGTAAGTTTCCTCCTTGCTTCACACACTATATATATATATATATATATATTATTTTTTTCCCCTTAGGAGAGCAAATGTTTGGAGGTAGTCCATCATGTTCTGCCTGTCTAAATGACAGCATTTTTCACTCATGTTTATTGATGTAATGCCAGTTTAACAAATTTAAAAATAAATTTGTGCTGAATTTTAATTTATTTATACCTCAGATATTTTTTTGAACTTGGCAAACTAAATGATAATAGCTGGTTTTGTTTTGTTCCAGTTTTACTCTGGAAGAATTTAATACTTGTAATGCAATTCCTTCAAACATTAGAAAATCGTAAATAGAAATACTTAGGGAAAATTTTTTTAAAAATACTGACTTTAAACATACTTAAAATGCAAGTGGCTAAGCTTGTGGAGGGGAAAAGTGGTAAGATGAAATACATTGTCTAAATAAAAAAACATGGATTATTTCTGCCGAACGGTGTGGAGTGGCAAACATTCTATGTAGTAGGGTGTTCACATGTTGAATAGCATTGGTTGTGTGCATCTGTGAATGCACGAGGGAAGAAATTTCTGACTGGATTTGCCAGGTCACACAAAAAGAAAAAGGGCCAGTGTGAGAATTTCTAGCAACAGAAGTGCTCCATAGGTGGTTGACCAGGAGACTGTTACCTCTGGTACAACTGGCAGAATGCTTGGGATGGTGCTGTAAGGGAGGTTGCAGTCCATGTTTTAAAGAACCTGCCTGAAAATACATATGTAGGTTTTGCTCCAGTTTGTGTTTGACAGAGAGATTCTAGTGCCTTTATTGATGTTAGTATTTGATACGTAGTAGAGAAGTGATATTCATGAGGGTGAATAAAGAGAAGGAATGTCTACTGGAAGAATTTTATTCAAAAAATAGCTGGTGAATGGCTCATCATGTAGGTGGGTTTCATATAAATTTTGCTTTAACAGAGGAAGGTCTGAGAGTTTTATTTTGAAATAGTTGATAGGAATGTATTAGGCTATCAGAAAACAGAGATGAAGTTTGTTATAACAGTTAGTAGTATAACTTACTGAAAAACTATGGTGTTAGCACAAAATTGTTAGGAGGAATGCGGAAAGGGAAAACCAGGTTGGAGGAAAAAAATATCAAAGCATATATTTAGAAGAACAATATCCCCTGAAATATGTGAAAGAAATTGACACCTCTAGTAAACAAGACTTTTATGGGAAACAACAGTGATGATGTGTCTATTTACACAAGGGAAAAAATGGAGTATGCATGCATGCAGACAAAGCAAGGATAGATGGAAAAGAGAAATAATTAATTTATAAAAATATTTGAGCTTTTCAATTTACCAATAGCAAATGAAATTTCTGAAAAGGTTAGGAAAGGGGTACAGTCGTGGTGAGTGATCAGCTGGGATGTGTCATGAGCTTTTGGCTCATTTTGATCTGAAGATCAAAAGTGAGATAAAACACAGTCATTCTCGGAGAACTCACTATTTAAACTGAGATGTGGTTTGTATTATAGTTGTGTCAGAAATGTTGGAAATCCATATTAACAAGAGTGCAACAAGCTGGAAGAATAAAAAGAGCAAGTAGCTGAGCTTTGGTTGAGTTAATGGTCAGTTTGCTCCAGCTCATGCTTCTCCACGCAGCCAGGTTATTCATTTAGTAATTCCTCCTTGTGCTGAAGACCTCTTTCAGGATGACTCTTGTCTTTGTGGAGGAAAGATTCAAAAAGTAACATTCAATTCCTTTTGCTGATTAAATGCTTAACTTTCATGACCGTGCTGCTGCTGTTTCAAGGCTCATTTGGGTCAGCAGCAGGAGTCTCTCTTACTGCCCAAAAGGCAATGTCAGATTATGTCTCCTGTGCAGAATAACACTCTATCTGGAATATATTAACAAAAGGAAAATTTAAGCTTGTCAAACTGGATATGGATGCAAAGGAGACTGCAATGTACTTTTAGAAGTTAAAGGAAATGGGGTAAAAATGGTTATTTTTCTCTAATTACTTATTTCACCCAGATGAAAATGGCAGCTGCCGTTTTTCATAGTTTACTCCATTCTGTCACTTTTGCTGTACCGGAGATGTAGACTTAGCCTAGGGAGCAACCAGGCTCTTTTGTTGCCTTCTGCCATGTTTTTTGTGCATTGGCAAAGCCACCTGGCTGTTCAGTGTCAGCTGTGCTCGCCTCAGCTGTGACAGTAACTGAGCACCTGATGTGCTCTGACTGCTGCCCATGGTGTAGAAGGCGGGTGTGTCTCCCTCGTATTTTCCACCTGCACTGGTTGCATACATCTTGTGTCTCATGTGTAAATGTTTCAGGGTCTCTTTTTGATCTGTATCTTCAAAAAGACTGCTACAATAAGGCACTACTTCGCAACTCAGGTAGCATATGAATATGTGCAGTTAATAGTAACTATACATCTTCTACTGGAGAAATCAGAACTGAACATTCAGGAACAGACTTATAATGGATCTTTGAAGTTGATAGTATAGCAGATTAACAGTTCATAGTAGTAATTAATACTAGTAAATTTTATACCTGTTCCAGTTTGTTTTCAGTGGAACAATTTCATAGAATAGAAACAGAATTGTTTTGGTTGGAAGAGACACTGAAGATCATCGAGTCCATCCATAACCTAACTCTAGCACTAAACCATGTCCTTAAGAACCTCATCTAAATGCCTTTTAAACACCTACATCTAACTTATTTTGAATTGGATTTATTACATTCTGCAATCTGTGTTTCCTGTATAACTGCTCTGGAAGGTTTTGCCTGAAGGTCTAAAACTGACAGGGTATCTGTTGAAGTTTTTGTTCTTGCAATGAAGTTACAGGATAAAACTTTGGAACTTGATGTCTTCTGTAATCACATATATTGGCACTTTGTTGTTTTTCACAGTGAAAGGACCTGTTATGGTTTTGTACATTTTCTTTTGTGACATAACTGCTTAGTAACTGTGAGCAAATTAAAGTCAAGATAAAAATAATTCCTCTATTTTTTCTGCACAGCTGTATGCATGCCTACTTTAACCCAAACAATTAAAAAAAAAAAATTCTAGGCTTGAAAAAATGCATCTATAAGTGCTAAATATATATATATATATATATATAAAGGGTCTTGTTTTACCATCCTTATTTTAGTGAAAAAGTATACTGAGCCATAAAATATATAATTATTTGAAAAATGTGTATTCTGGAAAGAACTATGTCGGTCATTATAGTACATAGATTGCTTGCAATTTTTATTTTGGGCAGTTATGTTCAGTTAGACAATGTAATAGTAAATTATTGTCTTACAGATTTTTTTCTGTCGCAGTGTAACTTGTGAGAATGCTTATGTTAATTTCAAAAAGTTCTCTTTCAAAAGCAAAATAAGGGAAAAGAAGTAATCTGACACTTTCCTTAAATAAAGAGCACTGTAAGCCTTCATGGCATCATTTTCATATCTACTATAAAGCAACTATACTAAAAAGTAATCTGTTCTGGTAATAGTAAGTTAAGGAGTAGATGGACAAGAGCTGGGAAAGCATCAGCATTCAGAGTTCTACAAGTAGTCAAGCAACTACCAGTTTCCCAAAAGAAGCGATGGGATTATTTTTGAATAGAGGAGGCTTAATTACACCTTTAGTATGTGGAAGACGCTGGATATGAAACCAGTGGGTAACGTTAGGAATAGACATCTGAGCTGGAAAGATTTTCCATATGCCACAGGCATACTAAGGCTATACTAAGTAGACCTTCATAAACAATTCTGTTGATGCACAGAAATTTGTCTCAGCTGTGTTAGTCTTGCAATATAGATGGGTGAAAATCAGAGAATGCTGTTCCTGTAAAAAATCAGACCTTAAGACAGGAATGCATTGAATACATGAAAGGAGAAGATCCTGCAGAGTCAGAATGTCATTTGTATCAGCATTTTGAAAGTGAAACTCTCGAAGAGCACTATTGTCAGTTGTTTCATTTGTTTGTGGAATGCCTATTATTAGCATAGTTGAATACCTTTCATGCAGGAGATCTTAGTTATGTGCAGTTGGGCCAATATATTATAAAACAGTACATGTCTCTGATGAGGGGCTGGAATTCTTCATGTCCTGGAACACCGTTTTGAGGACTGACAGGTAAAAGTGAGGATGGTTGGCTGAAAAAGCCTTGCCATAAGTGTAGAGTATTAAAGGTTGATCAACAGAACTAAATACTGGAAAACACCTTGTGAGCTGTAGTATGGTGGCAGTTTTCTTCAGACACTGCTTTGAAGAGGATCTTTTAAAAGTTTAAGGTGCTTTTTTAGATATAGTTGCAAATAGTAATCTCAGAACTGTTGCTTGTATCTCCTAAGCTTCTCCCATCACAGAGGGACAGTAGTGTAGATAGTGTCTCTGAAAAGCAATTGAAAAAAATAATTGAAATAGGCCACTACCTATTCCATGTTATGTTTTCTCAATGGAAGGAATTAAGAAATACAGCCTTTTGTACTTCCTTGACTGTTAAATTTGTCACCCTTTCCCCAGCAGGGAATCATGAGAGACGTGCCCAGTAGAATATCCTGTTACGGTTTGATTTCATTCTTGCTGTAAGCAGAAAAGCTTTTATTTGCCTTACAAGAAGATGCACATATTAGGATAGTGGAAAATGTGATGAACGTATGTTTTGACTGACATAAAATATTAAGACTTGTGACCATTTCTGTAAGAAATGCAATATGTAAAGCAGTGGGGAAATAAGTACTTAATGCGCGGCACCACTAGCACAGACCAGTGGCATATTAAAGTACAGCCTGGCTGGAAGAGGAGTGGGGATGTACAGAAATGTGACATTCCAGGAAGGCTGGGGTATGGACCAAGATGTCACCGCAGGAGAATTCAGAATGGAAAGGGTGCTGCACTTATGATATGTTCTTTAAATGTATGAAACAGGCAGAAGAACGTAAAAATCATGAGTGAATAAAGCTGGCAAGTTTCCCCTTCTGCTTCATCCACACAGGTTGTTAAATGATTCTCCTTGCCTTGGTAGTGGAGAGCCTGCCAGGAGTGCATTAAGCATCGTGATTAATGTCTGTCACATGTTTATGCTCTCATCTTCTCCCCAGCAGGTGCTGTGCATGTGCAATGTGGGTGTTTTTTGTAGGTTTAAAGAAAACAAGACTGTGAAGATGCATGTATGTGTAAAAAGACAATGTCAAAGAAATTGAATGTGTGGTTGGGGCAGAAGGGGCTTGTGGTGGTCCTGAGTTCCTGGAAACCGGGCTGAACAAGGAACAAACTGCCTCCAGAAAGGTTCTGTCTCTGTTACAAATTATTTCTGCTCTCTTGTGAGCCAGAAGTAGTAAAATAACAGTCTTCCTCACTTAAATTTGGGTTGCCTTTTAAAATATTTAGTCGCATTCAGGATAAGGTCAGGTAACTTGAACTTTGAAACTCTGTAAGAAGGCAGCACTGACAGTGGCAGAAAGTTTTCATGTGCTTATGACAACCTCTTTTCCTTAGAGGGTATTCTGGTCTACTCTGTATGAGCTGGAGTTTCCTCACCTTGCCTGATAAGCCCACTGAATGTCTGAGCACAGGAATAATGGAGACATGCATGCCAAGTGCAGCCAGTTCTAAGAAAGGTTCTTCTAGTTAAGTGTATTTACAACTGGAAAAGAGACTTTTATATTGTCAGTGCAGCAAAAAAAACCCCCCACTGTATTACAGTATTATTCTTTCACACTGTATATGTGAGTGTGATGTTTTTTCCTTAACATTTTTAATAATTAATAATACATTATTTGAAGTAGTATCAATTTTTGTATAGTTCAAATACCATTAAGTGGAAGAATGAAAGGCATATGATGAATAATGACACTCATTTGAAGAAATTTCTAGTTATTTCATCTGAAAAATGTACTGGGGTTGTTAGATCTTTGCATGGTTCATTGCATGGTGGAAATGCCTACAACTGATGTACACAGATTTACCTTTACTATGTATCTAAACTGTTTCAGTAACGACAACAGTAAACAGACCTTTTTCCTTTAATATGAAAACATTCAACTTTCTTTGGCTATTAAAAGTGAGGTTGTATTTGAGTATTGTTACCTTGGAATTTTAATCTCATTTACACAAGTTCTTGGTTACAGTTGCTTAGTAACATGCTGCGGAAACAGATTTGTTGATTTATGATAAAGTATCTACAATATCCTTATAATTAAAGATGTTGTAAGGAAAGCAAGTACACAATGTGGGTGTGTATTGCACTTGAATGTTTCTAATAATCTCTATTTTCACAGTGTATCTTACGGTGAGTGTCTTTGTACGGGTTGATGTTTTATGTAACTCACCTGATATCTGACCCACATTGTTGTATGTAGTTTGGTGGTAGTTTTGGATAATGCTGATTTGTAATTTGTAGTTTAGTCTGAAATCCTGAGGTTTAGCAATTTACTTCCATGGGACTGCAATTGCAACGTGGCAGTTATTTCATAAGAGTTGCACTGATATCAGGAATATATCAAGAACAAACTGTAAGAGAGAGAGAGGCTCATGGTTCACTTTTACGTGATGTTAGACTTTCATTCCCAGAATGAGAAGTGTATTAGAGATTAAGCATTGTGAGACTTGTAAAACTTATTTTTTTGACAACTAAAGGAGGTATCTAGAGAAGTGTTGACTGTTGTGTGTGTTCAGTTACTTGCAATTACTGTATTTTAAGGTTTCCTGAAATCTTCTTTCATTTCTTTGCAAAAAGGGCTCAAGATTTCTGTTTACCTCCTCTGCAATATACTGCAGAAGAATTCAGAAATGAAGAAACTTCTAACACTAGCATGTTTACTGTGTAGAATGTCTATGAAAGCAAAAATTAAGCAAGCACCTCTGGGACAGATGCAGTGTTATTAAAATTCTGGACCCTGCTTTAAACACAGACCCAAACCCAAGAAAAAATGCAAACAAATTTATAAATAAAACAAAAGTAAATATCCTGTATGATGAGGTCTGAACTTAGTCTGCTGTTCTATATGTATTTTAGAGCATAAAAAGCTTATGTTCTTCAACTCAGAACACTGAAATAACTCTTAAGATAGATACCTGTATGTTTTGTTCAGGGCCAAACACCTTGGTGTTATGTAATGAAATAAGAATAGTTTTACCTCTCTGCCTAGTATATTTGCCTCAATTTCCTTGTGAAATTAAGTTATTCAGGTTCCTATCAAGCCCCAAAACCCTTACAAATTGGTACATCTAATTTCTTCTTCAGATTTTTTTTTTTTCTATATGTAATGCAAGAATTCAGAGGAAATAATTATTTTAAAAGTGCCATTCATGTGGCTCTGTTCAGTTGAAGGTTTTCCTTCCTGCTTTCAAATGCTTGTAAGCTATTATGGTTGCTCCACTATTGTCGTATCCCTTGACTGGAAAACTGTGGGTGGCATTAATCTCACCTACCTTTGACATATCCCATGCCGATGTATGTGAGCTGAAATCATTGCTCTAGTCCCATTTTTGTAGTCTGTGGAGAAATAAATGCTTTAAGATTTCAATCTTTCTGACTCATTTTATGATAGGTGAAACAGACTCATATTCATCATTAGGTATGCTAACTTAATCATCACAGACTGACTCAGATACAGAGGTTTACTTTTCATGAAGTGGATCTTCTCCTGTGTGAGAGACAGTTGATGATGGCTGTCCCTGAACAGCTGTCAGAACCAAGTATCTTCATTTTCTGGAGCTCCTACCAACTCATGTTCCCAGTCCTTTGGTGTATCATAGGCATTTGAGCAAGTTGGTGGGAGAGGAAAGAGTCCAGTTTTTCCATTCCATATTTAAGCCTGTTTTTGAGCTCTGCCTGTCATATCACTGCATGATCACCCCTAGCAGACTGTGTTCATGCACCATGGCCTTCTTCAGATTCTTGTATTATTCAAACCTGCATCATTAATGTAAAAACAAATAAAAAACAACAACAAAAATCTAACATTTTGCATCTCAAAATATTTATATCCCAGTTTAAAAAGAAAAATACTTGTTCTTCTGTGTGGTGATCTCTTGTTCTGCATCTCCAGGCTGCACCTGGAGAACTGTGTCCAGTTTTGGTCCCCACGATTCAAGAAAGACATGGACAGACTGGAGAAGGCCCAAAGGAGGGCTACAAAGATGATCAAAGGACAGGAGAAACTGCCCTATGATGAAAGACTGAAGGCCCTAGGTCTTTTCTCCCTGGAGAAGAGAAGGCTCAAGAAGGACCTCATCACAGTATTCCAGTACTTAAAGAGCAGCTACAAAGAGGAAGGAGGCTCCTCTTCACAAGGAGCCACATGGAGAAGACAAGGGGCAGTGGCTATGAGTTGTATTGGGAGAACTTTTTATCTTAGGTTTTTTACAGTAAGAACAATGTCCCCAGGGGTGTGGTAGAGTCTCCATCACTAGAGGCTTTCAAAATGTGATTGGACAGGGTGCTAGATAATCTTATTTAGGTTCCTTTTCCCATGAAAGCTTGGATCAAATGATCTCTTGAGGTTCCTTCCAACCTGGGCTGTTCTGTGATCCTATGATTGATCTGAAATTTATGATAGTATTGCCTTGGGTCTAACAGCCCAGGGCAGGTGTGAATTCCTCAAGCATAGCTATGAGGAAAATTAGGTGAGTTCAAACATAATTTATTTTGTATTGATGAGTTCAAGGAGATTGGATTTGTTATGAGGCCAGATAAAACTGAGAATACAGGACTCATTCAGCTGAGATATTTTTGAATTTTGAGTTACACGTTGGATTGACATTTTAAAAAATATGTCATATATCCCGAGGAAAAAAATGTGTTTCACAGCCAATTAAAAATATTACAAAAGTCTGGTTTTAGTCATATGCCTTTTTAAAATCTTAATGGAAAAGGTAGAGTAACTCAGCAACAAGCATCTCTGCTATTTTAATTTTTCTAAACAAAATTTTTAAAAGAAAAATACACAGAATTGGATGGGTCTCTGCAAGTACATGCGGAAGACAGTGAGGTAAAAGCATTTATGACACCCAGAAAGATGCGATGACACTGTATGGTAGGCTGTCCAAGGAGCAGAGATCACAGGATCTCAGTCACCTGGGGCAACCCTGCAGCCCGACAAGAGAAACGCTGTGCTCCTCTAGTGTAAGATCTGTTGGACTACTGATTTTACTGATTTTTTTTTTTTTTTTCCCCAGTTTACTTTTGCCTTTTCAGAATGGTTCGATTAATTTGTGTTCAGTGTATGGAAATCCTGTCTATGGTCTTTCATTAAAAACACAATTAATTTGCTAAATCCAAGTCAGAATTTATCTCCTCTCTCTGAACTCTCTATTTGTTTTGTAATCTCCAGTGTGTTTTGTCTGTCTTTTATTAAATCTGTATTTACATATAAAGGAAGATGTACAAATTATAGGACAGAAGATCTGTGCTCATGATGCTGTATACCTAGTAAATCTTAAATTTATACAATAAAGATCTGTCCTTGACTTTCTTGATAGGATCTGAAAAAAACCCAAATACTATTAAAATGTAACTTTTTCTGTTAATTTTAAAGCTCAAGGAAACATTTTGCTTATCTTGGTGTTAATTCTGCAGGCAACGGAAGCAGTGCTTTCAGAATACTCTGCTTCTTAGTCATGAGACTTTTTTATTTTCCAGGCTCTGTGGAGGTGGTAGTTGGCATTAACCATTCTTTTCAATCAGTGCTGCAACTCCAGCGTATTCCTTTGACCACACGTCTGTTGTGGCGGAACGCGGAGGCTGCTCTCTGCTGCTGCTTTGTGGGCATTTGCCCGGGTCTGCTGGGGACATTCCCTTATAGCTTTTGAAAGAGCAAGAATTGAATAGCTGTATCTATATGATGTAGTTTTTTTTTTTCTATTTGATTAACTAAGGTGAACAATGTTACCGTTATGAGGTAAAAAACCCCTTTATTAATATTTTAGAAATGCAACTCTGTATGAAGATCTTTCTGCATTCCCTTTGGATTTCCCCCTATATCTGTGAAACTCACACCCAATAGGAATGAAGTATTTTACTAAGGAAGAAACATGATTACAAAATGTCAATTTTGTTTCAGTTTGGTGGTTGATGGTAATGAACTGTCCGACTTATAAAATGTATCCAGATTTAACAGAGAACAGTTGGCCCATGTATGGCTGTTGTTTGTGACTGTTTTTGCTGTTACTCACTGAGTGATTAACAAACTTCTGAAAAAACCTAGAGGCTGGAGAACACAGTGACCTATTATCTGCCACAGCGTTTTCTTTGTTTGAAAGAGGATAAAATTCTTTATTGCAAAAAACCTTGTTTCTTAAGAATTCAATACTGAAACTGTTACATAGTCAGATATTTTAACTAATGGGAAAAAATTCCATTTGATTTATTGTTACTTATTCTTTTTTGAGGGACCTGTTCCCTGCTCATTTACTTGTGTAGCTAAATTTTCCATAAGATAGACATTTAATATTAAGTTTCTGGCCTAGTTATAAATGTACCCGTAATCTCATAAATATTATTCTGACATTATCTGTGAAGTGAAAGGGAAGTTATGAATACACTTCTTGTTCTGCCTTTATAATATCTTATGTAAGATATATACTTCAGACTATACATCAATTAAGATTTTCATTTTTCATAGAACAGATCCTGTATAATCAAAATTCATAATTTTTCGTCATTTTTTTGACTTTGAAAATTAATTAAATCTTTGGTCAGCGGGGATCTCTGGTAGAAATACATTAGTCCCATATTAATATTCTCTATAAATGCGTGGAAAAAAATGTGGATCTGGTTAGATACTGAATGTCATGTTCATCTGACTAGGCACTAAATGTTAATTTTCATTGTGTCAGTTAATACAGTGATACGTAAAACCAGAAGACAGCATGTCTCTAACCCCAAGCTTCCTTATTGCCAATAAGACCCAGTCTATCTAAAAGCATGTGCTGCCCTTCATGTTTGTGTGTTGCCATTGGTGTGTTGCCCTTGGTTGCTGTGAGAGTGAGTGAGCTCTGTACCTGGGGTGTGAGTCCTTTTCTAATGCACTTCTGGAAGGGCTCTGAACTGTGGTGAGAGAAAAAAAAATAGGGCATGAGAGTTAGAAGGTGATGGTTTTGTTGGATAAGGGAGATTCTGTGGAAACAGAGCTTATTTTTTTCAAGTGTTTTTATGTTAATTCTTATAAAGAAAAAGGGACCAACGACTTATCCTTGTTTTAGTTGGCTCATAGGAGTAGTCTACGCAAGACACAAATTTTTGACACAAAAGGAAATGATGTTCCTAGTGTCATGTCTGAGACTATTTCAGCTCTTCGGCATGTGTGACCAAGTATGTACCCAATGAAGGTCTGCAACAGAAAGCTCTACTCAGCACACACTGGTAAGGATATACAGTAATAACACCGAGAGATAGAGGAGTGTCCTTTTGTCTACGCTAAGTGGAAATAAATTAATATTTATGAAGACACTCATAAAAATTAAACGACAAATCAATATAATTATTCTCATTGTTCTGTGTGTCTTCTTATAAAAATACAGCTAATGCATGCATTTGTCTTAGTGTAGTGCATGGAAGAGCTAAAGACTGGAAACCAACTTTAGATCATTTTAGCCTGTATTGCACTGCAGTAGGACTAAGTTCATCTAAATTATTCTGAAATGTGTTTGTCTAATCTGTTCTTAAAATTCAGTATTCTTAAGAGTCCTTACTCTACTATGTCCTTACAGTTCACAGGCTTCCTGGAATTAATATTATTTTCTGCAGTTTTATCTTCTTCTTCTTTCCTAGTGGATGTGGAGAACAACTGTTAGCTCTCCTTTTTTTAAAACATTTTTTGTATTAGAACACCATTACCATGGCCTATTTCAGACTTTATCTTTTTAGACTGAAAAAACTTAATTCCCATAGTTGTTTTTCATTAATTATACTTTCATAAACTCTTATAATTCCTGCAGCTTTCTACAGATCCCTCCTAGTTTGTCTTTTCCAGAGTGACATTTGCATTTTAACAATAGTATCATAGTCTTGACTTGTTTTCAGTCTGTCTTCTCCATCGCTTCCAGGGGATCTCTTCCCTATTGCTGAATAGGCAAAAACAAGCTAATGGAAAACGTGATTCTTAACAAAATTTCTGAGAAAGCATCTAAAAGGTAGAGTACACCTAAGGTGGCTGAAACAAGCATCTCCAGAGAAGAACAAGTTGTTTGCTGTCTGTAGTGAGCTGATTATGTGAATGCTTCTGTCATATTAATTGGATTCAGTAGTGCAACGGATGACGAAAGTTACAATCCTCACACACTGGTGATGCCACTAGGGTAGCAGCCTGTGATCGTGGTGGCATCAGAGTGCATTAGGAAGAATTGTAGAACTGCTGCCAAAGGTGGTTGTCCTGTCCAGTGGCTAGATGAGTGCCAGGGTCTGAGGAGACCTGAGGTCTGTACGAGTTCTTTTTGGTTCTGCTAGTGCACAGGACAATTATTTCATTTCTCTACACCTAAGTATTTTTAAAATCTGTTAAATGAGGTGACTGATATTTGCTACACTCATGAGAAGCAGTAGATAAGAACTAATTTATATTCTATTTTTTCTTACAGACATGGTTTGAACTTGTATAATAGGATGTTATTCCATATAAAAAAGTAAATAAAGGTCATACTCTTGAATGCATTTGCAAACTTGCGCAGATTTAAATATAGCTTTATTTCAAGATAGTGTGAAACATTCAGTTATGATGCACCTGTATCTTCTGTTTAAAATGTACATTAGTTGGAGAATGATTGGAACATTGTGAGGACAGTTTTATTGCACACTTGCATAATTTGAAAAAGATGTAGTGGATGCACCTGAAATTAAAGGATGGATTTGGCACTGTATCAACTTCCTGTTTTGTATTGAAAATTGTTAGACCTCCAAACATTAAAGAAAAACAGCCCAAAATGCTGAGAGGATTAAATGTTTCAGCAGCAGTCTTCTGGTGAGAATTACAGTTTACTTCATTTACTGAGTCATTACAGATCAGACTGTCCAGAGAAAGTGAAACGTTAAGATGCTTTCAGTGGAGTCTCTGCTTTTAAGGAAAAGAAATCTGCCAGTGTTCCTGGGTATACACAGTCTGCAAAGTATGCTTGAGAAGATATTTTTTAACATTTTTTAATTCTTTAAACTTTCATAACTGCAAATATAACAGCAGTTATATTACCTTCAATGTGCAGTTCAGCCCGTTCCAGTCATGTAACTTGCCCAGCTTGTTTCTGTTGTGTGCTGAGTGGTATAGGTTAATCAGCAAAGCATACATGACTGCTCTTAGATTTAAAGAATATGAAAAATTTCAATGTCATTCAAGCAACTTCTGGATTCACTGTATCTATCAGTTTACATACATATATCTGTATTAAATATTAATGTAATAACATACGATGCCTGTCTATTAAGCATCTTTTCCTCTTTATTCTCTTTTGCCTAATATATAGAGCAAATGTGTGCATACTTTTTGATCATCCTTAGGTGACAGATAGATAGATACACAGATCCTGTATCTGTCTACTGTACACAAAATTCAAGCAAAGATGATTTATCCTCAGCAAGACTTTCCTCTCAGCAAATTTTAACCAAATCAAATAAACTCCTGCTACTGTCATGAAAACTTTCTAATCTTTATCATTCTCTTTGAATTTTCTTCTCTGAAAAGATCTTAGGTGTATTTTAAAATGTTACTTCCTCTTCTGTTAAACATGGCATCTCTTTCCATTTTATTTAGTGACAAAGAGATGCTGTCAAGGCTTCTCCATGTCTGTGGTCTGCCATGAGCTGACTGGTTAGCTAGTCTCAGGGTGAAACAGAAACACGGGTATCAAGACCTTTATTTCTAGCTTCACCCATGGCCTTTTACTGTAGATTTGGACTTGAAAGAGACGTTAGGTACTTTGCCTGGCTCTTTTATTTATGTGTTAGAGACCTAAGTGCAGTGTTTCTCTGTGGTTTGTGTTCTGGGGATGTGGCATGCAGAGGGTGCCAGAATGAAGGTGTGAGCTCCCTCCATAGTTGTCACCTAGTCTGAGGGGCTGAGCTGCTTGAAGTCTTGGGGTGTGCACCTTGACTGCCGTGATTATTCCCCAGTCCAGTAGTCACTGCTTGTCCACCTCAGGACTTGAACATCTCCATCTCACCCACCTGGATCCAAATGAAAAAAATGACGCCTGAGGCAGTGAATATGGTCTGAGTCAGGAAAATGAAATGAGGGACTAATATGTGCTGTTCAGTGAGAAGACACTGCCATCTACATTCATCCTCCTATCTCTTCCAGAATGAAGGACTGTTGCCTGGGGTCAGTACCTGGTATTTGTGGTTTTTAGTAAAACAAGACATCTAGAGTTAGGATTAAAACAGGTACAGGATCTGGGGTGTGACTCTTATACTACATCTATCATTATGTCCAGGTAGCCAGTTACACTTGAGATTTAAGAAGAACTAGAGAGGACCTAGAAATTATATCTGGATGAGATAGCTGTAGATTCTGCAGCAGGACCTGTGCATGTGCAGCAATTTTGACCAGACTTAGGCTGACTTAGGCAAAGTGATTAAGTCACTTTGCACTGAAAGGTTTACCCAGCAGGGATGTATCAGCACTGCACCCTCCAAAATGCACACGGCCTCCCCATGCTGTGAGCCTCAGTGGACCCAGGAGAAGGTTAGATGCAGTTAGAGAGCAGCAGAGAGGCTGTCTGATTTGGTGAACTAGTTACAAATGGACTTTGGTTTTGGTTTTAAAGGTGTTTCTCTGTGACCTTGGGAAAAAAAATTACCTGAAAGTTCTTTAGCTGCAAAATAGCGCTCATTGTCTAGAGATGGGAATACCATAGAGGGGGCGCGTTAGGAAAGCTTATTTACATATTTTTTTTAAAAAGACAATATACTCTTGCTTCTGTCCTCCTACGCACCTCCAAAAATGAACAGGGCTTTAATCTTCCTGTGACTGAGGCGTGCAGGGCCCCCGTTCTTTGCAAACCAGGGCATTGCACTAGCAGCACGGAACAGAGCCAAGCCCTGGTCCTTCAAACAGGGTGTGAAAGTGCTGCTTAGCAACGTGCCAGCGGCCGCCCCAGCCCCGGGAGCCTGCCAGGGGAGACGAGTTTTCAAAGTGAGATCTTCTATTTAAATATTTCTTACAGTGTACAGATAGCTGGAAAAGAGGGCAGCAGGCAGAATGAAAGCAAAGAAACTGCGGAGGAGGAATGAGAAATGAAGGAAGGGTGTCAAGGCTCTGAGTGAGTGAGTATCCAAGGAAAAAAGAGAAGAGAGAAAAATTGGAGAAGGAAAACTGCAGGATGTAAGAGGGGATGTGATTAGAGACATAAATATTGAGAACTACAACTGATTGAAGAGGGATGTTTTTGTCTTAATGATGAATCTTTGGAGATAAAGTCTTACCAAAGTGAAATAATATTGAGATAAGAGGGTACAGCAGTTTCTGTATTGTTTTTCTTTCATTCACCTCTTTTCAGAATGTATTCAGAAACTATTAAATATAATTATGCAGGAATGATATAGAATACTGTTCATAGTAAAATGGCATAGTAACTCTTATTAGGAGAGATTTAGAAAAAATAAACAAGTTCTGTGCAAGTTTCTGTGCTCCTAAACTCACAGTTATGATTTCTCTTTGTTTAAGACAGCATTGAATTAGTCTGTATCACTAGAAGTGCTTTTTGTTATTTTCTGTATAGATGCAGACAAGAGTTTCATTTATTATCAGAATTTCATGGATATGATAAAACAGAGAATTAGCAACATTGCCCTTTTCTTTCAAGCTTCCTTAGCAGCTACAATTCCCCTTTTCTTCTCTCTTATGCTTCTGTCCTACTTGAAAATGCTGTTTGCTCTCTTATCCTTGACAGTATTGCTAATTCTCTGCTGTTTGACAGTCTCTTCTTTGGTGTCTTTTAGTCTCTGGAAATTGCACTTCAGACTTGATAACAACAGTTTTTACCTGGCCACATTGCAAGAGACCTTTTTACACTTGTACCTGGGTATTTCTGACAACATGAGAGTCATTAATCACTCACATGGAAAATGCTTTTCTCATTCAGGTTTCACAATGGTGTGGTGTTTTTTTTTTTTTTTTTTTAAATTTGTTCTTTGTCTCTCTCTCTTTTCTTTTTCCTTTTTTCCCCCAAGTTTGGGCATGGGTTTTGCCAGCAGTTCTGATATCTTCTAGTGCTTTATGTACTGTTTTATTTATAGTGTGGGGAAGAAGATCTTCCATCAGGCCTCTCCTCATCTAACTTGGTAACTCATCCCCAGGTAACCTCATCTTGCTTTGGGATTTTATATGTTAGGTGTGCATAGGGGTTTAATAGATGCTCTTTCCTTCCATACCTCAGAGTTTTCCACATGGCGTTCCGCCAATAAAATGTAAACATGGCAAAACCTGTCCACCGCTTACCCCCAGGCTCTTGTACTTCTGCATTTCCTTGAGCGCCACTGGTTCATCTTCCTGCCCTGTGTAACATATGGTGGTATGTACGTTTCACACCTCTTCCGTCAGCTTGATACCATTTCCTACTGCGTTTCACTCACTGCATCTCCAGTAGTGTCCACTTTGTCTGCCCTTCTGTTTTGAAACTGTTGTCTTGGCTTTGATGGAGATCTCCATCTCTTGCCTCTCACCAACCTTTCTAAATGTGACCAGGAACTGCTCTATTTTGTCTCTGATTTTGACTGTACCTACTAGATAACATGGAACTATTAATTCCTTTTTCATTCCCTTCACTACCAGCATTGTCTTTCACGTCTTGATTCCATTCTCATTCAAATCCCTCCTTTATGAGCAAGCATTGAAAGAGACCTTTAAATCCTGAGTTTTCTGTTGCATCTTCACCAAGGCTTACTTTAAGAAGTAAAATGACTCAGAAAATATGGAAATAAGCAAAAAATAACTCATCCTAACCTTGTACAAATACAATATTGCTGTATTATTCTATCTTCCAATTGCATTGACCTTCATTACTATTTCTTCTTGTGTTGTCTATATAAACAACTGGATTAAGTGCTGAGTTTTCCTGCAAAGTACTGGCACACTGTGGGAGAAGATGGTGATGACAATTTAGCAAATTTAGCACATCTTAAAATCGGATGCATTTTAGTGTTTGACAGACTTTTAAAAAAGTATTTGATTAGCATTTTCTTCATCTAATAGAATGACTCCAGCATTATGCACCTTGCAGTGAAAGCATATCTGCCATAAGCTGCATTGAACATACACATTTCTGTTGAATGGATGTTGAACACACATATTTTACCTGGCCAGTAATCTTTGTGTGTGTGTTGTGACTGTGAGATCTGTACAAGTGGGAATTATGAAGGGTTTCACTAATTTCTAAGGCACAATCAAGGTGGTGATTTAACTTTTGTTTCTGTTGGTACAGGTATACTGACTGAATTTGTTTTCCAGTTTTGAATACTTTCTATGTATAAGATCCAAGTTCACCTTTAAAGTATGCAAGGAATGGAAATTTCCACTGTCAGATTTTACTTGCAGTGAAATATTTTGCCTCCCACACACTGTAGTAGTATTATATTCACAGTCCTACGCAGGGTATGCCTGATCTGTTTCTTCATCTTGTCATGCTCAAACAAGGGGCTGAAGTGTAGCTTTAGATGTCACTGTATAAGTACATATAGGTTTGCACCATTTCTGTGGTTCTGAGCTGTCCATCTTGGAATAATAATTGAAATACTATGCCAGTATCTCTACCAGAGCATATCTATGGAATGGTGGAAAACATCTAAAAAAGAGATGAAGTCCTGTGGAATTCCTTCAGGTGTAAGACTCTGTAAAATGTAGGACCTACTTTTTTATTTTTATAATAAATTGTAAAAAGTTCACACCCGGGGGGGAATTGCGACTGGATAATCAGAATGTTCAGTGTGACTGGAATCAGCAAAGACACTCAGAGTTTTGTGTTGTGCAATTCTGTATCATACTCCAAGGCAGCATCAGTTGTTTTAAAGGCAGTAGAGAAAGTAGTTATTTCCATGTCAAGCATAGTAACAAGTGCAAGTCTGTCTTGCAGTGTCTTGGTAACTTCTACATTTGATTCTTAGTGTCCTCATTCTGGAAGTGGTTTTGAGTTGACTTTGAATGTGGGATAGTATTTTCTTTTTCCTCCTAGTATCCTAGTTACCGCAGCCTGGGGAGAAAACAAAGTAAAGAAGTGCAGACTAGTGAACAGTTAACTCCATTTCTGAATGTGATGCTTTCTTTGGAAGGTTAGATACTGCATATGTGCAGTGGAAGTTCTTGGAAAGCCTTGGCAATTGCTCATCTTCCTTGAATGATAAAGGTTTAGGAAATATGTGTATGTCTATAGCTGACCTGTTAAGAGAAAAGCTGAAAAGCTGCTGCTCCTGCTGGGTGTTGCTTACAGCTGGGTGCTCAGCCGTTGGGACAATAGGATGTATTATTTCAGAAGGGCAGAGCATTTGTAAAAGTTTCTAAGCCACTCTTACTGAAATGAAAACTGAGTTCCTTTTGTTTCTTTTTTATTTCTTGTCAAATAGATGAAGACTTTTTTTTTTTTTTTTCTCACTTTGAATGCTTGTGACTTTGCACTCTCCCACCTTTGTGTCTGCCCCACTCAAAAATTATTTTTGTGAATCTTTAGAAATTATTCTGTCTGTAACTGTAATTGGCTGTATCGTTGGAAAACTTGTGGGAAATGTTGCTTGCTGCATAGATGTAATTTATGGTGACTGCTACAATTAATGGCTTGATACTAGCTGTGGGTATCCCTAAGAAATTGCAAGGGTGTTATTTCCCTGAGCTGCATTTGACCATCTTCCAGCTACTCTCGTTTTCAACTGATGTCAGAGAAGCACAAGGTTTCGCAGGTGTGAGGTAATGATAGAGCCTTGGCACAGCAACTAGATGCACGGGCCAAACTAGCTGGTGCATTTCACCTGGGAAAAAGTTGCAAAATTCTGTCATTACACATCTAAAAAAAATTATGTGCAAAACTGATGGAGACTGTGCATGTTCATTTTAAGGCAAATCCTGGTCAGTGTAACTATTCAGTGACAGTGTGGTGAGATATCAGGAATGTGCCATCCTGGCATCAAATATAGTAGCTGCAGTTTAAATGCTTGAGTTGTCTTTGTATGTTTGGCACAGTTTTAGTATTGCTATTTACAGCTGGTTAGTATTGAGCATTAATTTTTGAGATTGCTAGATGCTGTAAATTACAATCCTGGCTTTCTTGTTTGAATCAGTTACAAAGGAAATTAAGTATCTCTGCTGAAATGCTTATTCAGTAAGTTAATGTAATTTAACAATACATTATGCAAAAGAAGCCAAAAATCAAACTAGAAGATTATTTAACAATTAATGAATCTTTCATGAATAGATATTGGGAGAGAATGGAGAAGGATGAATGTTTCTTCCCTTTCAGATTTCTAATAGAATGCTTTAATGATGATTTAAAATAGAAGATAAAATTTCTTCTTAACATTAATTTTGATATGTTTGAAAGAATGAAAAATACAAGAAAGTTATAAAACAGTTGATGACATCCAGAAAAAGCTATGCACAAAAGGTCAGAGAAATTTTGCATGATTCAGCGTATGAATAATACATTATTTTTCAGAGAATATTTTATGAAGTGATTGTCCTTTGTTATGTTTATGTGTGAGAACTGGGTTTTGTCACTGGTGAGAAGAATTCATTTTCCTGTAGCTTTTTCTTAAATGCTAATTTATTGCTATGAAAGATGCCAAAGTGACAGTTCTGAAGAATGAAGCCCTTTATTTATCTTCTGAATGGACGGAGCACGAGTAGCAGTGAAGCTTTTCTCATGCTCTTTTGCCAGCACGCCACAATCTTTTTACCATGTCCTGAGCATATTTTTACCAGTGAGAGGTGCTTATTCATTCCATAGTTTCCCTAATGGACTACCAAGGGTATCAATTAGTGACAAGTGAACAGTAGCTTTACAGCTTGGATACCTGCCCAGTAGGAACAGAAACTACCAACTCTTTCACATAGGCCAAAGGACAACTGTCAAGTAGTGAATTAGTGTCACCACAGATAGGAGCTGTTTGCAGCTGAGCAAAGGGAGGACAGGAAGACCCTGTTTTTACGACCAAACATTTTAACATGTAGAAAGGGATTCCAGTTTAACTCACTGGTCTTTACACTGTAGAATAATTTTTTACCTATGACACTAAAGTTGTGGTACTACAGATGCTGCCATAGAGGAGTGAGTAAATAATAGGTGGAATATTTTTGTGTATATGTTTTCTCAGTTCCCTTTTGTCTACTCTATATGAGCATGGTGTGAGTGGTATGAGTGCTTTTAAAAACCTAGGACTAGAAAATAGGATTATTTTGGCTTAGAACTAGCATTTATATTCCAATTTTATTTGCAGTGTTGTGCTTTGTTTGGTTATGAGTACTGAATTTAATTCCTCAGGCCTGCAAACATTAAAATAGAAACAAGAAAAAAAACTAGCAGAAAAGAGCACGATACATTGGAATCTTGTATTAAACATGCATGAAATAAAAGTGATGTTTGTTTAGATAAGCCTTCTTGAGCATTCAGGTAATATAGCTTTCCATGTTCTTAACAATTGTTCCTGTGCCTAATGCTGTATTACATCAGTTATTCTACAGCAGATTTGTTCTTGTGACTCTTGTCCAGGCTTGTCCAGAATCTACACTGAGTTTGAAACTCTCCTAATTCCCTCCAGCTTCCAGCTCCCCTGCTGTCAGGTTTGTGCTCCAAAGGCCGGCACAGTTCTGCACCCCACCCCTGGTCCTGGTTTACACAAAACTGAGTGCATAGATAGCTTGAGAGATAAGCTTGCAGGACCTATGTTTCACAGCCCCTTTGTAGGTTACTATTGGGCATGCTCGGGAAAGTGAATTTTAATTAACAAGAGAGTGAATTTGTAACACGTTAATTAAATCAGATTAAACTAGGCCACTTTACTTATGAATGAAACTGTCCACATGGGGGTTTAATGTGTTTTAAGTAATGCATTTTGAACTCACGCTTGAAGTCAATTTGGCTCAGTGTTCACAATTTTCCCTGTGCAGGTATACCCACAGAATTTAAATAAGACAAAGACCTGATGAAATTTCTAATAAAGATTCCCCCTCCCCCCTCAGGAAATAGATCTGTAAGCTTTATTGAACAGTGAACAAAAATAACAGAAGGGGTGGAAGCTAGATACTGAACCGTGTTGGTGCGGTGCTCTTTTCTCATGCTCCCAGCAGTTTACATTGCTTAGGAGGAGGATTTTGGGAACCAGGTTCCTGGTCCAAATTAGGCTGAACTCCCCTATTTCTGCACTCATGCACTCTAGGTATCAGTAAGGGAGGATCTGGGATGCCACACTCCCACACTTAAGCACTGTGGTTTGTTGTTTTGTGCTACCTCACAAGTAAGTGTCTAAAACATCCCACTGTAGACTCATTCTGACTGTGCTGACTTCTGGCTCAATGAATATTGAAATACTTCATGAAATGTTAGATATCTCTGAGGAAAGAAAGATTAAAGGACACCACTCCAGAGTACTTAGTGATGCAGCAATTAATGCAAGATAGTGTCTAATAATCTTTTTTTTTTTTTTTTTTTTAAGAAAACTACAGAGATAAGGTGAGGTAGTGTTTCTTAAAAGAAAAATACTTACATTCAATTTGCTCAGAAATGATATTTTAAAAAATTGGCTCTTTTGTTGAAATGAAAAAACAATTTTTGCAGCCTTCAGTTTTGGTGAAGGAAGTTAATCAGTTGGAAATGGAAATAACATTACTCATAAGACACTGACTGTAATCCTAAAAGACCTTTTTTGTTGTTTTGAAAGTGAGAAAGGGGACAATTTACTGATTTTTTTTTTTTTTTTTTTTTTTTTTGCTTGTTAGCATGTAAATCTGGAATAATTGTTACAATTGTTGTATGATATCTGATATCTGAATGAGGGTGACATTGGAGATCTTGACTAATACTACTGATTTCTTATTTAATACAAGTAACTAATAAAACACTTTCATGTGGCTTGTCTGTAGCAAGTAAACTTATAATCTTTTTAAAAAGATAATGAAATATGGCTAAATTGTGTGAAGCTTTTGAATATCAGTTTTTTAAAAAATGTGTTTGTTCTAGTTACCAAGTTACGCCTTTTTCATAGTCACAAGTAGCCATTTTTCTCTCTTTTACAATGCCAGAAATTTAAAAATTCTCATTCCGTTGTCTTCACCAGCTCTTCCTTCATTTCACTGTTCTCGAAAGGCAAAGAAAACATTTTTGGGGACTGATTTTCCCATTACCTACATTCGCGTGAAGGAGGACAACTTCATTTTAGCAAACTCTGTTCTATCAACCTTCTGATTCACCTCATCTCTTGGTTCAAAGGGAAAGAACTACATCTCTTATTGTTTAACTGTGTAGCTTCTGTTTTTCCACATGTAATTACATGGAAGTTGAGCTATAACAATGGGCTATCCAAACAACATCAACTTTTGTTCATATCAAATGCCACAGACCGTAAGCATCTGTTAACAGTAATTCCCAGCCAGTATCTTTAGACTATTTAGAGGTGATCTGTCTTTGTTTTTCACAATTATCTTCTAGATACAAAGACTGAAGTTTATAAAAATTGCTATGCATACACACATTCTAAAAGTTTTTACTGTATGAAATTGGAATTTTCAGCTGAATGTTGTTTGTAGTCCTGGCGTTAGTTTGGGTCTTGCTTTGTGACCAGCTTAAGCTGAGCTTGGACTGGACTGCCATTGAAAGCTTCAGTTCTGCACTCCCCCTTGCTGCTCCTGTCACTCTTTCACCTTCTTGGGATCAGTACTAGTGCTCGAGGGTGATGGGTAGTGGTGAAACTCAAGGGATTTCAGATTTACATAGCAGGGTGGTGGGGGAGAGGTGGTGATGGATCCCGTCTTCTGACAGTAACGTGGTGTTAGCTTCTTGCATTGACCTAAGCTGATTAAGAAACTGGCCTATTTAAATTATTTGTAATTTCAGCTGAGGTGTGGCTTGTACTTCCTGCCACACATTCAAGTGGGATAGTGGTCCAGATAACTTCAGTACATGTGAAGATGCCTCAGTCAAATCAGTAGCAAATAAAAATTCATCTGATCACCCTGTGATCTTTTTGGCCCTCCTGATTTTCATTTCAATATGCCTCTGAATTATTTCCTGCTCACAGAAAGCATGTGCTGTGTTAGCAGTGAGTAACTTATTTTTTAATATGTGTGTTGGACAACCCACCACCTGGTGACCAGGTTTTGAACTACCATGTTGCTTCTGGTTCTTTCTGAATGGTTTCCGTGTTTGGAGATACTGTGTGGAGTGAGCAGATGGAGAGGACTTTCTGGACTACCTCAAGAGCAGCTTTGGTGAAGTACACACTCTGACTATAAAGGACTATCATCTGTCCAGATCTTGGGCTCTAACTACCCTGTGTTCTGTTACTGATGATTCTGTGGCTTGGCCTGACCAGATGTGCATACCATAATAACTGTGATTATAATGGAAAACACTGAGATGATGGTACTGCTTTGAGCTGTCAAGTTAGACACAATCCTCCTTTCTCCTCCTCCAAATCCAATTAATTCCATCTGCAGATTCTTCTAATTCCCAGTGGTATTTATGAAATAAAATCTTAGGTTTCTAATCTAAGAACTAATTGTAAATTAATAGCACTAGTATGTAACAATGAGAAGGATTAATGCAGGCCCACACAGTCACTTTTCCTTTTTGATTGCATTTCTGTATGGCATGGCTCTCTCAGGATTGCTACTAAGCTGTAACATAGTCAGGAAAGTGTGTGTGCGGTAATGAGAGAGGTGTGGGGTTTTTTTCTTTTTCATACTCATAGCTTGGCTAGATTTCTGAAATTTTTTTAAAGTTCTGTGTTACTGTCCTGTGAACAGTCTTTCAGTGGTTTTGATGAATTGCTGTATTTATTATTGAGGGCATGGGAATGATTTAGAGTAACTATAGATGGTTTTGCAAGAAAATCAATGAGATTAGTGTTTTCTGTTGTTCATTTGCTTTTGTGTTGAAGCGCTGCCAGAATTACTTGTAAAATGGAAGGCCTAAAATTTACTGTCCTTTTACTATTGGAACAATATTCCTGAGCTGTATTTTGAATGTCTTGAATTTATTACCTACTATCATCTCTTGTGTCCTTTATATTTGTATAATTGAAGACATTTCTCTTATTAGCTTTCTAAATGTTAAAGTGCATTTGCTTGCGATACGTGAATTTGCATTCATCTCAGAAAGGTAATGTTTTCAACTTGAAGAGTGCTGATAGCCTGATGATGATTAATGTCTTTTCTTATTAATCAGACTGTGCTGCTTTTCTCTTTGTGTATCTATGTCTGCTTTTCATTAGCGTAAATGTTTAGTACTCTATTCAAGCTCTGTATGATGCTGGAGGAAATATCTGCAGCTTGGCTCTTATTTCCCCTTAAGTCTTTTGCTCTGCTATTACTTTGGTCTTGTAGGGACTGTCCTTTATAATTTCCTGTATTGTCCATATGTGTTTGACCATCCTTGATATTAATAACAGATTAGACCTTCACTGTCTGCCATGAGATCTTCTAAACACTTCCTCTGGGCTTAACATCTTACCAAAGGAAGAAAGAGAAGAGGGGGACAAGGCTATTTGGAGAGCTGAAAAGACAACAAACCAAGATTGCTCCTTTGGGTCTGTCTCTGTGAGGTGTATAGTTCAGTACCTCTTTCAACACAGCAGACTTTTCTGGACAGATATGCTTTATCTCTTCAGGATCAAGCATTTCATTGGCTTGCAGCATAATAGTGCAGAGGCACTACTGCAGCTAAAAAAAATCTTGTATGAAATTATTTAGGCTGAAGAAAAAGAAATGCTTTCTTTAACTGGAGTATTTAGGATTCAGTTAACTTTCTAAACCTTCTCTGTCATTGTGCTAGTTTGAGAGCCATGCAAATAATTTTTTCAGAGGAAACCTGTTAAGCTTAATGACAAATGTTGTTAAATTTTCTCAACATCTGTATCGTGGTTTCTTAAAGAAGTTGTAAAAGTAGATGTAAACACTGAAACACATGCAGTCATCCGGGGGCTCGATTCTGACTCGGTCAGTTAATTTTTCATCGCTCCTCTGGAGGAAATAGGTCTCAACCAGCCTGAACTGGCATCTGTTGGGTTTTTCTGCTGTGGAGTGGAGCTCCTGAGCACTGGAGCATGGAGTTATCTGTGTTGCCTCTTCTGGGCTTGGGTGGCCAAGCGGTGCCCAGAGGGAGGAAGGATGTGATTTAGGATTAATCATTTCCAATTAATTTCCAGCTGCAAGACTGGCTTTTGGAGTGTCTATGCCCTTGATTTTTAAATAGTATCATCACGAAGGTCTGTTAGAATAGTTAGGAGGAGTAAGGCAGCATTCTTTGAGGCTTCTTAAGCTGGAAGTGAGCAGTCTGCCTTTATTAAATGGTCAACTGCCTTGTTCAGTTGGAGATGCTGGCTGTTCTGAAAGAGGCTCTTGGAAAGGGTTATGAAGCCTTTCCTGGGTGGAGGGAGTGCAACTTTGCCAAATTTAAAACCAGATTATTTTCTAGTTTATTATCAAACCTTTCCTTTCTGAGCAGACTGATGGAATAATCAGTCAAATGACTCTCCTCAGACTCATCAAATTGAAGCCAGTATCCTTGGTTCTGCTGAATTTCAGTTCAGACCCAGACTTGGGATAAAAAGGCATTAGTAGCATCAAGCAATGCTGCCAATAAATAGTGGACAAATGTATAACTACCTTTCTCTGACTTTTTTAAAGAATTTGATAGATTGAGATACTGATGGCTCTTGTTAATGGCAGGAGCAAGGGCTTTATTTTTCTTGCAGTAGGGAAGGAGAGGTTGTTCATTAAAATAGGATGGTTCATTTTTTACTGCTAAATAACCAGACGAACAACTACTGCAGCCCCAAGGATTCAGATCACCCCTCTCCCTGGAACAGTTTTCACATGATGTTGAGGGTAGGAAAGTATGCAGTTAAAATCAAAGTTTTGAGAAAAGGAAAAGTTATGCTGCTGTTGCTGTTTTTTAAGTGCATAACAGACAAATGCTGCCTAAAAAAAAAATAAAAGATGAGAAGCCCTGACATTGAATCGGTATTCACTCCATACAGCCTGTTTGATGTATAGTAGTTGGAAGGAATGGCTTGGCACTGCAGCAGGATGCATTAGAAGTGAATGCTTTTGCTGAAATAGACTAAACTGTGTTAGTTATTTGGATTGGCTTATGTTGTAACTGATATAATTCTCAAACATATCTAGCTGGGATATTTTCCATAATACAAAGCAAGCAATAAATGGCTTTGTTTATAAAGATGAGACATTAACTAACTGTATAACTGGTAGTACTAAATGTATATATATACATCAGGCAGTTATGAGGAATTTTCATTTACGTTGATGTGTTAATTAGATACACAAAACCGTTTGTCCAATTTAAGGTTTGGATTAACTTCCAGTCTACTATGTCAAATTCAGCTTCACTGTAGAAGGTCAGTGTTCTCTTCTGTCTAATGTATCCCTGTACTTTGACTGCAGTTGTTTTCAATATTTTATGCTGGATTATTGTTAGTGACTTTGCATGTGCAGGTGTAAATCTCTGGCATGTGCCCCAGCATGCTGTTAATCAAAATGTTGCACAAAATGCATTTGAACAGAAAGTGTGACTAAATTTCCAAAGGAGAAAATATATTTCTTGACCAACTATGCTGTTAATATTGATGCTTGGATCCTTGTCTGCCTTCCTTCTGTGATTAATGAATCCTTATGATCCTCATACACATTCACAGTGACACCCGAAAGGACTGTCTCAACATGGAAATTAGCCTCTCTGTTGTCTCTTCTCTGCTTGCTGTTCCATTGTCAGGTCACAGGGATTTTGGAACTGAGTTTATTAGAGGTGGAGTTGTGTGGTTTTGTTAGTTGCCATTTTTAGCTTTCAGCACTCCTCTAACAGAGCTTGCAGTGCCATTCAGGGTCTTTTGAATCCATTTCTCCTCCTTCATACATCTTGCTGATAAGGAGGCTGGAATTCCACCCCTGTCATTTGGCCCCTCATTGCAGTTGGCATCTTCCAGGAGTGAGCCCTACAACAGCTGTTGAGAGGTTGTATTTTGCTTTAATAATATTTTATTTCCAGACATTTTTCAGCTTGTAGGGATTAGATATACTCCCATTTCAAACATACATGCTGATTTTAGAGACTGCGTTCTGTTTGCTTGGGGCAGCCGTGCATGTCACTTCATAATTTAATGAAGAGTTTCATTTTGACAGTTAAAATAAGCTGGCTGCTGATTGAAGTTGCCATTCCTTTAAGAGCTTTATTCCCATGCTTCGGTTTCAGATGGGGTAATACTAGTGGTGAGCCCTGTTTTTAGGGAGTAGGAAGGAAATTGCATCGTTCAGGAGAGACACAATTGTGCAAAAGGTGCAAATTACAGCTGGCTTTGGCGCTGCAAGTAATTGCTTTGATTTGTTGACTTAAAATTGTAGAGGGAAAGCACTGCTGGTGTTTCTTCATGAAACCTCCACTGGAAGCGAAACCTCCACTGGAAGCTCTTGGTGGCACGTTGTGTGTGTGTAAATTGACACTGTTCACTGCTGTTATTGTAAACAAGCAAACTCAAACCAGCTGAAGCTCTGCCCCTGTATTTTTTGTGTACAATATTACTTTGTCTCATGCTAAGAAAACAACTGTTTTCCTACTTGGCTTTGCACAACAGTGAAAGATTTATAGCTGAATGAAGATTACCCCTTGTGCTCTTTCCAGAAAGGAACCTGAACAAAGTTCAAGTTGCTGTATGCCAAAGGAGTTAGATAAGTGAGCCACACTCTTGAAATTAAGAACATCCATGAGAAATGGTTTGTAAAAACATCTATTACATGTATTTGAATAATTTATAGAAACTGAAGGCTATATTGGAACAGCAAGCTGTATGTGAGGCTAAGATATTAACCCACACCAATGCTTTCAGCTCTCCGTTAGTAAAATAGAAGCTGCATGTAATTCCTAGCCATATTAATTTTCTTCTGTTCACAAAGACTATTCATACTGGGTATCCTTTCCACATGGATGAATTTATAAATGGGAAGAATGCCTCTAAACCACTGTTCCTCAGCTCCTGTATTTCATCAAGCTCTGCTTTAAAGAGTTGAAGATTATGGTCTTGCAGGGAGTAAAGAGGGGGCTTGTGTTGTTACCTGGGATTCCTCTTTCTCTGGCAGCCAAAACTAAAATGTTGAGTAAATATCATAGAAACAGCCATACGAGATCAACCAAAGCTCCATGTAGTGCATATCCTGTTTGTAACAGTGGCCAGTGACAGATGCTTCAGAAAAGAATGTCTGAGATGTCAAGAACATGGGAGATTTCTGTCATATATTCTTAGTTTCCAGCACTCTATGACATGGTGCTTCCTTGGTTAAAATTCTCTCTTTGTGTTGAACTGTTCTGGATGGATTTTTTTTCCCTAATTTGTTTAATAACTTATTGAATCCAACATCTGGCTTTCTTCATGTTCTGTTGCAGATTTACTGCTATGTTGCACTATATAGAAGCTGAGTAAGGATTCCAATGATAGGAAGAACACCTAGTGAAGATTTTATTGTTTCTTTAGCCTTTCCAACACCAACCCTGTATTAATAATGTGGAGTTAGGGTCTGTAGGAAATTTTTGAGAATTTGCTCCCAGATTGTCTTTATACTTGCTTCTTGGATTCAGTGGTTGTGTATTAGGCCAGCTCTTCTCTGGAGGTTTCCTCACTCTAATTTCTCATCTGTTCTTTTACAGTTACATAGACCTGACTATTTTATTTGTGAGCAATCTTTAAAATACTGTGTTTTTGAAATATATAAATTTCAATTTCTGAACGCCCTTTTTGACAAGATTGCAGTGTGAAAAATAATAATAGGATGTAATGAAATTTTGCATTAGAAGCTAGATTGCTTTTACTTGACAAGCAAGTAGAAAAAAATATCTGTCATCCAGAGTGGATATGAAACTTGTATCTTGGTCACTTGTAGTCAGTAAAGAATGTGTAGCAATTCTGGAAATATTAGAGGCATCTGTTTCTATAATGCCTGAATTCTGGATTTACTTATGGTGTTTTGTATTTCTGTTTTTTAAACTGAAATTTCATTATAAATAATGATTCGTTTCCCTCCTAAATAGGTATCTTAATGTGCCTGTAAACAGTTCCTTTTTTGCTAGAAAAGTGAGTGAAGTAAGCTAACACAGACAGTAGTTTAAATCACAGAATCAGAGAGCAGCTGAGGTTGCAGGGATCTCTGGAGATGATCTAGTCCATTCCCCTCCTCAAAGCACAGTCAACTACAGCAGGTTACACATGAGCATGCCCAGTCCTCTCCTGAATGTCTCCAAGGATGGACACTCCACAACCTGCCTGGGCACCCTGTGCCAGTGTTCAACACTCTCACGCTTAGATAAGGTTTTACCTACGTTTAAATGGATTTTTCTGTATTTCAGTTTACACCCGTCATCTCTTGTGCTTTCACAGGGAACTGCTGAGCAGAATCTGTTTCTGTCTTCTTTACCTCCTCCCAGACCCTCAGGTATTCATACACATGCATAAGATTTCCCCTGAGCCTTCCCAGGGACCTGTGGTTGGCCTCTATCTCCCTGGATCATCCTCCTTGACTTTCCTGAAGACAGGATTGACATTTGCATTCTTCCAGCCCTCTCTAGCCTTGCCCAAACACCATGACCTTTTAAAGATGATCACGAGCCTCCTCACAATGACAGCAAACAGCTCCCTCAGCATTTGTGAGTGCATCCCATCAAGTCCCATGGACTTCTGTATGTCCAGTTTGTTTAAATGTTCCCTAACTGATCCTGTTCCACCAAGGGTAAACCTGCCTTGCTTCAGGCTTAGTCACTGGCCTCAGGGCCTGTCAAGGGTGGTCAAGGCAAAGGTGGTATTGAATATCTCAGTCTTTACTATCTCCTTTGTTACCGGATTCCCTGCCCCATTCAGCTGAGGGCCTATGCATGTTGTTTTTTTCCCTAAATATTTTTCTAGTGCCTTGGGATGAGGGCTGGTGTCCACCTGTCTATTTTTGTTTGCTGTTTTTCTCCACACATGGCGATGCTAGTAACTAAACTTACAGGAGCGTCATAAATAAATTTCTGTTAGAGACAAAATGTGAATTCTCTGTTTTCTATCCTTGTTTCATGAAAACCTACCATGATAAAAGCTGCTCTTCTTGAAAAGTTACTTTTCTTCCTAGACCTGCTAGTTGAACTGGTGTTGTTCTTCTACCTTGCACAACTCTGGCATTGGGGTGAGTGTTTTCTGGGTGATGTTCAGGAAAGTCTGACATCCTACACTAGGAGGTACTTGCTTAGGTTAGGAGGGCATAGTCAAACAATTTTACTCTGTTAGCCCGGTCTTCTCTGTGTTGAAGGAGATCTCTGGGTAGTACGTATTTTTATTCAGTATTCGATGTTGTGATATGGTGTTAGAATATCACTGCTGCCAACTCCACCAAATAGTAAATTTGACTCCTGCCACAGGAGCTTTCATAAAAAAATCGTAAAAATATGTAAAGATTGTATTTCCACAGATGTAAGGGAACATGACATTTCTCTACTTGGTACCTTGTAACTTAAGAGAACAAACACAGAGATAGCTGTGAGACCATGAGTCCGGAATTTCTGTTTTCACTGATGTTTTCACACAACTCTGTTATTAACTACAGCCTTCTACCCCAAACTTAGAGGATGTAACAGTGATTATTTCACTTCCAGCTTTTTGGGTCTGGCGGCATCCTGTGCAGGTGATATAAAACATTGGTATGAATTTTTGGACTAAATCGTGCTCTGAGATTCAAGAAACAAAATCAAGAGTCCTCATTCTGTGGATATTGGTGGATTTGAAGAACATAGATTCAGATCTTAGTGATGTATGTTAGGTGGAGTAAAATGCAGATTGTCTAAGACAAAGGAGGGACAGTTAATATTTGCAGTGTTCCACTATGTTTGGTCTTCTCTTTATTTATTTATTAAAAAATTGACTGTAACCTATTCTTGATAAACAGAATGGGATATCCTGAAAGACAGAACATTTACCTGTGATCCTGGTGATGTCCTTAAGAATCTAGATAGGACCTATACCATTTGGGTAACTGGCCTGGTGTCTAGATAGTCAACTGAAGTCCTCACAAGAGCTCTTTATGATATATCTAGAAGATGGCAGGAACAACTTGCATAGACTCACTGGCCAATTATATACACAAAAGTTTTCTAAGTAGTATCATCATAAAAATTGCACTCAGGTGGTATCTTGAGAATGTTATATTTTTACCATGAGATGACAAGAAATTACCAATTTAGCAACAATCTGTGTATGCATATGTGTCTGTAAAATGAGAATTTTATTGCCTTTTTGGAGCTGTCCTTTATAATAGAGCAATTGCAGTTGACAATTCCTAAGTTCACTCAAGGATTTACCACCCTACTGAAGGAAGAACCATTACTATCACTATTATTTTGAATAAAACAAAGCTGAGAGTAGGTGTTTCAGAAGTGCCTAGAGGATGGATATAGGCATCCATCTCTCATTTGGGGGGGTTGGTGCACAACTTCAAGGTGCTTATAAGAATGCAGCTTTCAGGATATGTCCCTGAGGCACAGTGCAGTGCTACGCAGAGATGCACTCAAGAGGCTCTGAACAAGCTTGTTCAAGTACTAAAAGCAATAGTGCTGTGTTAGCACAGAGATCTGCCTGGGGAAATTAACCCTGCAGAGGAAGTAGGTAAAATAAGTGTGGTAGAGAGCTATACTTACACTGCAGAGCAGGGTTAGTGGAAAAGAGCAGGTTATTTGGTCATTTTTGTGACATTACATTAATGTATATAGAGTTATGCAGTAATAGAAAAGGAAAATCATATTTCTAGGAATTGCATGAAGGAAAGTCACAGGTAGTATCTGTTCAAGGACCACAGGTCACCCATCTTTCTTCTAGACCCACCAGGCATGTTTTCACTTATGAAGGGTAAAGCAATTTTAGCATGGCACCATGCTGTGTGTGAGAATCAAGTCATATGACATTATTGGCAGAGTTTTGCTGGACCTCTTCTATCCTTTTCTTCTTATCTTCTTTTCCCCACTGTGGTTTTAATGAGACCCGGACATACCTTAACTGCTTACTTTAGGACATATTTGCTCTGTATGCAAGCAGAGTGACTCACAGTTGATAACCGGTGGCTTAACACCTACCGTATCTCTTCAGCTCTGCTGTCAGATAAGAGTGAAATAGCAACGGAAGTAGTTTTGAGTCTGTATATGCTAGCGACCAAACCATGTTCACACAAAAACGGTGATGTGTGATTGAAGTAATTGACAATTTTTGGTCTTTTTGTCTGTTCCTTGCAGAGATGGAAATAGAATTGCACAGTCCAGATGTTGATATACAGGAAGCAGCAGCAGCAGCAAAAAAAACAGTGGTGTTTGAAATCAGTGGCACTCTGCTTGCAATTAAGTGCTGCCTTGAAGTAGAGCCTCAGAGTTGTGTTTCATGGCTTTCACAGCAGCTCCGCTGCCCTGTGTTCTGCTCAAAGTGCCAGGGATTCTCTGGCAGGAAGGGCTGGGGCTGGGGGTGGCTGGACAGGACAAGACAGGCTGCTGTCGGTGGACACAGCTGCCCTGGGAAGCCAGGGGCATCTGTTTGTGGAGGGTCTGAAAGCTGTGGGGAGAAGGCAGAAGGGAAAAGCTCTGATAGGAAACAGGGAGCAGCAGAATGAAATAAAAAATCTGATTCATTACTGCAATATTTGAATGAATTATTTGATATTGCGAGTCACTGTCTGCATGTTACTGAAGTACTAAGTCTAGACAGAATGGTCAAAACCAGAACAAGAAATGGAACAGAGTTGTATAATCTGCCTTTCAGTGAGTAGGAAACCTGAAAAAGGATAATGGTCACCAAAAAAAATCCTGAATTTTTTTCCTAGGGTTTACAAATAGAATAAGGTGTATTTGAATTAGTAAGTCTTTAAAAATAAATTACTGCTGCATTGAGCTGATGCCATTATAGTGACAGATGACCTGGATTGTTTTGCTGGGAAGGAAGAACCCTTCCCTTGAGAAAAAGTCACAGCTGCTTATCTTGGCTGTGCAAAACCAACACCTAAAATATTTATTTATTTATGCATTTTACATGGAGAGTTCAGAGGGGAAACAGAATTTCTTTTGTTTACAATAACAGTGAGATAATTCAGATTTGATTTTGCTTTGAGGACATGTTATGGATATAAAAAATACCTGTGGTGAGTTTGCACTGATCATTGACAGGCCTCTTCCTAACAAAAGGTGTAGTGGCATGCAGATGGTAACTTTCTGCAAATCACTAATATTATATCAAAACAGAAATAACAAAGCGATTATAATTTCTGAGCTTTGCTTCAAAGGGCTTGGTCGTTTCTCCTAACCTAACTAATGGAAAATCAGTCATGTCTGGCTAATTTGTCTAGTGGCTAATTTTAAATTCTTTGTTCTTGTGCTTTAATTAATGACATTCAGAAAGACTGGTGTGAAAAAGTGTCATTGGATGAGGGGCAATGGGCACAGACTGAAGCACCCGAGGTTCCATCTGAATATGAGGAAAAACTTCTTTACTTTGAGGGTGATGGAGCACTGGAACAGGCTGCCCAGAAAGGTTGTGTAGTCTCCTTGTCTGAAGACATTCAAAACCTGCCTGGACACATTCGTGTGCGATCTGCTTTGGTGAACCTGCCTTAGAACTAGATGATCTCCAAAGGTCCCTTCCAACCCTAAACATTCTGTGATTCTGTGATTTGTTTTGAGATCATGGGAAGCAGACAGGGAGAGAGCCTACATCTCCCTGTTCTTGGTCATTTCTCCATGGGCAAGGCTGCCTTCCATGGATGCTAAAAGGTGTTTTCCTTCTTACACAGCAGACAGCAGTTGAGGAAATCACTAGAGAAGTGGGATTTACAATTTCCCCCCCTTCAATTTAAATTTAGATACATAACATTGTCTCTTTTGAGATATTACTTGAAACTTTTTTGCTACTAAAAGTGGCATATAGGCTTACATATAGGCTTGAGAAATTTTATTTTAAATTGTGAAAATCTGTAATCTTAAACACAGAACAGTGTATCTCTAAATTGCTAAGTCCTATCACTTTAATGTCACTTTTTGATGACATGTAATCAAGCATGTATTAATCAAAGCAGAACTGAAACGTCAGCAACTTAAAACAAAGGCAAAATATTTTTGACTGCGCACATGCGGTGATGCCATGTGAATACAACAGTTTGCTGAAAGCATGCAAGTTGTCATGTTGGCATGGTTTTAAACAAGCAAGGCTGAATGAGGCACAATATGGCATTTTGGAGTTCATGTTGGGAGTAAACATGCCACAACAATCAACTGTCTTGTCAAAGAGCTACAAAAATAATTTATTTCCCCTCTTAGGGAAAGACTAGAGTATTAGCTGTCTGGGAGAAAATTAATATGGAGATATGAGAGGGGAGAATGCTTGGGTCATATGGAAAATAAACATCAAAAAGAGCTGTAGTTTGTTGAATCTATTTTTTTTTGAGCCCCAAAGTGAAAAGCTTACCATAATTTCCATTTACAAGTATATCTCACCAGCAGGATGTATAGATAAAACTGCTCTTTGAATATAAAACACATTCTTGACTGTTTGGCAAATTCTTCCAGTATTTTCTTTGATCTCTGATTTATTCTAAAGCTAGTAAATATATGTAAGTGTATATCAAATATTGCTATATATAGCAGCAGATTTTTTTTAATGGTAGTTTTCTGTGCAGTTGTTGAAAGATGTTTAAAATAGGAAGTTATATTTCTATATATTTTGCATTTGCATAATAAGAAATACAGTGATTTTAGTTTCTTCCTTGAGTTATCATCTGAAACCAGCAACAAGAACTACTTAGGGGAACTTTCCCATCAGAAATGTTTGAGCAGGAAGCAGAATGCTGTCAGGAAAGGACATTTCTGTAAATCAGAGTGGCTCTTGCAGACAGGACGTTAAGAAGACTGCCCTCTTTGGCCAGTGACAGAAGCTGAGGGTCTGAATCCTTCCTGTAGCGCTCCACCATCATGCCATTTTGTTCAAGGTTTTATTGTGAATCATAAAAATGCTTCTGTTTAATAAAAAAGCCAGCTCCTGAATTTGAGGAATTAAAGATAATCTGAAAATAAATCTGTAAACCCCATTAAAAGAAGTTTTTTGCAAAATTTTACCTCATGACAGTAAAGACTATGATTTGGGCATTGACATAGAGACTTCTTTTTTTACAAAGCTTTTGGGGGTCACTGAGCTAATAGGCCACCTAATTTAAGGACTGACTTTGTGATGACATTGGACTGTAAATATATACCATGTTCATAAGCAGACTTGTGAGGATGCTATGTTTGGTTAGAAGATTTTGCCACTTTTTTGACTTAACTGTACCATTGTGCTTTGTCCAGACAAACCTGATGGCGGTCTGCTTTCCTCCTTATGCTGAGCACATGCCGTGTGCCTATCTGATCATTCCTTAGCAACTTCTAAGCCTTTTGCTCAGTTTCAACTGAATTTGAAGGAAGGTCAAGTGAAGCTGATGGTTTGTGTGAGTTTCCCAGAAAGGCACCCAAAGAGAAGAGGGAGAGAATAGGTAAAAGCCTACCCAGATAAAAGTTCTTGATAAAGTAAGGTCATGAATTCCCTGCATCTGGGATATTAGGGTACCTGTGTGCAGTATTATCTTCCAAATTTAATTCCAGCTTTTCTTGGAGCTACTTGTTTTCTGCAATGTTTCACTGTTGCTTTTCTATTAAACTCTGTTTGTCAGCAGCTTTTCCCACTGAAAAACTGCATCTCAGAATTGCCTTCTAAAATATCCATTCTTCTCCTTAATTGCTGACGAAGTCCTTGGTAAAATTCAGGCTATAATAGGAGATATTCTAACCTTGTTTCTGAGATTTCAAGAGAGCTTTTTTGGGTAATTTATTCTCTTTTTTTGGGGGGAGAGTGGCGGTGTGTCTTTTCTAGGAAATATTACCAAGGGACAATGTAGAGTATGTATGTGGTACTGTTTGGGTTGGGGAAGGGAGATGCATATTAATGTGATGACGTGCAGGATGAAAGATGGTGAGGTATTTAAACTGGTTCTGGCTTTAGACCCAAGTGAAAAATTAATGGGCAGTAATGTAGTTGACTTTGTTTGATGAAGTGCTCGGTGAATATTATTGATCTTGAAATATTCTTGATAGAGTTGTTGAGAGGAAAGAAAAAACATTACAGCACCTTGTAACTTGGTAGCATTAAGCATTCATTTAATCAGCATGTTAATCATTAGCTTTTGGTTTTGGTTTTTAAGTTTTGGTGTGAGGGAAAAGGCTTTTTGCAAAAGAATGTTTAAGAATGTGAGGTAGCCAAATCAGAAAGACTTGATTACTGACCAGCTTTTATTTCAAAAACTATGTGGTATATTGCAAAAGGCTGAGACTATGAAGCTTTGCCTGACTTTCCTAAATTTAGATCTAAGTACTGTATTTCATTGCAATGTGTGCAACTTTCTGTTGCCTTCTCGTCAGCGGGATCCATCTACACACTAAGGTCATTATGGGTGGCTGTTATGGCCAGTAAGTGCCAGATAAGTGAATAAAGAGACCTAACAAGGATAGGTGCATTTAGAATATCAGTGGATGAGTAAATAGTTGAATAAACTTTTTATGAAGAAGTTTGTGGTAAACACAAAGTACATAGTACAAGGAAATATTTTTTTTTTTTTAGCTATTTATACAGCACTCTTCTAGGTATATTAGTGGTAATCATCCTAACTGAATAGCATTTTGCAGGGAAGGGTATGATGGTGTGGGGGATGTTCGTTTGCCCTTTGACATATTATTCTTGTGTGCGTGTAATGTGATTTTTTTGTGAGTGAGAAACAAGTTGTGATTGAAATCTGTGATAAAATATCTGGTGGATTCTTAAGGGAAAGGCATTTTAACTGCAGAATGAGGGGAAAAAGCTTTGAAAAAGTGGCACATGTCTAAATGTGGGATGTTGTCTTGTTGGGTAAAATGTTGAATCATACAAGCTGTTGGGTTTTCTTGATAGTTCGAAGCTTCAGCTATTGCACAATGTGTAATTCATATTTAGGGAGGATTACTAAATTATTTTTCTGTTCTTTGTTATGTTTTGTAGGAGACTTAGTGTTGGTGAGGTTGGTAGACATCTCTCAACTACAGTACCCTATATTATCTTTCCAATATTGAATTACTGGGCAACATATGCTGTATTATGTTCTCTGGGTTTACTTTGCAACCAAAATAATATTGTGCAGCAGCATTCCTTGATAAAAAAGCAAGGATAAGTGATAAGATCCAATGATTATTGCTTAGGAAGGAGTGTCAGGACTGATTAGTATCTCATTCAGGTTCAGTAGCTGATGGACTTCCCAGGGCCGCTTGTGCTGGATTGCTTCGACTTGAGTTTCTTCTCTTGTGAGAGGGGAAGCTCAGTAATAGTTGGTTGCAGCAAGTACCTCGCTTGGTTTTTCTCCTTGATGTAGAAACCTGAGCAGAGACTCTCAGTTTTTTATTACCTTGCCAATGTTTATATTATTTACATACAAACTTCAAATTATTTACACTAAAAAATATGAATCGAAAGTCAGTGCCTTTCCCCAGTTACCTAATAGTTGATTCTAGGAATGTGTGCTTGATTTAGTGCCTTTTTGGGCATTTTTGATTATTTTTGTATCTTTGTTGTGCCAAGTTTATAGAATTCACTAGCACTGTATATAATCAAGATCAGTCAACTTTAAAATATCACCTGTCATGATGACAGTAATATTTCCACTTCGTGCAATAGCTCTGCACCTAGACTGTCAACAGATACAAAAAATATATTTTTTGGTTACCTTTTGGAGCAATGCTCCAAAGTTCACTGTCACACTTGAACAAAAATTCCCGAGTGAAGACATAAATATTTTTTAGCTTTTACTAAATTTTTCATGTGAAATATAAATATAATTAGTGCCTAGATATACAGGACTGTAAAGCAGGCTGAGGTTGGGAGAACTCCTCCATCTTTCTGCACTTTAATAATCTATCTGCATGTGGAAATGCTGAAAATGCTAAAGGATGTTTGGGTCTGCTCTTTCTCAGCTGCATTTTTATGTGTCTCCAATGCAGTAGTGAAAACCTGGGTGAGAGTAGTTTCGGGTTTCCTTTAGCAGTACAGTTACTTACACTGCACTTAACGCTTATGAAGATTATCTCATTCAATAAACATCCATTTCTGTCCACGACATAATGATTTTCCTAGTACTCATAGTATCTCAGAGCATCTTCAATGCTCTTAATGCCAGACTTCAAAGAAGTACATGGAGAGAGGTTGGGTAGGATAAACAATGCCTTGATGACAGCGGAAGAGGAAACTGAATGGTCCTTGCAGTCCATTGATGTTTGGAGGCAGCCTTGGTGGTTACTTAAATGAGATTGCTGATTTAAATTCCACCCTCACTGACAAATTGATTGCAATCAGTTAGTTCCTTTTTGGAGGAAAGCCTGATTTATGTCACCTTACAACTAACCTACTCATTACTGTTTTAGTCCACTGGTACAACTGATTGTACCATTATTGGTGTTCAAGTTACTGTTCAGGAAATACATGTGGGCCTTGAAAACTCTTGCAAGAAGGGTACATAGCCCACGTTACCAGAAAATTATTCAGCTCTTCAGCTGAACCTTGGTGCAGTGTCAGATTTTGGATAGAGATCACAAAGAAAGAAACAAAACATAAAAAAATAGAATAACATATAACTGTGTCCTTTAGAGATCAGGAACTTCACTAAGCAAAGAAAATTCTAGGTCAACTTTAATTTTCTCAGCACTTGTTGCACCTTTGCCAAATTTGACAGTGACACTGGTAAGGAGTTTAAGAAATCCACAAGTGTTTTTGGTTGGAGCATAGCTACATTCTTGAGGCTGTATTGCAGAGCAAGTAGGGAACCATCTCCAAACTCCCAAATTGGTGGCATTTTAGTAACACAGACAGACCTGTACATTTTTACTGAGGTGTTTGTGTAATTTGTTCCAGTTTCTTCATTTTAGCTAATGCCCAATGGGAATTTTTACTGTGTTTCACATAGCAGGAGGCAACAGGCTGGGTGGAACACTGTATTTTTGAGTGAGGCCTGCTGATCATCCCTTGAGTGGATCGGTTTATCACAGGTCCCATCAGCAAAACCCGTTAAGCCTTCACTGAAGAAAGTGTAAGCAAAGCATGTACTTTTGGGTGGTCCTTATTCAAACATACAGGTATTGGTGATTGTTTTAGATATCAGCATTGGGCACCTGTTGGCAAAATGTTACTTTATATAGCTGTTGGCTGTATGCTATGGCAATGTAAATTGTTGTTTTTTTTCATTGACCTTAAAAACTGTTAGTGATTTATTCCATATAATGATGTCGGGGCAGCTAACTAAGAACCCATTATGTGATACCTTCTCTGGGAAGGAGAGAGAGCCCATGCTTGGCAACAGACTGACAGTTACTATTTACTGCAGTGGCTGAACATTGTTGTATTTCTGATTGGATTCACACCTTTTAAAGAGAAAAATCAGTTATCAGCAAAGTAATAGTCTAAAAGTAAAAAAAAAAACACCAAACCAAACAAAACCCCCACCTCTGTATATTAATTTGCTGTCTTTCTGTGTATCTGCTGTCCAGTGAATTATTAGTCGATAACAATGTTCTGTATTCTGACTCCCATTATGTGATTGTCTGAAGATCAGCTTTTAACAGTGTTTTCTTATTACAGTTCTCTCTCATTTTTTTCTTTTTGTGCTCAGCCAACAGTCATGTGCTGCCAATGACACACTTTCTTCTAGCTACAGCTTCAGCACTGGTGTTTATTAGAGATGATGATAGTACCCTCCTCTGTGTTTCCTTCCCCGAAAATCTTTCTGATTGCAGTCGTGAGGGAGTAATTTTCCCTGCTATGCAGCTGCCGTAGTTGTGATTTCTAACCTAATCAATATCTCCAGAGATTTTTAAAGTTTAGCAGGCTCTGGATGGTAGGCCTACAGAATGCTGAGTCATTTTCCCTGAACCATAATAAAGTGTCGCTTTTTGTTGCTTCTGCCTTTTTTTTTTCCCTCAATAATTTGCTCTTTTCTTTTTTGCTTTGTCACTTCATATTTACGAAACTACATGTATGTGTATCTGTGTGTATATATTTTATTTCATTGGGTTGTCTGCCTCTGCCTCCTTTATTTTCTTTCCCATTTTATTTTTCTTTTTCGTTATAGAGTTCGACAGTGGCACTGTTTGTGTGCTGCTGGTAATGTTGTCTTTCCCTTTTGTTGGCTTTTGTGAGTTTGCTGTCACCCACTAGCAGAAGTCGGGCTCTTTACTCAGAGCTGTGAACTGAGCTTAAAAATAAAAAACCAAAACTCCCGAACAATTAAAAATGGTAGTAAAGCCTTTACAGAGCAGTCAATGGTCACCTTGCTCAGGGTATGTGTCACTAAAAAACTCAGATAGAGCTGGTTTGCAATTCCAAGCGGGATTCTTCTGAGAATCTTTCAATAAAATGCATCTTATGTTTATGTTATCTTCTAAGTAGGAAGTTCTTTAGATCTGATTTAGTGCACTTGAATTGTAAAGGACACTCTGCATTCCTGAGGCTCAGTTGAGAAGGCATCAGTGGGGAACCCTCCAATTGCACATGAACGTCTTGGGTCTGGTTTTGTTTGTTTTAAATATATTTTAGCTAAATCAAAGACAAAATGTAACACTTGGGCACCATGTGGTTTCATGATGTTTATGAGAAGTATTATGAGGGATATGAGATTCATAAATCAGGGAGTGGCTCCCATTGATCTGTAAGTGTGTTCTCTTTCCCAGTGACAGAGACGAATAGCCATGATCAGCTTTCTAGACATTTCAGGGCAGCTCATATGATAGAAAGCACAAGAGACTTACTTGCAATTTGCTTGCATTTCATGTTACGTGTTTCTAAAAGACCATCCTGTTCTCTTTTCTTCTGGACAGAGACAGCAATGTGGAGCTTCTGTTCTAGCTTTGTTGACCCATTTTCCATCTATTTCTATCAATATGTCATTTAATAGCATGTTAGCACAAAAGAAAATAGTTTATGCCCTATTCTTCAGCTGCTCTCCTCCGCTTCCTTCAGTTATGAAACACTATTGTTTTGAGACCCTCCTTTTCCTCAGCCTCTCCCTTTTATTCTTTTCCTGAGATACAACTGCATACTTTATCATAGCACTGACCTTTTTCTCCCTCCGTATTTCCTTGCATGCTCTCAATTCAGATGGTTCGGCCTCTCAGTGAAAGGTTAGTTTTCTAATCTATGTGAAATCTGTTTTTTAAAAACAGACAAAGGTCAAATTGAACTGATCAACTTAAATGAAGGAAATGGAAAACACAAAACTGCTTTAACTCAAAACTTGTAGCTAAGGCTAATATAGATTAGGTCACATTTGACAAGAGTGTGCATCTCTGAATTGCATCCATTAACTGGGTCCATGCTCTCATACTCACTGGAAAAATAAATAGAAAGTAAGCAGTGGAACTTGAAGTTACAACATTGACCAAAAACCAGGAGATAATTTTGCATTTTCTGTTCTGGCTGCATATACAGGTTTTACATTTGAAAGTGGTGCTTTGTTTTAATTTCTGCTACATCACTTTTTTTTCTGTCTCAGCAGAGGTCAATAAATAAAGTTATGAAAATTTTCTCTTTTAATTATAAGAGGTCTGTGGTCCATATTCAAAGCAGGGTATAGCTGAAGAAGTCTTTCAGTTAAGTAGCTAGATATTTTGACTCCTCACCATCTTGGTCTTTGAATTATTGCTTATTTCTAATATTTTGCCCTTTGCTGGCACCTTGGGTGTGTGTCCTGAGGAATAAATAAGGTGCTATACAGATATGTAATGGTTTAGTCTGTCAGACTTTGGCACCACAAGGTCTTTCCTCTGGCAGTAGTCTACAAAGGGGACTGCAGTGAGAAGTCTTAACAGGCCTTCCCTTCCTTAAGCCAAGTTCAGTTGTTAGTGGGATGCAAAGCCACAGGAAGCCACACTGTGTTCCCATTGCAGTGTTTCTTGGAGTTACTTGGGACTGTGCTGCTGTCATATACAGCAGAGAGTCCACTTTCATCTGCTGACCCAGTTGTTCACTTTCTTTCTGTTCCAGTGACAGTCCCTGCTCCTTTTGTGCATCAGGACCATCTTAGCCTGGGTTGCCTTTGCTTCCTTCAAGGGCAGTTGCAGCCTGAGCACCTTTGGACTGGTGGGGATCTCAGTGGAGTGTGTTGTAGTAGATGTGCATGCATGTGTACAACACAGCAATGGTGTAAGAAAGGAATGTGCTACAAACAAGGACAGGGTAGGTTATTCAGTATGGGGGTAATCATGACATGTGGGAATATTTGCTGTAGCCTGGGAAAACAGGAAAAAAATGGTCATTGCTTTGTAAAGGACCTTGCAATTTTGTTTTTTTTTTCCTATATGCCCTGTTCTGCACTCAGTCCAATTTTTTACCAGCCCATTTCTGTGCACTGACAAGATACTTGCTGAGGGCTAGAGAGCTGCCACATGAACACACTACTGTTCTGTAGCACATTTACTGAACTTGTTTTTCATTGCAAAAAGTCTGTTTTGTTCAACTTTTTGTTCAACTTCACTCTATTGGGGAGGGTTGAAGCACATGCTTACACATGTGCTTCATGTGTTAATATAAATACATACATGGATAAATTCTCATGTCACAAGTGAAGTCACGAGACAGCTGAGATTTTGGCACCTCCTAACTTCTGCACCCTGTTCTTTGTGCTCAGTCTCGTTGTTGCATGTCCATCTTTGATGAAACTCAGGGAAAACCCAGCTGTGGGCTACTGCACTGACATAGTACATTTCCTATTCTGATATATATTTTCCTTTCCAGTGTGCTGGAGTACAGTGCAAGCAGGTGCACTTCCTTCACTTAGTTCAAAAAGGAAGTAAGACTCAGATTTTACCAAGGGTGTAAAGTTCTGCTGGGTATGGACCCCACTATCCACAACATAAGAGCCACCCCAGTTCAAAGATAACTGTACAGAGCCTTACAAATGTGAATAGAAGCTATCGCAGGATTATATGATAATTCAGACTGATGGGACCTCAGGAGGTCCTGCTCAGAGTGAGCTGTAACCAGTCAAGTCTTGAAAACATCTCAGGATGTGTAACCCCTTTGGGTAGTCTCTTCCACTGCTTGACTGTCGTGGTGGAAGCGTTTCTTCTTATATCCTGTCTGAACCTCTGTTATTTCAACTTATGCCCATTGTGTTCCCCAAGGCACCACTGTGAAGAGCCTGTCTCCCTCTTCTTGATACTCCTTGCAGGAGTTCTCCAACTCCTTGCAAGTGTTGGAAGGCTGCTGTTAGGTCCCTTCAGAACCATCTCTTTCTCAGGCCGAACAAGCTCTGTTGCCTTAGCCTGTTCTCACAGAGCACATGCTACAGCCACCTGACCATCTTGGTAGCCCTTGTTGATCTCACTCCAGTTTATTGATCTTTCTGGTATTGGAAGCTCATGGCTGGATGCAGTATTGTAGATGTGGTCTAGTGAGTGCCAGGCAGAGGCGGGTAATTGCATCCCTCAGTCTGCTAGCTGTGTTCCCCTTAATACAGCCCCAGGTGCACTCCTGTGTAAAGAGAAGCCATGTTGCCCCATGCAGGGTGTAAGCAGAGGGCTAAGGCTATCTGACAAAACAAGGGTGTTTTAAACTGCAGCTTCCATTGTTGTGCAAGTAGTGGGAGGCAGATGGTTGAGCCTTCTTCTCTAGTAGCGATCAGTATGCCGCCGTGGTATGTCTCTTTCTGCTTCCATCTGTTGTCAGGCTGGTGGTGGAGTAACCTATGGTGGGACATATGCAAGGCTATCGTTGTATGCAGCACCGCACAGAGAGAATTGTACATATGCTTAGCTGTACTGCTGGCCCTTTTTTTGCAAGAATTGTTGTTGGAAACAGAACCCCTTTCTGGCATGTCAGAGTCCTTGTTCATTTGTTGCTGTCTTCTCAACGCTTTCAGCCAAGAAGCAATAAGCAGAATTTTAAGGGCAGAGTTTTTGGCCAATAACAGAAGAAAGGGACAAGAAGTGAAAGGCACTGAAAGAGTTTGAGTTGTTTTTCCCTGGTCAGCTTCGATGCTGGCCACTGTGAAGATTTCACCTTCATCTCTTTACTGGTTTTACTTTGATTATGAGTATTTGCAGCTGTGTTTTCCTCATTTACCTTAGTTGGCAATTGCTGGCTTTGAGGAGAAAAAGAACTACATGATTTGTTTATGAGAGTTCTCAATAGTGTGAAATTTACCATCAAGGCATAGTACTGACAAGAAACTAGCAACCATAACAAAATTTGCCCGTTAAAATGTTAAATATATGTGTCTTTTTCTTTCTCACTTAGACCACTAATAGAGTTTTGAACCAATATTCAATTTTTATCCTGGCATCAGAGAACAAACATGACAGCATCTCAGAAAGTCCAGGAGTTGTGAATAGGAGGGTAGGTACCTACACCTGTCTCTGAAAAGCACATCATTATTATTGTAATCTCTGCCATTTTGTCTATTGTTTATATGAGTAAATTGTATAGTCTGTCAGCTCTTAAGTATATTATTATTATCATGCACATGAAATCAAACCATAAACGTTTGTACAGGCAGATGGAAACGGAGTCATTCTGTCCATCAAATTGAGTTCTGGATTATTGGGGGTTTTCGATAAGTTCCAGTGGACAATGAAATGGGAATTACACAGAAGGGAATTATTGATTTATTCTTAACTTTAGGCTAAGAAGAAAGAGGAATTTGTCTACCATTCCCATAAGAGTATGCCACTCAATGAGGTTTAGAAAATAAAAACATTCCCTTCTGTGGTTCTTGGAAAAGTTAGCCACTAAAAAAAGCGGGGGGAGGTAGGGCATTATTTGGAAATCTTGATGTAAAGCATTTCAGTGTTAATGGATGAGTTGAGATTTCAGTGAGATGGAATGAGAACTGCCTGGATGGCAGAGCTCAGAGGGCTGTGATCAATAGAGCAGAGTCTGGTTGGAGGTCTGTAGTTAGTGGGGTTCCCCAGGGGTCAGTACTGGGCCAGTCCTGTTCAACCTGTTCATCAGTGACCTGGATGAAGAGGCTGAGTGCACCCCCAGCAAGTTTGCAGTTGATACCAAACTGGGAGGAAGGGCTGATACACCAGAAGGCTGTGCTGCCATTCAGCAAGGTCTGAACAGGCTGGAGGGCTGGGCGGAGAAGAACCTGATGAAATTCAACAAAGGCAAGTGGAGGGTCCTGCACCTCATGCACCAGTAGAGGTTAGGGGCTGACCTGCTGGAAAGCAGCACTGCAGGGAAGGACTTGGGAGTCCTGGTGGACAACAGGTTGGCCATGAGCCAGCAATGCACCCTTGTGGCCAAGAAGGCCAATGGTATTCTGGGGTGCATTAAGAAGGGTGTGACCAGCAAGTCCAGGGACATTGTCCTCACCCTCTACTCTGCCCTGGTGAGGCTGCATCTGGAGTACTGAGTCCAGTTCCTGGGCTTCCCAGTTTCAGAAGGACAAGGAACTACTGGAGGGAGTCCAGTGGTGGGCTATGAAGATGATTATGGGTCTAGAGCATCCTTCTGTGAAGAAAGGCTGAGAGAGCTGGGTCTGTTCAGCCTGGAGAAGAGAAGGCTGAGAGGGGATCTTATAAATGCTTATAAATATCTCAAGGGTGGATGTCAAGAGGAGGAGATCAGACTCTTCTCAGTGGTGCCCAATGATAGGATGAGGGGAAACAGGTACAGACTAAAACATAGGAGGTTCCATTTGAATGTGAGGAGAAACTTCTTTACATTGAGGGTGACAGAACACCAGAACAAGCTGCCAGAGAGATTGTGGAGTCTATTTCTGTGGAGACATTCAAAACCCACCTGGATGCATTTCTGTGCAATCTGATCTGGTGACCCTACTTTAGCAGGTGGTTTGGACTAGATGGATCACCCCGGCAACTGCAGGCCTGTCAGCCTCACTTTGGTGCCTGGCAAAATTATGGAGAAGATTATTCTGGGAGTTATTGAAAAACAGCTGAATAACAATGCAGTCATTGGTCCCAGCCAGCACAGGTTCATGAGGGGGAAGTCGTGCTTGACCAACTTAATTTCTTTCTATGACAAGGTTACCCAACTGGTTGACCAACTTGGTCTATCATGTGCAGAGGTTTAACCTTTGCTTTTCTTGGCCATGGCTCTGCTTCACAGATGCCTCAGCTTTCTCAAGTGCGGTCTTCCTCACCTTGAGTTCAGTAGAAGTGATGATGCTAAATGCTTTTCCAATCTTTGTCCATGGATTTTGATGAAAATGAAAACAGAGATCCATCAGCCAAAGGCTTATGTGTGCTAGTGCAGGAGGACAGACAGAGGAAGGACACATGGCACAACTGAGCTCTTCTGCAGACTTGAGCGATGTGTTTTAAGTTTTAAATGTATTCTCAGTTTTTGTGGTTTTAAGAGATGCTTGGAGCACTTAGAAATGCTCTAGTTTGAATATTGAAGCTATTTTTATTTGGTGCATTTGTTCTTGTGCTAAAACCTGTTTGTGGAAGGAGCTCTATGCTCCGGTCTGGTAGTAGACTTCTTTCATTGTAAACATTCACATGAGGTCCCCAGCAGTATTATTCTCAGTACAAGTAATGAAATAGAATTATATATCCAAGAGACATTTGCAGTGCAGTTCAGGTTTGGCAGAAGGCTTATGGCTAGTTAAGCTTTAAAATAGTATTTTTGTTTCTGAAATATACAGGAAATACGGAGTTTTTTGAATCTAAAAGTTTTTTTTAGCGTGAATTACAAAGGGCTTCTAGAGGGAGCCATGTGCTTTGACAGTGATTTGATGCCAGTTGGCTGGCATTTGGGTGATTTTAGTCACTGAGCTGCTTCAGAGGCTTCAGGCTTCTTCACTCAGTTGCAAGAAATTGGTGAAAACGTACTGCTTACTTCTGTGAACAGACATGGTTGGCTGGCTCACTGTGTGCACATATTATCAGTAAATCTGTAGGACAAAAAATAATCTAACTCCCAATAGAAAAGTTAGTGAATCTGTCTAAATTGAGTTAAAGTTGCTTATAAATGATGAAGTTATTTCCTGATTGCTTTTTCCTTAATTTTTATAAAATAAGTATTTTATTGTTGCTTTTTGTGAATGGTTTTGTTAGTAATAATCTGTATGTAATTAGAATAAAATATTGTGAAAAAATAAATAGCGCTATAGTAAAATAGCAGAAGAACAAAAAACATTTTTGTAAAAAAAAAATTTACCACCTGAAATGTACTCTGTCATTTTAAAGGAATCTCTGTGGTTTTTCAGCTTTGATTTATTAACTTCTTAAGATGATAATTTAATGATTTAGCTTTCTTTTATGCTAGCAGGGAAAAGAGGTGGTACTGATCGTACAAATAATGCTTTTTCAATCACGTGACTGGTTTTAGGTGTTCATGTGCAAGCTTCAGCTGTGAACATATTTCCTGAAAGTCATTGTGAACTTCAATACAGCAGCTACAAATAGTTTGCTTTGCATTTCCTATCATCTCTCTCTTTATCTCTTACTCAAAGACACATATTCAGTTTCATTCCAAATTCAGTTGCCCTCTGAGGGCTCTGGCCATGGAGGATCTAGAAGCTGATGGGTTTGCAGGAAGGTAGTAATAGGTGTAGCAGGGACTCAGACAGTGACATCTGACAGATTTGTGGCCTGCAGCATTTAGAATAAGGAGGAGAGTTATGAGGTATTTCACTTTTTTTTTCATGATGATGAATACCCTCCCAGGTCTTCTGTGTTCCTGTGGTGTAAATGCTATTTAATGGCTAAGCTGTGTGATTTGAAGCATGAGCTTTTCGTTTCATCTTGCATATATCATGCCTTTTCACGATTAGTTCAGTGATTTCCTTTCTTCTCCATCTGTCCCATAATTCACCTCTTTTGCACTTGATCTAGCAGTGTGACAAAGCATCTGCTCTTACAGGCTGAATTTTTATGTAACTCATGGAAATTATTCTTTTTTCTGTATTTTGTTGTAGTTAAAATACTTGGTTTATGCTTTGGGAAGTCTGTCTGTAAACTAACTTTGGAATGGTTTGCATTCCTCTTATATGTTATTCAACTAACATAGTTTTGTTTGCAAATATTTTTCATCTTACAGCATTAATTTGTTAGGATATTGGCAGCCATTCAATAGTTGCACTCTTCTGTCCAAGGGGGGAGATGGAAAATGTTTCTTTACCTTTTTGATCTGAAGTTGCTTGCAGTGGCAGATCAACAGTGAGGTCTTCAGGCTAAAGGAGTGAAAAGTTCAGGAGATGTTATCAAGTTCTGGTTGCTTGAGTAACTTTCTCTGTGGAAACTTGCTCCATCTTGAGACCGACTCTTACATCCCCTCGGATGATATCCAGTGTAGTTGCTTTGGTCTCTGAAGCAGTATTTGGGTGGAGTTTAGGGTCTGTGTCGAAGAACATGATGAGAAAGCCCATGCTCTATCAATTACATAAAGCTCATTCATTGGCCTGAATCTTTACTGAAAATACTAAGAGCTGTGACATCAACCCCGAACTTTAATGGGGAGATACATGGTGGTATACTTTCAAGCAGAGGGAAAAGAGAGCAAGCAAAGAGGAGAGAGTACAGTCTGTGTGGCAGTACAGATGGAGGATTTTGTTAACAATGGCAGCTGCACCTGATCCTAGTCAAAATAATTAATAGTCCACAAGGAACAGAGAGCATCATGTATGCAGAAGTTCTGAAGGTGTTTGCAGGGTATTAGTGAAAATGTTACCTGGTTGTTGCTTTTTCAAGGTAAATAAATAAATAAAAAGAAAAGAAGTGGTTTGGTTTGATTACATGAGCTTTAGAATTTGGTACGTATAGATCGGATCCTCTGTGAATTATGACATCCTTTGCAACAACTGTTGGTCATTGTGAGGGGCCTATGAAGTGTTACATAGAACTGTAATAAATTAATTTAATGATACATTGACTTTTGCCAAGGTTTTACATTAAAAATTACAGTGTTTAGTTCTACATTCTCTTTCCCTTTCAGAAACATCAGCCAAAGCAGGCTTTATTGAGTGTATTATTCATTTGCAAGCAAAAGTGGGATGTATAATGCAAAAACTTTGCATAGGTAAATGTACTGTAATATGAAATCTTATATGCTATACTAGCATAAGCTATATTTTATAAGATGCTTATGTGATATAATGTTTTTTTCTTATTCTACTAATATCAGTTTTGTACAAGTAGATACATTAGAGAAAATTCATAGAACTGTACAGACAACATAGCTGCTTAAAATTTACAATGTGTGAACAGTCACCTAGTAAAATTTTGAAATTATTAGAAATATTGTATGTAATTCAAAAATACAAATCCACGCTTTCTCAAGGTACTTCTTTGTAGTATTAAGTGACTTAAAACTTGTACTGTATTAAAAAACCTGGAAACCCTTCCAAAGAGATAATAATTTCTAAAGAAATAAAATAAAAAACATTATTAATAACAAGTCAAGTTCTTTATTTTTGGGGCTGAAAAAAAGGAAATACTGAATATTTTTATCAACTGTGAATTTGTATACACTAACGTTTGCCAAACCTGTTAGAAATGTAAAAGCAGAATGGAATCTTTGCGCTACTGATTCTGCCATTTTACACGTGGCAAAAACCCAGCTTTTTTTTTTTTTTTTTTTTTTTCCTCTAGCACACATGTAAACATAATTCTGTTTAATTTACTTTTTTTACTGCTAGCTTGAAGTTGCTGATGTTGGCACAGTTTTAGAGGACAAATACGTAACACCCTGCAATTACAGTTAAAGAGGTGACAATATTAAGACACTGGAGACAAGTTGTTTCCATCTCCCTTCTGGTCTCCTCCCCCAGTTATTTAATAGTGTCTGAATTACTTAAGTTGCAAAATACGAGCTCTGCTTCTGTAGTTAGTTGCAGGAACAGTCCCTCTGAAGGGAGCAGTGCATCACAGAGATGGCTCAGTTCTCTAGAGTCACCTCTGTTGCTCCCGCGGAGGTTGGTCAGTTATGACTCAAGCTCAGTTAGGCTGTCTGATGACTTGGCAAATGCCTTGTATCTTTTAGGGGTCTTAGATTTCCTACCCTCTTGATACCATCTAAATAGTGTTTTTTTGTGAGGTCCAAAAAACCTATGATGTCTTCCTAGCACTTATTTATCTTCTGACTTCCAGGTGCCTTTTTAGTGTCCCCTTTGTCCTGTTTCCCATGTCTTTGAATGATAACTTTGGAATTCAGAAGCACTAATTAATTGTCTAGTATAGCTTGGTTTTATAGTTTTGCAAAAGAAAGAAAAGCATAAAGATTAAAAGCCAATAAGATTACAAAGGAGAAGAGTTAAGAATTAGAAAACATGGAAGCTGGGAGCTAGAGAAAATCTAGTCCATATTCACTTTTCTGGGTTTTGGGCTTATAACTAGTTTTCTCCATTCAGTTTTAGGAAAGTGTAACAACTGCACTCCAATTTCATTACAGACATGGTCTACCAGTATGTGACCTAAGAGTCACATACTGAGAATTTCAGTTTTTACTGGCAAATATTCTTTCAGTTGATAATGTCTTTGAAGACAAAGCTTAATACAAGCTGTAAGCAGTAGATAATCACTGTTTCTGGATCCCTGATGTTATTGTCATAGATTTTTGACATTAAAAATTTTAGAATGAAAGTTCTATTGTATTTGTTGCATTTGAAAAGCTGGTAGAGAAAAGGACATTATTAAAATTGATTCAAGTTTTACTTCTCTTCTGCTTGTGGATGGACTTAGTATCAGAAGACCTTACATTTAGATGCCTGCGTAGACGTCGCATTTGAATATCCATGCTGAGTGCTGCCACAGAATCACAGAATGGTTGGGGTTGGAAGGGACATCTGAAGATCATCTAGTCCAACCTACCTGCTAAAGCAGCTACACCTAGAGCAGATCACACAGGAATGTGTCCAGGTGTTTACTGTCCCTACAAATTCCCTTTGTAAATACACTGTCGTAGTACTGAAACAGTATTTTTCCAATATTCATATGATGAATGTAGTTTTTATCTTATGCCATTTCTTTGTTATGCTGTGATATTTAATGTTAATAAATCTATTGAAATCCTCCTTGATTAATGTTTAAGGGAGGTCAGCTTAGCCTGTCTTGAACTGCTGCTTGGATGGGCCTTTCGTGTCTTCATTAGTCATGAGGAAGTTCAAGTCGCTATACAAACACAGAAGGAGTAATTCTTTGCAGATTTGACAGGCTGGGGTATAACACTGCTCTGATGTAATGGTGACTTTCTATTGAAAGTGCCTTACCGTGTATGAAAGATAGGAAAAGGCTAGATGTGCTGTTGGAACATCAGGGAAATAATGCCGGTTAAGCTCTATTACTTGTAAAGATGCACTTTAATGTAACGTGTTGTTCCATTTGGAAAAGAAATTATTAAATAAATTACCTATTCTATTGGGTTTGCATGGCAAGGTTTTGGTTGTGAGGGGGCTACAGGGGTGGCTTCTGTGAGAAGCTTCCCCCATGTTCAACAGAGCTAATGCCAGGCAGCTCCAGGAGACAACCAAGGTTGAGCCCAAGGTTGAGCCCACCAGCGACGGTGGTAGCGCCTCTGGGTTAATGTTGTTAAGAAGGGGAAAAAGAAAACACACACAGCACAACAGCACATGCACAACAACAATTCCAGCCTCAAAGAGGGAGAACATGTGAGAGCAACAACTCTGCAGACACCAAGGTCAGTGAAGGAGGGGAGGAGATTCTCCAGGTGCTGGAGCAGAGATAGCTCGGCAGCCCATGGCGCAGCCCATGGTGAGGGCGGTTGTCCCCCTGCAGCCCATGGAGGTTCATGGTGGAGCCGAGATCCACCTGCAGCCTGGGGAGGATCCCACAGCAGCGCAGGTGGATGTGCCTGAAGGAGGCTGTGACTCCGTGGGTCCCACACTGGAGCAGGCTCCTGGCAGGACCTCTGGTCCCAGGGAGAGAGAAGCCCACGGGGTGGCAGGTTTGCTGGCAGGACTTGTGACCCTGTGGGGGACACAGGCTGCAGCAGTCTGTTCCTGAGGGACTGCAGCCTGTGGAAGGGACCCACACTGGAGCAGTTTGTGAAGAATTGCAGCCCATGGGAAGGACCCATGTTTGAGCGGTTCATGGAGAATTGTGTCCTATGGGAGGGACCCCATGGTGGAGCAAGAGGAGAGTCCTCCCCTGAGGAGGCAGGAGCAGCAAAGACGTGTGATGAACTGACCACAACCCCCATTCCCCATCCCCCTGTGCCATTTGGGATTGGGAGGATGTGGAGAAAATTGGGAGTGAAGTTAAGCCCAGGAAGAAGGGAGGGGTGGGGGGAAGATATTTTAAAGATTTGGTTTTAATTCTCATTGTCCTACTCTGATTTGATTTGCAATAAATTAAATTAATTTCCCCAATTGAGTCTGTTTTGCTCCTGATGACAATTGCTGAGTGATCTCATCTTTTTTCTTGACTTAAGAGCCTTTCAATATATTTTCTCTCCCCTGTCCAGTTGAGGAAGGGAGTGATAGAGCAGCTTTGGTGGGCACCTGGTGTCCATCCAGGATCAACCCACCCCACCTATATAGTGTTTGACAGATTTAATTGAATAAAAATAGATTTTGTGTGGGACACTTACATAAATGATTTTAATACACATACCTGTGATTACAAATGAGATGATCAAATATTACAATATTTGGAAGAAAGGAAACTACAAAACCTTTGACTGTAAACCTGGTAACATCTGGTAGTCTTGATATATAAGATGGGAAGCCCTACAGTTAGTCATGTACAGCTAAGTTTTCTTAAACATCTATGGGGTTTTCTGTATATAGGTGACATATAAACCCAGATGAGCTCTGGATGAACTCACTGGGTGATATCCTGTGAGCAGTCTAGTTGTGGCAAATGGTAAAATATGTATGCGTCTTCTCCCTTCTTGATTGATTTCCTGTGCTCTTTGACAGATTTTGCTGTTGGAGTCAGAGTTTTGTATTAATATATCAATTTGTGTTGCAACCATTGCCTCTACCTTCCAAGTCTCCTTGAAGTTTCTGTGCATCTTTCGTGGATCCTCCTCCAGCACTGGCTCTCGCATCTTGATTTGCTGTCAATGCCAATCACTGTGCTGCTGATGGGCCCCTGCACAGCTCCAGGCTGCCCTGTAGTTCTCAGTGTGCTACTGTTCATTTTCTCTCCCCAAGCATTGGCAACCCTTAGCCGAGGAACAGGTAAATTATTGAAAGGGCGAGCGCCTGGCTCCACTGAAAATTCTGGCAGTTCTACTTTTGATATTCATGGTGCTTGGATTTTACTCTTTTTGATCTTTCTGCTAAATCCAGATGCCACTTGGCTGATATCTGTATTATAGCAATTCTTTTTATTATAGGATAAGTTTCTTAAATGTGAACTGTGTCCCATCTGCTGTATTTTTTCAGATCTTTAAAAAGAAAAGGTTTTGACCTGAAGTTGTCATGAAGCAAGACTATCTGTCCCCTTAACAATGTATCTTTATATGTATAATAAATATGAAATTGAGAGAGTTAAAAGAAAAGTATAAGAAATGAGAAAAATATACAAGTATCACCTAAGAGCTGGAGGATTTTTTGATTCTGAAGCAATTTTGGGGAAGAAGCTGGAAGACAGCAGTCCTCGGTCTTTGTGCCAGCTGCTGAAGCATGTGCCCAGCAGCCTGGGTGACACAGTGCCGGTAGCCTGGTGGCACTTGTCCTTCTGTCTTCACTGACCCTGCTCAGAGCAGTTTTCAGAGGAGCTGGTTGGAAGAAAAGTCTCAGTGTGGGAACACTGTGAATTCAGATGACCCATTTATCTGCTGACCAAGATCTGAAAATGTATTTGGAGTAAGTTTCTTGGTCATATTTGATATTGTAAGTGCAAAATATTTAATGGTGTTACCTCAGCACTTTTTTCCTAGAACTTGGCAAATACTGGCCACTTTTGGATACAGGCTGTGAAAATGTTGGAAATTTACAAGAATTTACTTATTTTTCAAAATAAATTGGCTTTTTAAATTCTAAAATAAGCTAGTGTAGTTTCCAGATCTTCTATCTTGACCTGTTTTCCCCAGCTGCCCCTTCTGCCAGTGATTATAAGATTAGAATGTAGTCCGCTTCTCTGTGGTTTCTGAGATAACCACTCCACTATTTTGACTCAGTAGAATTTCTGTATGGAGTTTCAAATGGTAAGAGTAATTAAATTTGATATTAGCACTGACTACTCATTTTTTAGTCTCTTCTCTGTAATGATAACAGCATTTTCTGCCTTGCTATTTTTCAGTAAATGGCTCAGTTTTTCAGCCTCTACCAGAGGACACTGAGGCACTAACTTGTATCTTGTGGCCAGATAACAGTCAGAATACTTAATGTGGTCCCTAACCTTTGCTTTTGAAGGGAGCCCCAGGTATGGATCTCTGTAGACAGGTATCAAGTGCAAGTTTGATGGCACAATGATGTGCAACATGTGTCTGGTTGTATGATAGTGTGATATGTGGCCTTTAATTTGCTCCAGGAGGAAGGATTTTATGGCTTACCCCAACAAGCAGGTGGAATATCCTTGCCTGTTACTTTTTTTTTCATGGATCTTACTGTTTGCTAAATCTCCTGCAAACCAATACAAACTCATCTCTCTATGGGAATTTTCTCATAAATAGGAACTTGTATGTAGCCAGCATACTGGAGTGACTTTCTCTTTTAGTTCAAATAAGAAGTACAGATGCACAAATAAAATACCTGAAAAAATAAGTCCCTTGAACAATACAAGACAAAGATAGGAAAAGGTTTTCCAGAGCAAATTAATTGCAACGAGACTATCTGTTCTTCATACAGTGAGGTAGACACCAGCAGCCAAAGAGAATGCCATATTCAGAGCTGCTTATGAGGAATTGTGAAATCTTCCTTGTCCACTTCATTGCCTGAGTTCTGCCATACTGCCATATCCACTAGTTACATTATTCTTCCTCTAAAAGCCTTTATGATCACATGAAAATATGAAATATTGTACAGAAAGTTAAAAAAACAATGGAAAACCCAGCAAAATCCCTTCTGGAGCTTCAGAGCAGAAAGGGCAACTGAGTTAGAATTTCAAAGCAAGAAATCGGCTGTGGGCAACATTTCCCCCCTACTGCTTCTTTCTCTGCTGTTGTGCATCTTGCATGATCTTCTGTGAGTGGCAGAGTTTCAAGGCAAGGGGTGAAAAGCAGTCCATTCTGTATTACTACAACTGTAAATAATTATATTCTCGTGTATTTTTTAAAACTGCTTTATCTTCTAGAGCTGGCTTTACTTAGAAGAACAGTTATTACAAACAAAAATTAGGAGAGGACAGATACAGCCTAATGTGGCAACCAGTGATGGTAGTTGGTATTATGAAAAGACTTGAGGGACCTGACTCTCTGCTTAGGAGAAGGGAAATAATTTTGTGGCTGTTCGCTGTTTAAAAGATAGCACAACTTGTATGTTGTGGGCAATTTATGGAATAACTATTCTAGGTAGAGATAACCTGACGGAAATCTAGTAATTCTGGCAAGGGTTGTAATTATGAAACTGTAAAGAGTTAATGTTACAGTTAGAAAAATAATTTAAAAAAAAATCTATTAATCATATCTTGAGTGTTGGACAAGTCAGAATGAACAAGAACCAGGTATGAACAAGTTAATTTCAGTACAAGCTTGAATTTATCTCAGGCTTTGAATCTGTCCTTTTTCAAAATGGGGAAGACTGAAAGTTCATCCCATTATCTCTCAGAAAATGTTCAATATTCCTTTTGTTGGTTTGAAAGCATGGAAAATTTGATGAAACCTTACAATGAAATGAGTACTTGGCATATTTCTGTTCTTAATAATTGGAAAAGCTAGAAAACTTTCAGGTACTTTCCTGAATTCTTGGAGGTTTTACTGCTATTGTTTCCAAGTATCAAAAGTGAAGGAGTGTCCTCAAAAGAATCAGAGATTGAGTTGTGATTTAATTTAGTAATCAAGCTGTGCAGCTGAAGCAGGCAATACAGTAACCCACAGCAGAGACACCATACTGTGTATTCTGATTTGTTCTGGAGCTTCTTGTATAGGTCTTTATACAGGATTAATCCTAATAGCATTAGCGTAGTAAGACATATTGCTAAGTAGACTTCGACTACTAATAAAGACTTAAAACAAACAAAAAAAATCCTTTGGACATTGCCATTAAATAGCTGACATGACATGAACCTCTTTAACCAGTTCCCTGCTTTTTCTCAGACATCATCTTGGACAAAAGGGAAACTGAGCAATGGATTACCAGGGCCCATGATAGGATTGTCAGCCTTTTGAATTAAAATCTATTGCCATCCAGTTACCCATCCTTATTCAGAACATTCTAACAAACGTGGTATAGCCTTAAAAAGCAGATTTGATAATTTTAACGCTTGTGTTTAACAAACCTTCTTTTTCAGTCAAAAGTATCCAGTGGTACAATGCTTCTTGGATAGTTTTTAGATAGTGTCTTAAATACCAATATTTTTAATGATCCTGAAAACATACCATAAGTAAGCCTAAACAAAATGTGAATGCTGAAGATAGGATTTAAATTTAACATTTGTCTTTTAAATGGTTTTGAGGCAAGAATTTCCATAAATTAGAAGGGATGTATCTAAACCCATGTCTTTCTGGTTTCATGTACTGAGTGGGTGGTTTCATAAATCAGCTACAGTTAAAATGACAAGCCATAGTAGAATGCTCTGCTAACTTAATTTTGCTAAATTATTATTATTTTTTAATCACTGTAATACATTGTGATAAGTGGTTAATATGATCAGTTTAAAGGCAGATTTGCATTTCAGCAGGGTTTTTCACTTCTGTCATGTGTGCTGTTTGCTTCCATGGTCAAGTGCAAATACTTTTCATTGATATAAGCAGTTTACATAGTAATTTCAAGCATAATGAAGCACTGCTTGTTCAAGGCTAAGCATTTTTTTTTTTTTTTTTTTTTTTTTTACTTGAAGCACAGAGCTATATATGCTTCTAAAATAAGTAGTGATCTTAGATATGTTAGCTCTTAAGCAGCTTGCTCTGACTGCTGAAATACCTGTGAACTTCTGAATATTAATTGTAGAAGAAACTATTTCTTTTGCAAATGTTCAGAAGTAAATGCTGGTGTATGAAAGGGACAAGGTATACGGTCCAATGCTTCAAAATAGAGAGGAGGTTTAATTTGGGAGCCTGGGTTTACAGGCTACTGCTATCAGGGTCCCTGAAGGCTGTGACCGCGACACCTGCCTCAGTGTTGTGCACACGTTTCACAAGGGGACTAGGCCAAAGAACCCATCTGGGCTGAGTCCCACACTGTGCTCTCCATGTTAAAAGGGATGAGTACAGGTGGTTGCTGTGATCACAGTACCAATGTATGTAACCACAATGCAAAGCAGGGCTATGGAAGTTTGTGGGAATGCTTTTGGCATTCAAAACATGCATGACATAATTTTTTAATTGCCTGTGTGACAGTTGATTCTTTTTAAGGGCAGGGATTCTGTCACATACGTGAGTTATTAATGGATATTGAAAAGGCTACTATTCTTTAAGGTCTGCATTGTGCACTGTTCATTGCTACAATCTTCCTTGGATATCAGCAAGCCCTGACTGTGAGGTGGCTTGTTGCCTTCCCCATCTGTCCATTGCTGCTTTCCAAACAGGGCTTATGGCCTTCCTTGTGACCAGTCTGGCATTTGTTTTTTCCTCTATACAGAAGAGGGGTGAGAGAGAAGAGGTGAAATAAAGAAAAAAAAAAAAAGCAGCAGCCCTTCTGGAAGTATCTTGCTTGTCCCAAGGTATTAAAACTGCTGGTACCATCTGCTTCATGCAAGAGCCGGTTCCAGTTGATGTCCTCTAAGCAAAGCCTAGGTCTGTGTCCCTGTGTGTTGCTGGAGTCGTCTGGCTGTAAGTGGGATAGTGATGGAGGACCCCCTAGTTTGAAAAGGGAGGAAGACAGGCAGCAGCGTGTGCACTCCCAGTGGGTTCTCTGGCCAAAGCTACAGCTTAGGTGGGACATGGGAGGACTTGGCTGTAACTACAAAAGAATAGGCTGGATGGTGTCATGCCTAGAAATTTTGGTTTTTAGTTTTCAGTGAGCTATCAGAGACAAGTGGCTAACATAATGGGTGGGAATGTATTTCACCATAAACTCTTAAACTTAGAGAGGCATTATTTGTCGGTCTGTCAGTATCCAACCTGGGTTGGCTCTTACATTTCTGTCAGGAAAAGCTTCCTTCTATCAAAGTGTTGCATCTTTGCTCTTTTTTGTGCAGTTATTAGTCCTTGGGCGCCCCAAATCCCGTGGTTGTCTCATATTTTCTCTGTTTTCCCTGTGTAGGGACATCATAAATGAGGGGCTGTTCCACAGCCTCTTGATGCATCAGTCTGCTCCACTGTGCTATGGTGTAGAAGTCTGACAGTGCAGGTGGGTGTTTGATGGGAAGGATCAGGCCCATAGCAGAGTGGACTGTATGAAATCCAGGCAGCATTTCTCATCAGCTATTGCTTTTGCATTTCTGAGCAGGAAACATTCAGCTTTTGGCTAAAAACTGAAATCCTCCTTAATTTTTCATGGGTGTTTTATTTTTTTCAGATAAAAATGTTTTGTTTTGTTTTTTTTTTACTGAAACCTTGCACCTCATGGAAGTAGACCTTGTAAATGGGAAAGAAAACTTTCTATCAAAATACAGTTTTGAGTGAAAATAAGTATTATTTTTACAAGGCACAGAAATTTTATGATGGAACTATAGCGACTGAACTAGTTGCTGAAATAACACATTAGAGGTAGCCTGGAGTTTGAACATGGAGATGTTTAGTACTGCAGAGCCTCAGTCTTCAGACACTGCTTACTGCCTCTGTAGGAAAGATGCTGCAAATGTTATATTGTGCCTAAAATGCTCTGCCTGTCATTTTGTATCTCTGAAATGTTAGAAGCACAAATGGGGCAGCTGGCAGACGTGGGAAGCTGTAAGTGGTAACTGAGGGCATGAGTGCCTCATGTGGTTGCGAGGTGAATATTTTGGTTTGAGACTGAAGATGCTGAGAAGTAATTAGTAAAATCTGTTTCCACATAGTGCTGCTGACTCATGATATTATACCTATTTTGAGATAGGCTGTTTAGTTTTGTTATTTCCCTCTCGTTTTTTGTGGTCTTTCCTATAACAGAACTTTTTGTTTGGCTGTAAGGTTGCAGGGTAAGTACATGAAAATGAATAAATCATGGTTCTGTAAATGAGGAAAATTCGACTATTAAATTTCTCTGTAAAATGCCAAAGCGAATAGTAGGAACATATTATAAAGGTGTAAAGTTTCAAATGCAAAGAGGGATGCCTGATAGATTGCAGTTCTGAGCCACAACAGCCTTTGGTAGTGGATAGTACAGCACTATATTGACACATTTACTATTAAAGCATTTGACCTTTCAGTACCCTGCTGTGATCTTATGGGTTCTGCACTAATGGATTTAAGATACCATGGTACACCAGCTGGACTCATTGATGCAACTTTGCAGTTTCCCTAAAACGCTTGTATTTTAAGGCCTTTTACTTTAGTCTTTCTTCAGCACACGACTATACAAAGACACTGCAGCTAAACATAGTTTTGTTCGCTCTATTGAAAACAAATTTTGGCTGGTTGGCCTCTGCAGTCAGTGGGCAGGATGAATGGGTACGATTTAGATTCATTACAGGAACCAGTTCATGTTGTTTCAGCAAGGCATGACTGACATTATATTTTTAGAGTAAATACTTACAACACAAACCCAATAAACTATGAAAGAGTTTGGTACAATGTAGGAAAGAGTGCTGGGATGCATTTGACTTTCTAGCATGTGTAAATATTTACCGTTCGGCTTTGTGCTTCTTCTTCTAGACATTACCCAAAGCAGTCCTTCACTACAGTGGCTGATACACCAGAAAATCTTCGCCTGAAGCAACAAAGTGAATTGCAGAGTCAGGTAAATTAAATAAGTCTTTTGTCTTATTAATATTAAACTGTCAGTCCCCTTCTCTATAGTTTTTCTTAGTAGTATTAGTATTTCTTTGTACTGATATGTAGTAGCACACTAATTTAATTCTAAAAAAAAAAAAAAGATTTATAGGTTGGTATAACACTGCAAAACTCAGGGTTTTATTTCTGATCTCACTTATACTAGTTACCATGCTATTGTAAGTCCATTGACATCACTGAAATCCTTCATTTTTTAACAGTATACGAAATATCTAAGTAGTTTTTAATGTTTGAAATGTTATAGCTCAGTCCAAAGGGTTCTGTTGCCTTAGACAAACTGTAATTGCTACCTTGCATCAGACTTCATAATAAAATAGCTGTGTGATTAGCAAACAATTACTTTGTCGTTAACAAACATTTATAAGCCTTTAATACTTGTCAACACTGAACTGACTGAATGATCAGCTTATGGATCTGTTATGTCCTTTGTGAACTCATATATGGAGCAGTCTGTAAGCCAGTTGTGATAAATATGTTATCAATCAAAACTTATGTAGGTTAGTAAGATATATATTAGAATTAAAATGTAAAAAGAAAAGTGAGGGGGAAATAAGAAGAAAATGGCTATGAAGACATATGTGACGCAGACATGATGTTTGGTTACCATTGTTTCTCGGTAGTCTATAACATGTGGTTGTTATTGGTATTAATTCCTTACTATTTGTACAGCTTCTCTCTCCCACCCTCCCCCCAGCCCCCCAGTCAATTTCCTACTGTTTGATTTTATGCAACACTGGAATTTGGCCTGTCTGTGTGAGAAACTGATAATATTCGATTGCATTTTATTTTGTGAAAGCTGTTGTTTTATTTTATAATTTTTTATTAATTTCATTTTTTATTCATTGTTTTAGTTTTTACTATTGTGGTTTTAGTCTGGATTTAGTTGCAATCTCATATTATAAATTGTTAATTATCTTTGTCAATCAGTGTAATTAAAACCTGTAGCAGAAAACAGAAACAAAATCAAAGGAGTGCTAGAGAAATGCTAGCACAGATATTTAGCATGATATACATGTTTAAAAATTCTTCACCTTTTGACATTACACTTATTGATCACAAAACTTAGAGAAATTCTTTTGTGCTGAGATTCTTCTGTCTGGAAAGAAGAGAGTTTGTGGAACATATATTTCCTCTTGACTTCAGGGTGGAGTTTCTTAATTTTCTTGTAGTTCAGTAGTCCTGTGTACCATAGTTACCATTCTGTCAAGGAACTTGTAAACTATACTTTTTACACATCTGTTGAAAGGAATTAGCTTTGTGCCCGCTATCCATTCAGTGTGTTGACAGAAAATGTTGGGGTTCAGGAGAATAATAAAATTTTACTCCTCTTTCTGTCAGTTTTTTACTGAATTGTCTTGTGTATTTGCATATGCAGCCACACACACGTGGATGTATATGAATCTCGGACTAAAACTTAAAGCAATCAGATATATGCTTTGCCCATGGCTGCCTCTGTCTGCTTGTCCCCAGGATATGTTACACCATGGGTGAGTTTGCCTGCTGGTACTTTATGAAGATTCAGCTACTCAAGTCCAATTTGGTGACAACTTCCTGGTGATGGGCAGAGTGGAAGAGAAGCTGCTGACTTTGTCATGGCTACATCACCTGCCTCAGGAGCCTGTGGCTAAAAAAGCTGAGGCAAAGATTTCAACCCTTATGCTCACAATTCTGTTCTTTAACTCTTGTGAATTGTGAGCCTCCATGTAAAAGGTCCTCAGGGAAGCCTCCAAAGCCATATTTTTTAAAGTACTGGCAACAGACAGATTTTAATGAGACTGATTTCTGTAGGCAGGTAGATTTTAACTGGAGAAATTGTTTGAAGTTGGTTAAGAAAAGTATGGATGGGAGAAATCCTTTTTGGGTGTTTAGAGAGCACAGCTTTCCTGTATGAAGTACAGACAGATCAGAATCACATTTAGGAAATGTACCTTGTCTTAAAGTAGTCTACTTTCTCCATGGTTATTAGGATAACACTTCTGAGTGACTAGGGGATGTTGAGAATTGTCAGGGGGGTGTAGAGGACATCTGGTAGGCATCAGTTTGAGTTAAGACTAATGCAGTAAGGACTGGAATAAGTTCTGATTTATGACTGTGTCCTATCCCTATACATGATGGGCTTAGTACATCTCCAGTTTAGCTCACACATTCCAAACTCACCTGTATCAATTGTCTGTCTTGCCTAAATGTTGAATAGCCCAAGGAGTGTGATCTCTTTCTAGAGCCTCTAAGAGAAATGTTTTTCCCTCTCTTATTTAGAAACATGGTGATGTGGCACTTTGGAAGTGGAAGGAGACTTGGTCTGCTATTGTTCACTATTTGTACGCAGAGGACTTAGTATTTTAGGACGGGATAAGCAATATCAATGAGAAACTTTGAATTTTCTTATGTGTAAACTTGCTGCAACTGTTAGTGCACTGGCGTAAAATGCTAGACAAGGAACTACGTAAAACATGGAAATGGACAGAAACCCTTAATTTGTACAATGTAGCTTTTTTCAAGGTTATTAGACCTTAAAAGATTTGCACTTGATGCAAATACAGTACTAAATTATAAGGGCACAAATTTACCTACTTGGAAGAAAGTTTGTAATGTTTCTGGTCATTATTTGCTTCCTTAGTGTTGATTCACATCAAGACTGCTTAAAGTAGACTAGCCTGTACATGATTTTAATGCTGAAATATAGATTCCAGGGACTTTTCATAATCCAATTTAAATTTTGTCATAAAACTCTAAATTCTGAATAATTTCTGTAATATTTTGAAGAGTATAAGGACAGCGAAATTGCCATCCTGAATCTGCCCCATTGGCCATCTAGTCCATTGTTCTTTTCAGAGAGAGTTGCAAGACTCCCACCTGAAACAAATACATGATACATAATTTGCCATTGTTCAGGTCTCATCCTGTTTCAGTGCTGTGCAGGAGAAAAAAGTGTGTACATGGTTCAGGAAAAGCCTTTCCCATGAAACCAGACTTGGCTGAATAGCATCACATTATTATTACCTTCCAGTATTCATCAGAGCTGCTTTAGCCTTCTGCCAATGCAGTGACAACATGATATTGAACAAATTCTGTGTTAATTAATGTAAAAAAATTACATTAATTTCTGAGTAAGGAGAAATGCTTTTTTACAGTAATAACTGATTCGTAGTTTCTAAGTAAACATCTTTAATGCATTTAGTTCTGAAGAGGCACAACTTTGTGTTTAACTGCATGACTCCAAGTGTCTTTTCCAGATCTGTAGCTTTAGAAATATTATTTGTCTTACTCAGAGAAGCCAGGGGAGTTGATAAAGGAAACACCATTAAATAAAGGAAACACGATTAAGCTAAAAGACACGTTTTTGTAAATTTGTTGTTTTGATTTTCATTTAAGCAGCAATTGACAGCATTTGAAGTTGAAGTGTGGGGTCCTCTGTCAAGAGTCCATTAAGGTCAGCATCAGGTGCCAGGCTGTCATGTTGACTTAACATAACAAGAGGAAAACAAACAAAACCAAAACAGTGTTTTCTGGAGGAGTCAATAGAAAATGGATTGCTCTTTAGAACACTCGAAAAATTAGTCAAAGGGCAACTATTAAAAGCCTTCCAGAGAACATTCTCCTTCTATACAATATAATTTCAGAGCTTTCCCCTCCTTTAGCCTTTTGCTTCCATGGGCTTTCATTCAACTCTGTAGTTTGAAGGAGACACAAAGGCTGTAAGTTTGATTTCCCATTTTGGAAAACTCCTCAGTTCAGTGTTCCTCCTGACTGAGGAAAAATGAATTTTAAGGTCTTTCATCCTCTAAATAAAGAATAGAGACAGGGATCCAGTGTCTTGAACAAGGTTTTTGTTTATGCATCTATCACGGTCCATTCGGTGATGGACTCATGATGGTTCGTTTACCTTGATCTCAAAGTGCAAAATTAAGGCAACCAAAATGCCAAGGGGTTATAATTCAATCAAACAGTGTTTATTATTTTGCCTGTAAAGCGGCACTTGATGGAGAAAGTAGAGAAAAAGGGAAAAAGAAAAGGGGAAAAGAGGGTTGGTTGCTACCACGGGTCCAAAGGCATCCCTATGGTCCCAGGTCCCAAACAGCGTCCTGCTGGTCCTCTGTTGTGATCCGTGATCCTTTGGTGGGGAGATCTCAATGATGTCCAGTCAGGAACCATCTTTATGCTTCTTCATCCCACCTCATTCCCATGGATTGGTGCCAGTCTCCGCCTTTGTTTTGCAATCCAGGCTTAACTGCGCAGGCTCGAAGAATCTCCACTTCGCCTGCCAGAACCCGTCTGCACCTGTGTGGCCTCATGTTCAGGGGTCTCTTACTTGTCTGTTGGGTGACCTCAAGACCCTCGGCAAGCCTCTGTGCATGTTCTTCTTCATTGGCCTTAGTAAGAGGGAGGAGGTGGCGGGCAAGTTTGGCTGAAGCAGCAGCTTCTGGACAGCAGCTATTGTCCCCAGGTCAGAGAGACCTGTATAACACAATTCCTTCTCCTCATGCCTCTCTCTAAGTCATTGTCCATCTGTTCTTGATGGTGATGTTCAGGCAGATACTGTTCTTTGGACTGACTCCTACAACATCTCTCATGAAAAACCCCTGTCTTTACTTCATTGAAGGTTAGTGCATTCTCCTACTCCCTAGCATACAATGGATACTTTCTATATGCACTTGTGTCTCCTAGAGGAACTGAATTACAGAACTTACCGATATGTTCATCTAAGCTATGATTACTTGGAAATTGCCTTCATGTAGCTTAACTACTGATCTCTCTAACTTTATAACAGTGTAAATTGCTCTGTGGCCTTTAATTCTTGTCTGTGGCAATGTTGTGTAGATCAAAACCAGCAACTCCAGTTGAACTTGGAGAAACTAACAGTGATATTCTGCAGCAGTTCTTGGCAGGATGGATATCAAATTGTTGGATCAAAGGGAGGGCTGGTGTTTAAGGCGGGTTCTTGTACTCCAACACTTTCTGAGGAAATCTACTTTCTGGTAAATCTTGGTGAACTTGATATAAAGTCACAGCTATCATTCTACTGCCTTCTTGTCCTAATCTCTGGTGACACAGCCTAAGGCTGCTATCCTTGGAAACTCCCAGTGCTCCTTGTCATATTGCAGAAAATACTTTCTTTGTGCTTCTCTTACAGCAGCTTGGATAACTGAAAGTGTAGGGAGTGTTTTTCTGTAGGAAGACACACACTTGCAGTTTTTCTTGTTAAATAGAGTTCATAAGTGTTGACTTTCAAGAAGTACCATCTTTCCTTAGGAGACCTACCCAACTCAGTCAGGCTTTTGTCCTAGTAGTCTAATATTTTAGGAGTCCTTACTTTCTCAAAAATTGCTTGTGTTTATATCTTTATCTGCCGACTGCCACCAGGATAATAATGTTAATATTGAGCATTTGGAACAGAGTGCACCTCAGAAAAGGGCATAAAAAAATCCTTATGGTCAGATGTTTGCTTCGAGGATGGCCATACTCCATTCAGGTTGAAGAAGAGACAAACTCTCCCTAGTGGTTTCCTGTGAAAGCACAAGAGATGATGAGTGTAACCTGAAATACAGAAAACTCCATTTACATGTAAGGAGAAACTTTTCCAGTGTGAGGGTGACTGGACACTGAGACAGGTTGCCTGTAGAGGTTGTGGAGTGTCCATCCTTGGAGACACTCAGAAGAAGACCAGAAACAATCCTGAGCAACCTGCTGTAGCTGGCTGTCCTTTGAGTAGAGTGATGCACTAGGTGATCTCCAGGGTTCCCCTCTAACTTCAGCTGTTCTCAGATTCTATGATTCCTTTCTGTCCTCTCCTTCCTCAGATTCCTCTTGAACATTTCTGTTTTCTTTCTTGCCTTCTTCTCTTTGCCTCTCTGTTCCAAGAGTATATGTTAGCAAACTTCCAGGCACATTCTTTTTATTAGCTGTTTTTCTTGATTTGTTAAAAAGCTTTTTAAGTTTATACGCTCTGCTTTTATGAAGTCTTTGGGAAGAACTGCCACAGTGAATGCAATATGGGAACAAAATGCTAGATGGATTACTAGAGCAGATATTTAATGGATTTCCTGGGGTACCCTGAGTGAGCTCATTGGAGAAGTCATGGAGAAAACAGTCCTTGGAGCTGGAGGCAAAGATAAAAATATCCTCCTTCAGCTGAGGAAAGGAGGAAGAAATATGAGATAGCAAGCAGAGAGGCCTGGTTATAGCTTTATGGGTGATTTTCTAAGTTGTGCCAGAGGATCCTGGAACAAAATTTAAAGATGGGATTTTTCCAAATAGTCGTCAGGCACTGATTATTTATCTACTCCTCTCTCCAGTTGTCCAAGGGCCTGAACCCAATCCACCATATGTACATGAGAGAGGTGAGAGAATGAAAAAAGTGCAAGCTTCTCAGTTGTCTTCTTGCTATTATTTGTGAGTAAGAAATACAGGAGCAGTTGATTTGGTTTGTACATTAAAATAAACCCAGACCGCCTATGGTGAGTTCTCCCCTGCTCCCCTGTGAGCCCCTGCACAGTACCATTTTGTAAATTGTGCTCACCTACTAAATGTAATTTTTTTTTCAACTCATGGTTTGTTCCTTCTTCCCCTCTGAAGACTATTTGAATGACTTTTTTTATCTGCATGAGTCAAAGGCATAAAAATCATTCTTGATGTGAATAATACAAAGCTCGAGAGGAGTGCAGGAGGCAGAATGGATTTCAGTCTTCTGGGAAAATGGTTGTCACCTCTTCTGATTGTTATTTTGCCGTGTACATGAGGGATTCTGTCCACGTCTTGTCTGCACTGGACTAGCTCCTGTTACTGTGCTACCATCTATCTACGTGTTTTTTTTTTTTCTCTTTTTCCTCTTTTTTTCTCCTTCCCGCGATTACTAGACAGGCTGTAAGATCCAGGATATGACAGTAGTGCTTCCTCTCCTTTCCTGTTTACTTCTCACTGCCACAGTGGTTGGACCAACATGTGGAGATAAACAAGTTTTAACTTGTCTGGAGACACAAGAACATGAAGCAAAAACACCAAACAGTGTGTAGTGCTGTAATGGTTGATAAACAGATTGGCAGGCAGAGAGGGAGTTTCTCTGTGGAATACACTGACTTACTTTGTGTTACTGACACATTCTTAGCATCCTGAAATGCTTTGATTTCACAGGTGGAGATACAAATCTTCTGCTGGGACGTAGGATATGATTATGGACTACTTTTTGAAATAGAAAAGAAGAATGGTTTGCTAAGTTGTTAAGACTTAGGTCTTAAATCTGGTACTGGCTGCATATCCTACACTGTTTAAAATTATTTTTTAATCTAATATCATTGGCCTGTATAATCATACAGAATTTTAAACTTACTTCCAATGGTGATGCACTGATCAGTGTAACAAAGTTACTTGTCTAAAGAGGCTGGGATAGTAGTTTTTTTTTGTTTGCTTGTTTGTTTCTACTTGTTTACAAAAATAGCTTTTTTCTTATGATGTTGACTGTTCTTTCCCCTATTTTCTTTTTGGGCCAGATCATGCCTTGAAAGTCAGTAGGTTAAGCTGTGCAGATAAAAGCAGCACATTCTCTTCCTTTTTTTCTGAACCTATGCTATTATCTATATATGCATTTATTATTGAAGGGCATAATTACAAGTTTAAGTGCCTGAGCAAAACAACTGTTTCAGACCATTCTTTTTGTACCATTTCTCATTTCTTTGCAAGAAAATCTGAAAAGATGATGATGGAAGGAGCACATTGCAATGCGAAGATGAATACTTGTCCAATATTCAGAAGAAAATTTAGGCAGACTTGCACGTGAGCATCTATGGAAAATGTTGACCTGTCTGACCTTTCAGCTTTTCACTGTTGATTTGATGACAGAAAAGTAAAAGTGCCAGAATTTTTTTGCATTAGTGCTTGACCTGTTGTTAATATCCGTAGTGATTTGGAAACCTGATGTAATTTGGAAGGGGAGAACCAGAAATGAGCTACATTTAAGGAAGCACAATAGTGTCTGCAGACACTCAGAAGCAAGCAGTGCAAACTGTTCCTTCTGGCCAGAAAAATATGAAGTGTATAACATACACAGTCGCAGGAGAAAAATCACCTCTCCAAGTGCCAAGGCTCAGAAGTAGGATGCAAAATATAGGAATATAATGAGATCAATTTTTCTAGCACATGTTGTTGAGGAAAAAAAAAGTATCTTTCACGTGGCTGTTTCAGTTGCACATGATGTTTAACTGTAAAAAGTGAAGGGATAATACATTTACATGATAAATAGGTAATTTTTGTGGTAGAATGAGGGCAGAGTGGTCGTGATTATTAAATAGAGTACTTATTGAGCAAACCCTTTTTTATAGACTCTCTTATGACATCGGATCAATGTACAGCAAGCAGGACATCCTTAATAGAAAATCTGAGGATCAATAAAATCGAAAGTGATTCAGACCACCTTTACTTGTACAACCAGCAGTAATAGAAAGGGGACAAAAGAGAGGCACAGAATTCATAGCTGTTATTTGTGAGTTGAGTTGTGGAATTCTTAACTGCATTGACACTAGTATTGAAGTGTCTATAATGTTTTAGAGGAACAATTAATAAAATACTAACTTAAAAATGAAAATGTTATCAGAATTTCTACAATTTAAAAACAATTGCTCACTTAATCTCTTATACTCTATTTTTTTTTTTTTCTGGGTGGGGAAGGAATGGGGAACATTCACTGAGCTTCAACCATGCTAATAAGTATGTTCTTCTTCATGTCTTGTCCAGTTCATCTTCTGATTCTCTTGAGCTTCTTTCTGTTGTTTATTTTTGGAACTAGATTTTTTTAATGGTTGCTCTGTGCCACTCTGTTGCAGGAAGTTTGATGCTGTGCTTCTTGTTAGTTATGTTTTTGTTGCATTACTGCACAGCACGTAAACCCACATGAAGGAAAAATGCGTTCAGTTGTGGAGAATTTAAGACGAAGAACAAGAACAGAACACTTGTTATAGGAAGTGAGGCATCCAGCGACTACAGACCTGGGGACAAATCTGTACTGCTAAGTACAAGAGAGACAGGAAGGAATTCCTGATCCCAAAGACAAGTAGTGTGTATTGGCAATGTCCACAATGTATATGGCTGCTCCCCTTACGCTGGATATATATTTTTTTCCAGTTAATAGTGTTTGAGATACTGCAAGGACTGCATACAAACCCATCAGAGTGACATCTGTGAAGTATGAAATGGGGTGTCTGTGGAACCTGATGGCACTTGGGCACTTCGTGGGGTCAGTGTCCTCTTGGTTGTGTGGGATGGCTGTTCAGGTGAGAGGGAGCAGAGCTGGTGCAGATGTGTTCGTGCTGCTTTCTCGGAGTGCTCCCGCCGCTGGAGCCGGTGCTGAGCTGCGCATGGTCTTGCATTGGGGACGGCATGACAGTGGAGCTGGGGACACGCTCAGCAGTGTGGGGTACCCAAGTGCTGGTGCTGAGTTGGTTCCCTTGCCCTCTCCTGTGTAGCAGAGTATTTGTACTGAGGATGTCTGTCAAAGCCAGAAAATGAGATCACATCACTCTTTCTTTCCATTCTGGCCTTCATGACTGTATCTTTTGGAGACTGCCAGGTTTAATCAAAAGGGGTCCATGTAGTCTCGCTTCCTATTGCTGACACCGCTTTTTTTTTCCTGAAACACTTTGTGCTTACTGTGGTCAGCAAGAGGAAACTTGACTTGATGGGTGCCTCGTCTGATCCTGCGTGGAGTGTTGGTAATGCCAGCATTAAAAGGAAGGAAACTAAGGAGTGTGCCTTCACTTATTCACCCTAGGATGTGATAAAGGAATTTTCAGGAATATGTTTTTAGTGAATGCACTGGAGAACTTGTTTTATTTTCTTGATGTTTCCAGTGTCTTCCTCCAGGAAGTTCTTAGTTTTTGGCCTAGGCTTCCATTTGTGTAATGGTGGGGACAAATTATCTCTCTATTATTTTTTTTTTCCCCTACATCAAACTGTACTGGCTGGCATATTTAATAATTTGAAAGTGGTACATGAATATTTTTTTTAATATCCTTTCATCGAGAGTAAAAGCTCAAGATTTTATTTTCCAATGTGAGATTATAACAATGAATTCTTCATACATCAAAGGATTGGATTAATCCATTTGGCATTTCACATTGTGACAATTTAATGGCTTCCATTTAGTTCCTCGTTTTAAGCTCATATCTTTTCAGAAGTACTGACCTGTTTCTTACCAAGGAACAAAGCTGGTCATCCATCTTGTTATAATGAAACCAATTTTTATGTTCATCTCTGGCAATTTCTTAACAAACTTCAGAGGTTCTGGACTGAGAATTTCTAGAGGCAAGGTTAATTTTTGTCTTCATTTTTTCTTGTCCTTATTCTCATGGCCTTACATTAACATGTTGAAAGAATATGATAAATGATTGTATTTCTCCTAATTGTATTGGTTCTTTGAAAATGTTTTGAATCTGATCCTTAACCCTTTGTAAAGTTTTATTTAACAAGGATGAGCACTTTTACTCTTTAGACATTAGTGTGTGTGTTGTTATTTTTTTTCCTGCTGATGCCAGGAGTTCAACCACTTGGTTTTTCTAGTTCAGAGGATTCGTGAGAGTGATCATTGCTTGCAGTGTTGTGCTGATTTGCAGATACCCATGGCTCCCTTTCAAAGCAGAAAGCAAACTGAAAGTTTTAACATATATTTGAGTTTACCAATAGATTGAGAAATCAAATCCTACACCAATGTACCTCTGGAAATTGCCTCAAGTCCATAGTTAGTTTGTCCCATAGATTAATATTTTTTCCTGGCATGCAATAAACTCATTGCATATTTCTATTGTGATGGGAGTGTAGAAATTAGAGAACAGAATTTCTATAAGCCTGATTATATTTCTTTTTATTTGATGCAATTACTTTTTTTCATAGAATGCATGCTCTCTTTAGATCTATATTGAAAAAAGGAAAATATTGATTTACCCGCAGCCTTCTCCCATGCGATTAAGTGTGATGTAAGTCTGCTTTTGAAGAGCCTTTGTAAGTGTGCATTTTGTTCAGCAGTTACTTGTATCTGCTAAACTATTTTGAATTGATAAAGATTTCTATATATAATAGTTGTGAGTAGCTTGATTTCTTTACCTTTTTGGCTTTTTTCAAGTGTAAAAAAAAAAAAAAAAGTCTTAACCCAATGTGTATCTTTGCTTTGTGTAAGACAGCTGTCCCCATTCTGTGCAGTAGCACCTGAGTAGTGCCATTTAAATCCATTATTAATTCTGTTTTTGGTCAGCATTTGTTCTGGAGGTGGCTTTAACAAAATGACCAGCAAAGCTGCTTAATAGGAAAAATCCAAGCCTGGTTTTCTTAATTGGAATTTTCTTAATTGGAAGTCTTACAAAATAGAAGTCTTAAGCAAATGAAAAGAGAAAGAGAGAGCTTTAGGCTTAGTGAAGAATTAAAAACTGAATAAACAAGATCTCTCTCATCCCAACAAAACCTAGTACTCTGGCTTCTGGATTTTGCAAAGCTGCAGAAGGGCTTTGTCTGCTCCAAGAGACACTTTTTGCATTTTGAACCTTTGTGGATGTTTCTCTTTGCCCGTCTCTCTCTTTGTTTTTTCAGTTCTTGATAACTGCTGACGATCCGTAGTCTGAGCTGTCTGCTTGTGGTGCAAAAAGCTCTTATAATATGCTGAGTGTGACTGCAAGAAAGGAGAGACCAGCCTTGGCTTGCCTGGTGGTGCAAGGCCAAAACAACACATGCGTCAGAAATCGCATGGTATTAGGCCTTTTAGAGTATTTGGAAGAAGAAGAAAGGCAGGAGGGTTCCTGGGCAGTCCTACCCCTTGACCCCAATAAAAGGCCATGAGCGTTCGTCAGCATTTTAGTTGGTCATTTTCCTGATGCTTGGGTTACTTATTGATGGGGCTGTTTTAGATCCAAGAAATATATTGTCCTCCTGATTTATTCTCAGATGGTGCAGGGACCATTCAGAGTTCAATGATTTCTTGTAACTGCTGCCTAGCAGGATGGATTGAGGTCTATTTGGGGTGATAGTTTGTCAGGTAGTGCTATGCTTGCAGGAGATTATGTTGATGGGCTTTCAAGTGAAAGGGTCAGGAAAGAAAGAAAAAGGAAAAAGAGTAGGATTAGTATAATGTTTAACCTTGCCCAAAACAAAGTGAGGGGAAGAAAATACTAAATGCTTTCATTGCACCACATGTTAGAGCTTTGAAGATATTATGTGAAAACACTTTTTTTTTTTTTTATGTTTTTCCCAAAGATTTAATGTTAGTATCTGCCTGGAGCACCATTTTATTTTTTTATTTTTTCCAGTAGCTTACCGACAGAAGGGCAAAATACATAAGCTGTTTTAATGAAAAACAAAAGGGAAAAATAAAGGGCTCTTGCCTACTGGCTTGTCTGGTCCTTTGGCACTGAGTAATCAAACCAAAAGCCAAATTAAAATTCCAATTTGATATCAATAAGAAAAATTTAAATATTTTGTATTTATATAAACTTAAAATTCTGTTGTTTTATTTAAAATTTAAACATTTCCATATAAAGACATCTACATTTATTATATTAATTTTTAATCTCTTGTGAATTAAAAATAGTTGGATTTCTCTTGAAAGACAATGACTTTAGTGGGCAAAATTAAGTATACATTTCTTGTTTTAAAATATTTTTCAGGAAGTGTAGATAAATTGCTTTAAAGCTTTAGAAGAAAAGATGCAGATATGTCAGTAAATGCAATGTTATATGTCAGTAAATGCAATGTTGATATAAACTTAAATGTGGAAACAAGGTCAGAAGAATGGTCCAAGTTGCTCAATCCTGTGGAGAGGGGAGTGGGAGAGGTACGTGTGTTGAGGACGGGATGCTCCAGTTCCCAGGTGATAAGGCTGGAATGCGAGCACCCGCGGCGGGGGCAGGTTGAGCACATGCTACAGCACTGTTTGAGACAAACAAGAAGTGGGGTATGTGGCTTGTTTTGATCAAAGGAAAATGTTTTGATCACTGTATAAGAGGAGAATAAAAAAATCAAATAATGGTGTATTTGATTTCAGTAGTGGTTTTCTGCTACACCATTGGCCTGTATACCCTTATGATGTCAGTACTGTGCCTTGTGAACATGGTGGCCTTTGCCACCAGCCTGAGCACTGAGGTCACCCCCTTCATGGAATAAAATGAGCACTGGAGTCTCATGATACTGCTGCCCATGTCCCCACCAGCTACTGCAACAGAAGCTGCACTTTCTTTTCCATCCTTTTAAATTTAACACCTTCAGTTAAATTCCATCCTTTGCCAATCTCATCCCATTTTATAGCCTTAAGCTCAGCTCTTGCTTTTGGCCTTTGCTTTTACTTTGGTTTAGTTCTACTTTGCAGTCTGGGCTGCCAGATTCTCACAATAATGCTTGAATTGAGCATGCAGGAATTGGAATATTTTCAAATCAGTGATACCAATGAAAAATGGAGCTGCTGCTGGAAGGTTGTCAGCAGGGCACAGCATCAGAGATGGCAGAGCTCAATGGGTCAGCAGCTCCTGAGGGGAGAAGACGAAGGGATGTGGAGAGCAGGCAAAAAGGGAGGACTGATGGTAAAATACTGTGCTTAAGGTAGAGCCCAAGTTCAGGTGGAGTCAGACGTTAGGGAAGCTTTCAGCGCATGGAGAGCTGTGCTAAGCAGAGCACCCAGCTGTGCTGAGACCCGTATCTCCAGACTGCATCTCCATCACCCCTGTGCTCTGAATGAGTTATAGTTACAAATACACATGCACTGATGATGAATGAAGTTAATAGGTGAAAATTCACTCTGTTTTTATAGATGCTGAAGCCATAGGGCAGTATTCTTCTGCCCTCTTGGATGTAATGTGACCTGGATGGATCTGAACATCTAAAATATGTTGTATGAACAGTGCCCCTAAAAATGCCTTTGTCTGCCCATTAACTATGTATAAAGTGTCCCATGGTTGTCTCAGATAAAGATTTCTAAAATCTGGTCCCTTATTAGATAGTAGGCAGTGTTTGAATACTGAATTACATGAAAACCAGATCAAATTTGACTTTACAGGAGACTGGAATCAAACATAAGAAAAAAAGACTGGAGAGGGGTAGGGCACATCAAAAGTCTAGTGAGGGGCACATCTGCTACCCTGAACCAGCAAGTTGTGGAAAGTTATGCTGGTCATTTTACAGAATGTTCTTGTTCCCAGAAACATGGTGAGGAGGGTCACCAAAAACTCTTTTGGTTAATGTTTTACCTCTGCTGCTTCCTTCTGTTCAGAAAGGATGGGAACAAACTTCCTGGGGAACATAAGTATTGAAAGTATTTATTTTAAATAGAAGCATAAGATGTGCAGAAATATGCAATCTGGCCTCTCTGTCTTTCCAAGGGAAGCCCCACCTACTTCTGGTGAGTTGAGGAATGGATGTTTGTAAATGTTCCTAACAGGCTCTCTGATTTTTCATTTGACTTTGTTTAATGGCAAGTGATTTCACATAAACATCAATTCCTGGAGCATTTAAGTGTTTCTGATTAATTACTTCTGTCTACTTTCAAGAAAATTGTGTTTTACTAGTTAAGAGTTTAGGTACGTTGGGGACTTCTTCATTAATTTTGTTACTGAGCTCTCTGGAGCCATTTGGGTTTTATATCTCCCTGATGAAAGAAGAACCTCTACATCTGATGTACAAAGAACATAGGAATATGATTTTTTTTTTTTTTTTTGTCAATAGTGAACAATTCTAGTGGTTAAGTTTTTCATTTTATTACTCTTCTGAGAAAGCAGTTTGTTTAATTTTCTGATTATGACTCTAAATGGATTTTTGTCTGCTCTTATGAGCTTTAAATGAGCAGAAGTATTTCAGATCTGTGACAGCAGTGTTACAGAGGCCAATATTACTCAAAAACAAAGAATGTATTTGACTACCCAGATAATCAGGAAGAATATGTAGGCTAAGATAAAGAAAATACTAGGTATATTTTCAGATATATTGAGAAACTGACAACTAATTCCTGGGTTTACACTTATTCCAGATTTGTCTGATTGGTTGAAAGGCTGATTTTTGAATAAGTAATTTTTTTTATGTGCTAGAAATGACAAATTCAAAACATTTTTATCTTCCAAAATGTTGGCCCAAAAGTTGAGAGCAGCAGAAGTTCAAAAGTTGGAAAAAATGATTTTAGAATTTGAGTACTTAACTTTTTAAAAAACAAATGGGAAAAAATGTCAAGTGAAAAAATGTTAAGAATTAAAGTTGACACATAAAATGTTTCTGAGTTTTCAGATACCTCCCCCCATTCCTTTTAAAATTTTGTTAGAAAATATTTACAGAAACGTTTAACTCAACTCTGTTCAAGAGACCAGGAAGGCTTAGTTATCTGTTATCTGTATACTATTATCTGTATACTAACAGCTTCCAGCTACCTTCTCTTTTCTCACTCTTTATGTCCAATAGAAATAAAGAAACATAAATAAAAATAAATAAATAGAAATAAAGAAAAATATATATTCAGACAGTTAAGTTCTTTCTTCTGGTGAACAAATCTCAAAGCAAGAGCATTAAGAGTTCCTCATTAAACACACTGAAACCAGTCCTCAACTTGTACAAAATGATTTTATCTCGTTGATTTCCTTTGTCTCCCAATTTAGTTAAAAATGGGTTTTGGAATTGGAGAGTGACAGCTTTTGCTATCAATGGGAACTGCAGTGTTTTCAGCATAGAAATTAAATTTATTTAATAAATGTATTCATTTAATTTTAAGGTCATCCACATGCTTTGTTATGGAAAATTTAGTTTTGAGACAAAGCACTAGCAATGGGAGAAATAATAGTCTGGCAAATAGAATACTCAGTCAAGCGTATTAAATGAAAGTTAGTTTTCTCCACTTTTAATAATTAGAATATAAAATAAATAAGATCATTTAGCACATTCTTAGTGAATGTTTCTTTGATTCCATAAATCATGTAAGCCTGAAAGATGTTAGTCCAGTGAGTTATTAACTCTTTTAGTATCTAAAATATAATCTTGCTTCTGATGCAGTTAGAACAGCAGTTTTTGGCTAGAATGTTTCAGTAATAGTCAGATTTGTTTCTAACATATGATGAAGGAAAATAATATTTAATTTTAAAATAATGTGGTTTTAATTTTTCATTCATTTCCCCCTTCTTCAAAAGTTTGGGTACATCACTGATGATGGGAATTAGAACTTGGAATTTTACTGAAATCGAAGGCAAATATTCCTTCACTGAAATTAGTTGGCAGTGTAAAGTTGCAGCAGGAGCTTCCTCTGCATGGTGCAGTCATCCCTTGCTGCTGGGGAACTGGCTGCAGTGGCGCTGCTGCTGTAGCCTGGGTCCTCCCCAAGCCCGTTTATTCAGCTGAGTGCTTTATATTGCAAAGGCAGTTAAACAGCAGTATTTCAATATCTTGGATATGTTTCTATTAGGCTCTGTGAAGCAACGCAGACATTGGGTCTGTAAATAAATTGCCTGCAAAAGCCTTCACTTGGAATCATAGTTAAGTGGCCAAAATCGGAATATTGAATAGGAACTTATTCATATGATTGGATATCTGGTTTATTAGAGATTTTTTTTCCAGTTGTATGCTGGCATTATTACAATACTCTCAGAAGTATAGTACCAAAGAAGTCAAGTAAATAGTCTTTGTTATGCCAGTTGGCTATTAATGGTAAATACTAGTATTGTAAGGAAAAAAAGTAGCCTTACACTGGAATAGTACTTTGAGGGGAAAAAAGTTAGCAAATATAATCCCAAGGTTAAACTGGACATTTATCAGTAATGTTGCTTTACAAAAAAACCCAGACCATTTCCTTTTTGTAATCGTTGGGATGACAGCAGTAAATTATTAATCTGCAAAGTCTGTTTCTGTATTGAAGTGAAGGCTGAGGTTCATTGTGCTCACCAGGCTGATTCATGTTCTCTATGTAAATGGCTGAATAGCTGGCTGTTGTTACTGCCTTGGTAATGAGCTACAACAGCGATGTGGAGATGTTGTCTGTCTAAGGGGAAAGACCAATATTTCACCTAGGAAAGGAAAGGCTGGGAAAACGTATTTCCTGTATGAAATTTTATTTGAAAGAGCAGATCAGAAAGAAACATGTGACTTACAATTGGTTTATTATCAGCCCTATCTTCCTTCACTTACCAGGTTTTTCTTCTTTGAGGCATGTGTTCTTTGCAGCAGAAATGAAACAAATATTAACAATTGTCCTATGCTGATTTGGAAATAAGTTGCTGAAGCATATTATGTCTTAAGGGTGTTTGCTTTGTGTATATTTCAATTATCATAGGAATGTGTGCTGTTGAAAAACAGAGGTTATTGCCCTAGTTCTTTCTTCCCTCGCTTTCAATTAAATCTGATTTCTGTTACCATAGCATTGCCTGCTCCTATGCCGTTCAGTCCAGTGCTAGTCATTTGTGCATATTTTCTGTCTGACTGTGTGGCTGTTCTTACTCTTTCTGAACTAACAGCCCCTGTCCAGTATTTTTCGTCTGTGTGGGGGGTGGCCAGGCAGCTGTTTTTCACAACTGATGCAATTGCTAATATGTTTCCTATGCATGAAGGCAGACTTCTATGCAGTACCCCTGGGGACTGTAAACATCATTTTTATCATGTTGGAACTACAGGCTCTGTCAGCCCAGTGAAGTTGTTCTCAATTAGTATGAGGCAGTACAATTCAGAAGGGAATAGCTGCTCCTGTTCCAGCCCATTTTTCTTTGAGCGTTGCCTACACTGATTTCCAGCTGTTACTGTGCAGCTTTGGGGAGCTAATGGGGTTCATTGGGAACATCTATCTCAAAAGGAAATGCCACAGTCAGTGTCTAGCTGAATGACTGGAGATTTTTACACACAAAAACCAGTTAAAACCCACTTAGCTAATTATCTCTCAATGTACATGATCATCCTTTCCAGCCCAGTAATTAAAGAAAATTAAGTGGAACCTTGCTAATTTGCACTAATGTTGGGAACAACCTATTGCCAATTACCGAATTTTGTGAATTAGTGCAAATGAAAACAAGCACTTTTTGCAAACTATAGAGTAACATGTGCTGAAGTTTATCCAATAATGCTATGTTATTATTACACTGCCAATAATTCACCTGTACATTCAGGGGAAGATAATATGTTGTAAATTGAAGATAAAATCTTTTTTATGCTGAAGTTTGCCCTTTGTTAACTGTGTAAAAATTACTATACTGAGGTCTAAAGCTACATAATGCTTCTTGAATACGATTCTCCTGTTGTCTAATAGAGTCAATGAGACCTTTAGAGACACCTCACATTCTAATAGAACTTAAGTTTCTCCTCTTTTGAAGCAGCTGCCTCACTAACTGTTTTGTTTTCAAAATACCCCTGTTACCTTTTCCTCCATGAAAGCAGTTTTTCTGACAGTTCCCTTGTGTGTCTGCATTACAAGATCCTTTCAGAAGGCTCCACCTTCAATCCTGTTTATTGTGCCAGAGCTAGCCCCGTGTCCCGGACATCCAGTTTTCCCTTAGCCTTGGTTGGGCAGCCCCTCGAAAGCAGGATGCCTTCTTGCCCACACCCTTTCTACTAGCTCTGCCCATTGCTTTTGGCATGATCACTGTCCAGATCTCAATAAAATTCTAAAGCCCCTGGTGAGGGTATGCTGAACAACCCCTGGCTTTTGCTGAAACGTAGGTGTCACTTGCACACATGATCATTAAGAGGCAAAAGGCTATTCTGGCACATTTTGAGGTTTCTGGACCATTCCCGTCCACCTCAGCTGAACACCAGATAATGGCAATTTTTCATGTTCAGTTATAGTTTATCCTCATGTTTTCACACCTGATCTGAGACTTGATGAGAAATAATTGTGACCACCTTGCACCAGAGTTTATTAGATGTAAGTTCCCTAGTTTCAGGCGCCATCTTTTCATTGTTTTCTATTACTTTTGAAGATAGCAACAGCAAATTGGAAGCAGGAGCCCTTCTTCCCCTCCATGTTCTCACCCTCTGCCTGTCTGTGTGAAACTTCTACTTCTGAAATAAGTTAAATTTATTTCCAAAGCCAAAATGATTCCTTTGCAACTTCAGCTTTGCAGTGATCCTCTTCAATAGCTGTGCATCTTCCAAGGCCTCTCTCCATCCAGTCTTTACTGGAATCTCTTCAATCTTAGTAACACAAACTGATTAAAGCCTGGATGCCTATAACTTTCCAGAGCTCCAGCTTACAGATAGGAAAGTGAAATGCTGTATGTATAGCAGCCAAATATGCAGTCTATGACCTAATGGCAAGACTATGACAATCTATTTAGATGACCTGTTTTTCAGCTTAGGCTACCTTTTACTTTTCTGTCGAAACACCTAGTTATAGGAAACTGTCTGTAAGCTGCAGGAGCCAAATGCCTTAAGGTATTAATTTTGTATGATGTAAATTTAGGAAAATGGAGAGTGAGAAACTAATAAAGATTGTGTTTCTTTGTATTCTACCAGCTGTCCTTTTTTGGTAGTGGAAGAATTACTGGAATAAAAATGATGTTTGGTAACCTTAAAGTTATGTTGAATGAAACATAAGATAAGGTTTTGTTTTATTCCCACTCCTTTACATTCTGACTTCCAAACCAAAGATTCAGTTCCCCCAGGTGCTTAAGAGAAATTTATTTTCATTACGACTGGAACACCTGAATATTTAAATCAGTCCTAGGGACTCAAGTGATTAAGTTGCTTTTTGAGACTTAGTCATCTAAGTCATGTAATAGCTTTTTGAAAAGCATATTCTGGCCTAAGGTTGTCATTCAAAAATAAAAAAAATCCAAACCAATTCCATTAAGAACTCTGTTTTAATGGTCTAATTTCGGAATTTTGATACAAGTTGTCCCTTGGATTTGGTTAGTTAGAAGTAAAGAACAGTACTAAGGTAACTAGTACATAAAAGCCAGTGTAGGTTTTTTTTTTTTTTCTTAAAATCAGGTATTATGCTTGGGATGGGTGATGTCTTTAAAATGAATACTCTGCCCTCACTGCCCTTGCTCTGTGCAATCCTCCCAGCCATCTCTCTATAGAATAATGAGTTATACCTAATTCATAATGCATTTTTTTGATAGAAAAGCAAAGAATTGAAGCTGAAGAAGAATTTATGCAATTCTACTGAATATGATATTTTTTCTTCTGATTTGGCAGATGTGAAGCCCACATAGTCATTTCAGGATAAGCAAGATTGAGAATAAACATTGGTTATATAGCAATTAAAATTTGCTTTGGTTGAACACCTAGAAATGGCTTAGGAAAAATTCCGTGATGTATCTTATGACATGACTAGTATGTTCTCTGCAGAGTGTTCTGTAACTGTTTATATACTGGTCAACACATTTTTAAAAAAGGCCTGTGTAGGGGCACAGTTGTGCTCGGGAAAGTCAATGGCTGAATCCAAATGCTGTGCGTGTGCTCAGGAAGAAATGTGATGAACAATTTCCCTGTGAAAGCATTGCAACTGTATAGCTTGGGATGCAAATTTAGTTGCAGCCATGCAGCATGGGCTATGCTGACTCTGGGCCTGGCAATATGGATAAGATCATATGGCTAATTAAGAAAACTTGGCCCTTAATATGCTAATATGCTATATGGCAGACTATTGTTTCAAAAGCAGCTTAGAAAATCGGACAATTGCTTTAATGTGACATTATATGTGATTGTCTCGTGTGTGTTTGCACAGTTTTGTAATACCAGAGTTAATGCAGAAGGCCTTTGGTTTGTGCAGAGGTGGCATAAAGCATTCCCTGCAAAATTTGAGCTTGTTGGTGAGTGCTGGAAGACAGTTGGTCTGTTTCTTGGAGAGGGTTCAGTGGAAAGCCATAGTTGTGGGTTAACTCCACTATGCAGCTAAGCAGCACACAGCCTCTGTTTTCCCCTGGGCTCCATCCCCAGTAGGATGAGGGAAGAGAAAATGAAGAGTATAAGGGAGAAATCTTGTTGGTTGAGATGAAAATAGTTTAAGAAATTAATGAGAAATCGGAGAAGGAAGGACGAAAGAAACTAAAATAGGACAAGTGATACAAAAGCAATCTACTCACCACCTTCCTGGGTAGATGATGCTCAGACAGTTCCCAGAAAAAAAGATGGCTAACCTACCCAAATAGCCCTCCTCTTCATTTTATTGCTGGCATGTAATCTCTCTTTGGTTAGCTCGGGTCATCTGCTTGGGTGTGTCCCATCCCAACCTCTTGTGCACCCCCAGTCTATTCACTGGGGGTGCAGAATGAGACACAGAGAAGACCTTGATGGTGTGCAAATTCTGTTCAGCAACAGCTGAGACATAAATGTGTTATCAGTGTTGGTTTTGTCACAAATCTAAGACACAGGACCATACCAGCTCTTATGAAGAAAAAAAACTCCATCGCAGCCAGATCCCAATACAGCCACAAAGACAATAAAAGGGCTGGAGAATTGAACATCTGAAGTAGGACTGAAGGAACTGAGTTTTATCAGCCTGGAGAAGGCTAAGGGGAAATCTAATCACAGTCTTCCAATAACTAAAAAGCTACAGATAAGGTAGAGGTTCTCTCTTTACAAGGTTTCATGGTGGTAGGAGAAGAGGCAATGGGAATAGTTGCTTCAGGAGAAATTCTGTATTGGATATAAGAAAAAATGTCTTCACCATGTGAACAACCAATCACTAGAATAAGATGCCCAGAGAAGTGGTGAAATCTCCCTTGCTGGAAAACATCAAGATTTGGCTTGACAAGACCCTGGATAACCTGATCCATTCAACAGAATGTTGGACCAGATGATCTCCAACATGCTTTGCAATGCTTCTTTATGGAAACAAGGACTGTTGGTATGGATTTTTTTTAAAAGTAATTTTCTGAACATAACTGAATTGTAATTAATATGTAAGATACCATTACATAGATTCCAGGGAGTTTTGAAACAAATTACATTCTCATAAGTGGAAAGGAAATATAATTCAGTAAACAGTGTACTTAATATGAATCAGTGTCTTTTAAGGTCTGCTCCTCACTGCTCTGGTAACTGGGGTGCTTCACTTCTCATGTGTTACTTCTGTGATGTCTACAATGAGGACAATTGTCTTATTTTTAATGCACTAGAAGTATAATATCAAATAAGCACTATCTAACAATGAAAGTTCTGTTTGTGATACTGTTCAGTCACTTTTAGCCAAGCGTTTCATGTATTTAGCAGATATTCCTCAGGCACAGGGCCATTTTGGGTTGAAATACATTGGTGTTTAAGCAGTAGTGAGATTTCTTTCTGCCTTGTGCAACAGTCTAATTTAAAAGCTTAAACAGAATACAAGCTCTCCTAGGACTTATGTTGTAGGTGTATATTTTTCTGTTATAGTTTATGTAAGATTTTTGGAGCTCCTTATTTTTAGTTTGAAGGGAGATTGCTCAAATTATGCTTTAAAAGATTTATTTTTGAAAGAGGCAATAAAAATATGTTCCCGATATTGATAGATATGTATTGATTCTTGTATCGCAGTTCCTGATGGCATTGTTCAAGGGGTACAGATTGTAAATGCAACAAAACCCATCAGACAACTACTGACAGCAGTGGGAGGAGGAGTTCACTGGAGTTCATTTAGAGTGTCATGTGAAAAAATTCCCTTGTGTTGACCTTTTCCTTCGAAATATGATGAGCATTTATTGTAGCACATATGTAAAAATGTCGCTTTATGTGGGTTTATAGGAGAAACTAAAGGCAAGAATTGTGGTGAAATGATTAGATAACAAGCGCATGTTTGCTTAAGCAATATATGTTACAAACGTTTGTCTTGTCATTTTCAGATATAAACTGAAGTGGGACAATAGATCAGATTCTGTCCTTCATCAAAAGAAATGTGGATTAAAGCATCTGAATTATGTGGATGCAGCACAATAATTGTACAGGGACCCTTAAAAACTGTAAGGCTCACAGATGTAATGTTTCAAAAGGGAAGAAAAGAAAAAAATCCTCCACATTAAAGCAAATTCTTTTAAAAAATTGTTTTAGTCATAAAATAGGAATAAAGAACAAGGAAGAGGGTTAACTGTTGCCTTCTTCCCTCCTGGGAAATATATCAGACCATATGTTTGAAAATAAGAAAACTTTCTTTCAATTCTATGGCAGCTGATGTTAGAAAACTCTTAAGATAGTGCAGTGCTGACCTCCTGTGTTTCAGGATATAACAAAATAAATGTGTGAGAAAATGTCTTGCAGTTATGAAGGAACACATTGATGGCTTTTTGCTGACATGTGGGAAGAAAAGAGAAACCAGTAATGCTGGCTTCTACTTCAGCATTATAAACACACTCATTTGTGACTTCAGATTTATCCTGCTGGTATCACACAGTATATGGATAGTAGCTTTTGCCAGGAAAATACTATCACTTGTATTTTCATAAGAAGAGGTGAATTCATGGGTTTTGGGTCTTTCTTCTTTAAAACATTTACCATCTTGGTGTTCCCCCTATCTTTCTTTTACAGCCTGGGGAGGTGGTGGGGAAATCACGTTGAATCACCAAATAAAAGTCCAAGTTGTGAATTAGACAAGGAAAAAAGTACTGTGAAGGTCTTGAGTGTAGTTCATCTGTTCTTTATTTCCTATTAAATGTTTTGTCTTGCCACTCTTCCTGCTCCTGCCCCCCCGCTCCCCGTTTTCCTTTTGTTCCTAGTCTTCTATTAATAATCTGTCCATTTTTCACATTTCCCTCTTGTCATACTTTTTGGTCTCTAAACTTTTTCTCTGATCTCTTTTAAAAAGAATTTTGGATATACTCAAATGACATAGTTATCTGTCAAACTCACAGCTATTTCATTCCTAAAATTTTGTTCAAAAGTTCATGTTTGCTTTTGTAAAACAAATAAGGAAAGCTTTATGTTGCACTCTTTTTCTCTGGAAACCCTTGGTTGTGGAAAGTAATTGATTGTTATGTCAAGATGCAGTGGAATCCAGCTCGAGGAGGATTGATTATGAGCGTAAAGAAAAGGCTCCATCTCTGCTGGTGGAGGGGGGGAAGGGAGATGAAAACGAGAAGAAAAAGCAGGAGAGCGCAGGAGAAAGAAGTGGTTAAGATGACAAAACGTTAAACATTTAGACCTCTTGAAAATAGGCTTTGAAGGATTGTGGCAAACAGACCTTTTCAGAACATGTTCTGTGTTCTTGTTAACTATTGTGCGATACTTGTACACTAATGTGATAGGGGCCAGAGAAACAACTACAATGGAGGTAAATCCACCTAGTGTTATTTACTCAGTTTCTCAAGTGTCTGTGGTGTAATTTGTGTTAAAAAGTGGTCAATAGTGTTTCTGGCTTGTTTTGGAGGGTTTTGAACCATTTGTGGTGTTACAAAATCTGTTTTTGGGTGGTGAGTATCTTTTATAGTTGTAATTATTTAATGCCATGATCAGTGCTCTCTGCCTCCTGATAAGGGAAGACTGAGTGCATTTCTAACCTGTACATTTAGGACTTAGAAATGGATAAGTAAATAAGAAGAAATTCTGTCATTCTTAAGTGTAGGTTTTACACTGTCTGTATTGTTTTCAGCAAAATAAAAATAATAAAGGAGGTAGTATTTCAGAATGTGTTGCAAACAAGTGTCCATAAGCAAACTCTGCTCCTGTGCTCTGCTTTCTCCATGTTGAGGGTCAGCCAGTAACGTGAGTGATGGCTCAGCAGGGGCTTGAAGAGCCTTTCACAACCTCATCTAGAGTCCCCGTGCATCCCAGTATGGATGGAGATAGCACATCTGGCAGTATTTGCTGTGAAGCAGGAAGCGTGAGTTTGGGATTGTGGCACCGGCTCCGTTGTGCTGGCTGGCAGAGCAGTTTAGGCACGTGAAAAGCATACACTGCATCCATTCAAAATGCGGTCGAGCATCTGTAGCCGTGTACACTCCCTTGAATTCCTGGCAGAAATTCCAGCTGAATCAGCTAGAATTGCACCTGGCACTCCCATCGCGCTATGGTAAAAGGAATGGGTTGACCTAAACTCCAGATTTATGTGGATTTAGTTATGGAACTTTCAGTAAAATCAGTGTTAGCCTTAAGGGCTGTATATCACTTTGGAGTAGATAATATATACTGTATTTGGGTAATTTTTGCATTTTTCTTACGGAGAAAGAATAGTGTCCTGTTTTGCTTACTGAGCCGTTCTTGGTTTTGAGATACATATGTAATTACTGGAGTCATGGAATTGCTTTAGTGTAGCTGATGGAATAATAAAAAAGTTTCATGGGAAAGGTGGTGTTTCTCTGGACTCTGCTGAAGCTTTTTCTGACGTTTAAAGAAGCAAGATGTAGTATGGAGTTCACAGAGGATTTCAGGCTGTAGTTAAAAGTAAGTTGGAATTTGTTTGACCTTTTTCCCTGTACATTCTTTTCAGAGCATTAGGTGGTTGAGGTCAAGCTGAAAAGTGTCACTGGTCAGTGTCTGAATTTAATTAGTAGGCAAGGACTTGGAGAACTCTAAAGTACAAGATGCTTGATTACCACCTACCCATTTGAAATAAAAACAGAACATGATCTGTTTGTGTTTTCCTTCCACCAGCTGGTACAGTTTTCTTGAATTTGTTTGTTTCTAAATTAGAGGTTTAAATGTGGGAAATGTTACAGAAAACTGTTGTGCTACCAGGCTGGTTACTCAGCCTGGCTCGACATCTGCAATGGTTTATGTGGACAGTCACTACTATATATTACACTTAATGACAGACATTATGAACAGTTGCCATATTTGCTGATTTCCTTACTTCCTAGTCAAAATTTCAATCTTTGTGTTGATTTGTAGATAAATCTAAGAAAAAATAAATTAATACATTTTACTCTTAAAGAGACAGAGACTGTTGTAGATGATTATGATGAGCTGTGATGTAAATACCCACTGACACTTAAAAAACCCCCAAAATTTCAGCTACTCAAGGATGGATTTCCTGAGCCAAAACACAGTAGTAACACTCTGCATGTTGGTAACAAATATGTTTGCAATAACTGAAATGTTTTTGTTGCTGCAGCTCAGCCTGCCTAATTTATTTATGTACTACTCTTAGCATATAAAATACTCACAGGCTTGAATATCCTTGAGAGAATGATGTGCCCCCAGTCAGAAAACACCATGCAAAGACTTGAACTTTTTTACACGTAGTCTTTTAGTAGTTACCACATCAAAGAGACCAAAAGCAAGACATTTTAGGAGATGAATTGTGCATGATAGGGAGTTTTAGTAAAATAATCCACCCTTGATATGTATCGATCATTTCCATACTACCAAAATGACTCTCTATAAATCCTTGCCAAAATACAATTTAAATATGGCCTTTAATTCTAAGTCCTCAGAGATTTGCTAAAAAATCATAGGAGCACAGATGTATGTCTATTTCCCCCCCATAAGACTGGAAAATACTTTGTATTGACTATTAAAGAGTAATTGAAAGGAAAATGAAATTTAACAGGTTAGTTTGAAGTGCAGGACTTACACCAAGAGTGCTTTCTCAGCTCATTTTCAATTCTTTCTCTGAAAACTTTCTACATCATCACTTAGTCATGTATTTTCTATGCTTTAAATTTTAAATTCATGACTCAGCAAAGTGATGTGTGGCTGAGAAGAGACAGGGTCATTGGTCTCCTGTTACCCAGTGTTTCCACAGTTTGGTTTTTTTTGTATTAGTGAGTAGATGGGGTATTGGGGCTATGGTGCTCCAATTAACACTGCATTGTGAATTCAATAAAAGATGCCAGTGCAGAGTCCTTGATACCAGGTTTGAACTGGATTTCCCTTGGATGTCACAGGATGCAGCCTTGTGGCAGTGCTGCTGTATTTTTAGGGTTCCTGATGTCTGTCTGAGGCTTCTTCTCACTCTGTGCCTGGTGTGTCCTTCAATCCATTCAGCAGAACTCCTGTTATTAGCTTGAGCTAATAACAGCCTCAGTTGGCATTTACCGGTAATTAATAATTTCAGAGGATAAAGTATTTGTCAGGAGTTTAGCTGGCAGGTGGAAATGGTCAAAGCAAGTTTGCCTAATACAGTGCTGGTGAAAAGAAGAAGTTAATCAAAATAAATTAAAAAAAAAAAATCAAGTTGCCAGTCGAGTTATCTCACAGCAGAGTTGTGTTTAATCTTAGTGCACAATATATTGTGATGACAAGTTTCCGCATGTATACCATGATAAATGGGTGCTATTCTTTTATGGCAATGATTACATTATACATGTTGGCATTTATGTGACATTGTTGCATTTTTTTAGAATATTCAATCTTCTAGCCATGTTTTCATCTATTGTTTTTTCTGACAGCTGGAATAAGACCATGAAGTCAAGTGGCAGAGGGCGTAAGGCTGTGGCTGCTGAACTGCTTCTCTGCTTCAATTTTCAAGTTAGATTTGCTTGCTATAGTTACTATTTTTCTGTTTCTATTTGGTGGTTTATTTCATCTCTAAAATAAAAAAGCAAACACTTTGCACCAAAGTCTTTAAACTCTGCCTGCAAAATTGTAATTAGATATGTTGTGGGTGTAGATTAGCAATGTGCAAATCAACATGTCATATAATTGCCTGCTGCATATGTGCAAGCGAGGTTTTTCAGAGAGGCAAATGAACTTGCAGATTGTCTTTGCTCTTCTCCATCTGAAAAATTAGCCTTGCATGCACTTCATGTTCTAAAGTAATAACTGATCTTAGTTTGGGATGGAAATAACCATCTTGAAACAATGAGACTTCAGAGAAGTCTTCAGTGCTTTGTGCAGTTTATTATCTTTGACCAAAAAAAATCCACGTGAAAATCTTTTTAATTTAATTTTAAATGACAGATCAATACATGTGAGTATTTGGTTTGATCCTTCGTACTCACCTATAGCTCTGGCCTTGCTGCAGTTTTCCTTCCTCCTCTAGTTTTTCTCTTCTGTGTTGAGTTGCCTTCTTTGTAATCTGAACACTTCTGGCTCTTTGTGCAGCTCTTTTACTACATGGTGTGTGGAGGAGCTGGAGGGGAGAACAATGGTAAACCATTAGCAAAAATTTCATAATTCATATGTAATATTACAACCACTAAATTAACTGCTACGTAGTTATAATTCAGGGTGGCCTTGCCTTTATTTATTTATTTTTTAAAATGAGTTGCCATGTGCTTAACACTGCCATCCATTTACTGGTCTCCCTTTGCTTCATGGTAGCTTTTATTTGTCTAATTGTGTATATTTTAATAGCTAACATTTCCTATTTCTGTCTCATTTGATGCTGGTGCTACTAACAAAGAGAAAACTGAGACCAGATGGTTGCCAAACAGTGAAGCCACCTGGTATTCTAGCAATGCCAAATATATTTTCCCCTCCATTTTTCTTTAAAACATTACTCTGACAGGTCCAGGATTTTTTGAGGATCCCAAGAATGTTTGCACGCAGCCAGACAAATATCCTCTTAAGTTTATCTTTGCAATTCTCTTGCCTGCTGTTCTTCTCTCTCTCAGGTGACTCCATTTCAGTCTCTCTTTCTATTGTCCCACTCCCATCCCCCATTTGAGCTCTCAGGTTTGCAGATCTTCCTCCACTGAGCTGTGGCCGAGGCTGCAGGTGAAGATATGACTGTGCCCATTGCTCCACTTGCTCCATCACCTCTGCAGCCACCAGTGCTGCTGGGGTGGGACAAGGAGCTCTCACTGCAAGCAAAATCCAACAGGGTCAACCTGCCAGGAGTTTTCCAGAAGCTTCTCCCCCCCCTTGGGCTATTACTAGTGTGTAGCAAACAAATAAAAAAACACGTTGAAGAACAGGGTGTTTTGGATGCAGCAGCCTGTGGCTTCCCATCTGATGCCTTGTTGATTTGAGGGCCGAGTCTGAACCAAAACTGTTGTCAGGGGTGTGACAGTGTGAGTTGGGAATGACATGATCACAGACTGAGGATGCAGTAGTGCACACACAGGGTACAATTTGCTCTGCGTGGCAGGAGCTAACCAAAACCATTTTTTCTCCAGTATGAGCTGCATCTACGCTCTGCTCCCCGTGCCAGTGCCGTATGCTGATATGAGCTGCACCATGTGCATGGTGACAGACGAGCTGTTCGAATGTGTGCTTTTCACACATTGCAAAAGTCTGGTGTAGGCAGTGCCTGTGTCACTATTGATACATCTTTGAGACAAGCAGTGCTAACACACCATATTGACACAGGTCTGGGTCAGGGAATGAAGTGAAACTCCTCACTTAGCCGCTGCCGTTCCTTCTCTGCCTCCTCTCCTTCCTTCCTCTGCCTTTGTAGCTGATTTCCTGGATCCTGCTGGTTTGTAGACCCCAAATAGATTGAATGACACTGACATGAACCCCTGGGCACTGTGGCTCGGTAAGTGTAGGTGTTTCTCTGAACACCTGAGTTGAATCCTGGCAGAGAGAACGGCTGCCCCGATGTCAGCTCTCAGCAAATACCCAGATGACTGTGGTATCTAGTGGCTCTAGTGCTAGCACACTGTGTTAGTATCTGTTCAAATTAAGCACAAAACCCCCAATATCTGCCTGAAAAGAGCTTATACTCTGTTTGTAAGAGCCAGGAGAAGAGTGCAAACAGATGAGGAAAGAAAAGAAATAGTAAGTTTAGTATTCAGCAGTGTAACAGCTGTCTGTAATGCTCTGTATATGATGGACCTGTATCTACTAATTTCTTATGATTCCTTTATTGTGCTGGGCTGCGACAGTGGTTGTGGCAGCACTGAACTTTCTTCTCAGAGCCCTCTGTCTTGTGCTGGGTATATCGTGTCTCTCTTTCTTTGTCCTCTTACAATATGTACCTTTTTTCCAGCATGTTCTGCAAGTGTCAGAAGAGGCAGTCATCCTTCATTTGGCAGGTTTTGGGCTTCACTGTCGCTCTACCAATAATTACCTCACTGCTAGCATGGTCGCCTTAGATGGTCATGCAGAATAGTCCCCCTCAAGCACTGTCTCTAGTTGAAGCTGGGTATCTAGAGGTCCATGTTCCTCCTGGTTACAGTAGGTTGGGCACCGTCCCATTACAGGACACACAGACCAGTTCAGCAGCAGGAGATCTTCCAGGGAAAAGACATCAGGATGGCTTCCCTTCAAAACTTCCCATCCTTTGGAAAATGGAAAATACTCCTTCATATCTTTCCAGCAGGCAGGACTTATAATGTGTATTTAATCTTTGCAATGGGAAAATAACATAAAAACAACGTTTTGATGGAAATAATGCCCATGAAGTGCCTGCCCAGACTTACTCCTGGTTGGCCTGTTTAAGCAACAAGGCGTAATGATTCAAATGTGCTTTACAGAGGCAGTTGCATGGAGTGACAAGGATGTAGCTTCTTGGGGCTTTTATGTTGTAGAGACACAGTTTTGGTCTTCAAACTTATTTTCTGTATTATATTAGAACTAATTTTGCAATATTTATAATTTCTCAAAATATGTGAATGTGCATTGAAGCTGACAGGAGACCTGAGGATCAAATTAGTGCTGTAACTGCATTTCCCCGCAGCAGAAAATATTAAAAATTGTCAAGGAAAAGAACAAAAATTGTTTAGAATCTGCGAGGTTTGTATCTGATCTCTGTAATTCAAACAAGTATGTTGGAAAGCACCTTGGGTAATTGCCAGAAGTTGTGCCTTTTCCTATTATGCCAGCACAAGGGTCCTGTGGGCTTTAGACTAAGTTCTCTGCAATTAATGAGCATTTCAGTGCATTTAAATGCATCCTTTTTCAGCCTATTTGATTTGTGCAAGCTGGCTGTGTTACTTGCAGAAGCTGTATTTGTCTTCTGTGGAATATACGTTCCTGCACATGTGATTGAACAGAGCAGACCGAAATCCCTGTTGCATCTTACCTGTAGGATTTGATGTTTCCTGAGATATTAAAAAGGGGACAGCATGCTGGCTGAATGTAGGCTGAGCCTTCTCCCTTCCAGATAAGAAAATCACTGAAAAATATGCAAACTGTTTAATATCTAAGAAAATCACCATCTTTCAGAATTTTTTAAACATTGTGTGCCTGTCCTATTTCATTGCATACAAATAAAACATACAGTTTGTATCATTAGTGTCAGACTATCGCTATCATTACTCTCCCTCCCCTAAAATAAAAAGATTGTCTTGGGATGGATAAGTTCCTGCTCATTAGAGGTGAGAAATAAAAATAAACAGTATTTAAAATTATGACAAAGTTATTTTCATCAGTTTTGCCAGTAGAAGGCTTCAGAGTAATGATAAAGCTCATCTGTGTAGATGTTTTCAAAACCTAAAAGCAGTCAAAAGGTAGGATGTATACAGATAGGAATGTCATTCCTCTCTTTTATATGAGGCAATGACCAAACTAAATCCCAAGCCTGTGGCCTTTACTTCTTGGAACTAAAAAATAGTTGATTATACATTTTTAAAGGAAGTTTTGAAAAAGCAGCACAGGATAGCATTTAAATAACAAGGATCCTTCTTTAAATTCCCACCTTTCTCTACTAACTGCTGTTTAACAAAGGCAGCAGTTTTTACAACTGAGGTGATTTGTAACTGTTCTCTTCTTTCTCTTCCCTCTCACACCTCCTGCTCATTGTTATTAGCTAACATTTCTGATAAGAAATGCAACGTACAGCTGATATGTTGTTTGTTTGTTTGTTTGTTTTTTTGTTTTTTTTTTTTTTTTAAAGTTTTCAGTTCATTTCTGGAATAATATCTTTAACTTGTGGACTCCTTTCCAATTTTTTTCTGTGTATAAGCAGGCTGTGCTGCTACACCCCACTTTTTGCTCTGATCCTGGCCCAGCCAACTGTCACTTTTTAGCCTGCAGGGAACCTTCTGGTACTAACATTCCTGCCTTGTTTTTATTAGAAGGGCATCTCTCACAACATATCCCTTGCTGTTTGAAGCAGAAATTGTGTATTCAGGAGGAATGAATAATGGATATATTTAAAGGGTACCTTGCCCTTCTCATTCCTTTGCACATCATAAATAACCACTCTTTTAGTTTAGTTTTACATATTGCTCTACAGACACAGTCTGAAAAAATCTGGTGATTCAGCTTTCAGTTTAACAAACGCTGTGCTATATGCAGCTGATGGTTTCTGTGTCTGACAACTGATCCTGCACCAAACACGATCCTGACATCCATGTGTCACTCTAGAATTCTGCAGATTTAGAAAACTACGCATGAATATACTTTGAAGCAGCTTGTGAAAATACAGTATTACAGGAAATGTATAGACACCATGATGGGGAATGTTTGGGCTCTGGATAGAGTTCATTTCACCTGGTTTTAGATGTCTTTTTAAGATATCTAGAGGTATTTTAAGTATTTTAAAAATGTATTTTTCCATCTCAGGATTTTTTAGATGTTTTAAATGAGCTGAGTTGTTCCCTGAAAATGTCACGTTCTCTGCCCTCACTGTAAATGCACGTTGGTTGATGAGGTTGTGTGTACGTGTCTGTAGTAGAGACATCTGCTTTCTGTCCAATGAGGCTGCTGTTTCTGGCCAGTTACCACCCTCTGAAGAGTTTGCTGGATTAATGGCTGTATTCAGGAATAAACTGAAATTACGCAAAATTTCCTATCCTAAAACTAATCTGCGAGTGCCAAACTGCAGGCATTAACTGGAAGATGATTTTATGGACTTTCATGTTTTTTCCCTTTTTTACTTCCAGCTTTTAAAAAGGAAGTTCCTTCTGAAGCACTGAGAAGTGACCAAAAAATGGCAGACTAAGCAGTTGTAAGGAACTTCTTTAAAAGCACCTAAATGCAAATGATCCATTAACTCTGTGGAATAAGAGGCGGTGTGTTCTTATCAAGGATGTAGAGAAGAGAAACTGTAGGATAAGGAGAAATGAGGATAGTTACTAATGCGAGTGGTATGTAAGGTGCCAGCTAGATGGCATCTGAGTGACAGACATGAGACACCCCAAGTTTGCTAAACTGTTAGCAGAAGCCAGAGGGGTATAACTGCACTGTATCCTGTTACTTTCTGTAACGCCTGTGTGGCTGCAGGTTTGTGTTGCTCAAATCTAGATTTTTGAGGTCCTTTTCCTTTGCACTTTGTTCTGGGACATATTCTGGTTGTGCTCAGTTGGACTTGTTTCAACCCCTTCTGCTACAGCAGTGAATGTTCCCTTTTTTTTGGCAGCTGTTCATGAAAGTTGTAGAGGTTCCACCCCCTGCCTTCCTCCCCACCCTGCATGTCATGTGGTGACTTCTACTGCCTGTTAAAATTTGTTTTGGTTACCTTTTGCTATATATGACTACAACTTGCACCCTTGGTCTGTATTACAATTTTTTGACGTCAGTTTTCTTTACATCCCTTTTGGGGTCAATCTTCTTTACATCTCATGCTGTATTTTTTAGTTCGGTTTTTGGCTTGATTCTTTGTGTGACTTTTGTACACTCTTTGGACCGATATGGCCCTTGTGTTATTTGACAGATTTATTAGGTAGCTTTTTGGGGGTTTTATTTGGGGGGTTTTTGCAGGGAGGGCAATTTTTTTTTTCTTCCTCAGAATTGCTGTTGTGACTTTTCTGTGGCTGTGCATGTTTGGGTTTTATCTTTTTGGTACCCAGTAGGCAGATACCTCTGAGCTCTGCTGGTACTATGAGCCGACTAAAGGCTGCATGGCCATGGTGTGCATGGCGCGGAGCCCAAGCTAACGTGTCCTGCCTCAGCAGGACTTGCTAGCTCAGTCTTGACGCCCTGGCCAACCGGCAGTTATGCATTTTCTGTCCACCTTGGAAAGTAGGCAGGGCAGGCGCCCACATGCTCGTGATTTACTGTGTTCTTCCCTCAGAGTACACAGCTCACAAGTTCATAATTTGCTTGGTGGTTGCCTGGGTATTCTCCTTTCCAATGGGGAGAACAGCAAGACAGTGACTATGTATTTAATTCGGAACTGGAGTTAACACCATGTTCCAAGATTTAGAAAATCTACATATGAGGCATTTAATTTTTTTCTCACTGCTTTACAGCTGATAATTATCTTTCTGTTTGGAGGAGTTTGCTGTCACTAATTTAATTTTAGAGGTTATTATTAAAAATTGTAGTAATTTATCAGGTTGCATTTAGATTAAATGTATTGGTCTTTCATTTTCTGCCTGCAGATGTGATTTGGTAAAGGCAGATCTATTTCTGCTGTGGCAGAGTAAGAAATCCTTCATCTCCTCAGACTTCTGTTCCTTGGAGATAAACTAGTTCAAAAACATAATATACCAAGCAATGGGGAGTGGACAGAAGATCTGACAGTATTTCTCTGACATAAAGGTTGCAGTCTTATCTCTCCTTAGCTGCACTTCCGTAGGGAATGTGTTTACTGCTTGTAAAATGTTGTTGTAAAGTTTGTTTCACAAATTAAATGGGTGATAATTGCTGGTGGAAGTGGGTGCAAAACAGCTTGATCTGCCACTGTCTCATTCTTTATGTAACCTTTTCTGTGTCTGCAGACTTCAGAGAACATTAGTGCCATATTTTAACAGAAAGTGATATGACTGACTTCCACTTTGCATAATAGCAAGATATAAGGCGCTTACGCAGTGTACTTGGTGGCATAAAAATAATTTATTGGGCAGAAGCACCTAAGCAGTTTCAGTGGAAATACCTATTGATGGAGTGGAGCCTAGGTGAGCATGTTGAAACAATATCAGATCACTCTCTCTTCACTTGTAATTTTACTTGGATCCCAGCTACTCTTCACTTGCTATTGTGATATATCCAAAGAGAGGACTCCATCTTTTTCTCATTGTGAAACTGTTGATCTCTCTCTGCCTCCAATTTCCTGTCCCTGCACATCCCGGGATCTGGAACGCTTTTGGCTGTTCTTTTTCTGTGAGCCACTGTCACCATCCTCAGTATAAAGAGACCACATTATAGAGACATTATCTCCAGAGTTACTATTTATACATTTTAATTTGCACCCATCCAACAGTTTAATGGTTCTGACGTGGATTCCAAGATTTTTGATGGTTAGAAGTAGTTCCCTGGCAAAACTGCACAGGTCCTCAGGGAATTGCAGTGCAGAGATTTGCAGATGGTTGGAGACTTGCTCAGACATACTCTACAGGGTAGCACAGACAGACTTGCCCAATGTTTGAGTGGTATGTACAGAAAGACAGTGTATGTAATGTTAGTGATGACACTTGAATCTTTTTACTCTGTATAGTTACAAATGTTTTTTGTAGTGTTGGAGTGTTGGCCTTTTCAGATTTAAAACATCTTGGAGAAACAGTCTTCTTTCAGAAAGTTTCAACTATTATGATGAATGCTTCAAGAGCTGTGAGTTGTGAAAATGGCTATTTTACAATAGCAAAAGGAAAAATTTCTGAAATATGACTGTACATTTTAAAGACTATTTGAAAAAAAATGCCAAATGCAGTCTCAGGGGATTTTTGTTTTGTTTTATTTTACTCCCTATATGTTTTTTTTCTTTTAATGCAGATTCCTTTAGCTGCCTAAGAACAGTAGAACTAAAGGGATGAACTCTCTAACGCTGCAGTCCCCTTTTCCAGCAGCACTCATTCATCAGTAGTCTTTTAGGAGTCCATAGGTCGTTGACTTCCCTAAGGAATTCCCAATCTATAGCTTCCAGTTCATATAAAAATCTTGAGCATGGTTTAGTTTGCCCTTTGGGTCATTCCCAATTCCTGTATTCCAGATGGCTGTTTAGATTTACAGTGGACAACAATTCTAATGGAGTGACAGTGGGAGAATCATGTTTTACTGCCATTAGGAGAAGCAGTGCTTGGATAGCTTGGGTACTGTTTTTGGGTCTTAGATGGGACTTAAATGTACCTCTAAAATGAGAAGGAGATGAATGGGATCTAGAGCTACGGGCAGTTTTAGAAGACAAGGCTATGCAGTGAAGACTGGAACCTAGCTTTGTCAGACATGGGCTGCTATGAGGAAAGTTAACTCCATCCCAGCCAGACCCGCTACACAGTTAAATAATTAATTAAAGTGATAGTTACAGCTCTTATACAGAATATTTTTTTTTTTTTTACTGTAAATTGGTTTAAAGCAATTAAAATGCATTTTAGTCTCTGATTTTGTAGTAGCTTAAACTTTTCTGGGTAAGATAGACTTGAATTTTGAAGTTATCTAAAATTGAACGTCAGTCATCACTTGTTTTCTTCCTTCTTCATTCCTATATATTCTTGATACTGAACAGGATTTTTTAAAATCCAAGTTCTGAATGTTAGAGATCCTTCCTAAGAGGGATTAGTCAACTGAAAGGAAGTCTTACTGAGTTTAGTCTGGAATTCTTCTCCAGAGTTGATTTACCTGTAAACACTTTCTTTAGCTGTGTTGATAAAAACCTAATTTACAGAGTAAATTTTTATTCTGTCTTGCCATTAAGTGTGTAAGAAGCAAGATAAATCAAGGCAAAATCAACAGGTGTAGGTGCTCTATGGAAGAAGCAGATCCAAACAAAGACATCTTTGCCAAGCTGCGCCTCCAGGACCTGTACTGTGGTAGAGGATTTTTTTGCCAGTCTGTGAACACCAGTGTATTAGCAGATGGTGACCTTTGGGAAGTAGTTGTGTGTGCTGGGCACAGAAGGAGCAGATGGCTCTGGGAAAACCTCAGACACAACATGCTGAAACAAATTCATAAATATTCAGGGTGTGGTAAAGACTGTCTATGAATATTCCTCTCAAGGCAAATGTGGTGTGGAGGGGTCCTATCCTCTCGTTCTACCCTTGCATACTCCTTGCTGGACATCAGGCATCATGATGCCTCAGTCTGTGGGGCAGTGTCTCAGAGTAAGGATATTTTGGGAGCAGATTTTTGGCTACCTGGTCTCTACAGGGAAGTAGAGAAGGGACTGTACAGGAAACCAGTTTTGATCATTGCCTTAGCGTTTGGGAATTTAATATTTGCTTTGTAGTGGCTGAGTAAATTTTTGAGGTAGAGATGGAATAAAGAGTGTTTCTGAGGTCAGCTGTATTCACAGCTTTCCATTGCTGATAAGAGTATGAGTATCCTCCATGCTGAATTCTTGTTTTGCTTTTGTTGTTGTTTGGTGTTTTTAGACTCCTATGTTGTTTGTTCAACTGATACATGCTTCTGTTGTTGTAAATGAGCCTGGACTAAGGGTAGGTACCAAAAAATCCAAGAGAATAATCAAGCTTCTAGGCTCCATTTATATTTTGAGTGAATTTCTCCCAGGAAAAAATAATATTGTTTTGCTAATAGGTGGCTTTGCTGCCAAGTACCATGTATACCTGCAAAGAAATGAGCAGCATTTTCTTCAGCATAAGATTTTATATACAGAGTAAGATGGACCCTCTGTCCTTGGCTGCTTCTTGCTGACCTTGTGAATGGATTTACACAATCCTGTCTTCAGGTCTCTCAAACAGGTCTTGCTGATGCCATGAATCTGAGAAGTTTTATTTGTTAAAGATCTGTTGGATCACTTATTCCTTTCACTGTGGGTCTGTGCAGAATAACTTCTCATGAAGTATTTTCACTTAAAACTTTTTCATTTGTGGTGATTCATTACTGTTTTATTTCTAATGCTTATGCCACACATTGTTTTTCAAAGGGTCAG